>NW_027397086.1:11531316-11739219 GCF_003265705.2 Callorhinus ursinus
CCCCCCCCCCCCCCCCCCCCCCCCCCCCCCCGCTAAAATGTCCCTGCTCGGGGAGTGGTCAGCCTGAGGACTGAGCTGAGAAGAGTGGAGATTGACAGGAGCTCAGCATCAGGTGCCTTTGACAGGTTTCCATTGTGTCCATTTTTTAAAAAAGATTTATTTATTTGAGAGGGAGAGAGAGCGCATGCATGCCTGAGGGGGTTTGGAGGGCAGGGGCAGAGGGAGAAAGAGAATCTCAAGCAGACTCCCGGATGAGCACAGAGCCCTATCTGTGCTCTATCTCAGGACCCTGAGATCCTGACCTGAGCCGAAACCAAGAGTCAGACGCTGAACCTTCTGAGCCACCCAGGCGCCCCTCATCTTGTCCATTTTTAATCCGTCATTTCAGTGCGTTCTTTTCATCTTAATTTCTAGTCTTGCTCTGAGTGCTACACACTCTGGATGCATGCAGCTCTAAAGGGAGGGGAAGAACTGGAGAGGGGGAAATGGATAGAAAAGGAGAAAGAGAATGAATACTTGGAGAGAAGGTAGTTGAAATGAAGTCTGGTAAAATAAAACAAAAGCTGGCATCATTTTGGATCAGCAGATATTTATTGGGTATCTTGTCTGGGAAAGGCCTTGAACAAAAGGGCTTGGTGGAGACCGTGATAATCCTGCCAGATGCTGGCAATCTAACAGAGGAGGTCTGCAAATCCGTAATGATCGTTCATGGTAGGTGGACAACTGTCATTTCAGAAGCCTGTGAGAGTTTGGGGAAGGTAAAGATGAGAGGAAGACACAGGGGGTGATGGGGAGGAGGAGGAGGAAGATGGCAGTGACTATAAGGTCTGGAGATCAGAGAACGTATCTTTTCATTTTCTATTTCCATTCATTTTAAATGTCACATAGTAAGAGCACAGGGGCTCAGGGCACCCGATTCTAGTCCCGGCTCCCATCCCTCTATTTCTGGACCACCTTAAGAACCTGTCTGCCCCTCTCTGGGCTTGGCTTCTGCAAATTGAGATGGTGGCCTGCCTCACTGAAGGGATTTGCCCCAGCTCAGTGAAATATTGCATGACAAAATTCTTGCAAGGGCATGGAGAGACGGCACATGATGGCCATGCTTCATCATAACGTTTAGATATCTTCTCAAAAATGAGCAAATCGAACAGAAGTCACACCTCACGGCACAGACTGTGACTCCAGACACAGGGACTGAGTAGGAGAGATGTGCCACTCTTGTAACTCTTCATATCAGAGCGATTAAGTGGTAGCATGAAACCCACTGTCCTCCTGGAACGCAGTAGCCTAAAAAGGCTGCCTAGAAATCCATAGACAGTCCTTGCTACTGAGGGGGCCAAGAAGACAATTAAGAAGATAATGAGGCTGAGGGAAAGTGAAATTAATTTCTTTTTTTCATATGAGGGTGAGGGGGAATCTTTGTGTCTCAAAAGGACTGTGTTTTGGAGATTGCAGGTGGCCTTAAGGAGAATAGATTGGACAAGACTGGATGTGAGAAAGTTCGGAGGGGTGAATTACTGGGCCTCTCTTCCACCCAGTGGATGCCACATATGGGAATAGCAACCTGGTGCGGACACCACATAGATCATTTGGAACAAATCCTGCTCCCAGTGTGCGGAGATTTTCTCATAGGGTGTGGAGCCGTGTGCAACGATGTCGGGGCCACTTGAGGAGCAGCTAAGAGACTATCTCCGCCCCCCCCCCCACCCCACGGGTGAGGAGGTAGATTCATAAGGCAATTAACAAAAGCGAGATGCAATCACTTTTGTGTAAATTGCAAAGGTTGGAACAGCGGGGCTCCAAGTAAATGACCCATCTAAACAGCTAGAACCCTTTGTAAGGGTTAACCCTATACTGGCCCGGAGGGGTTTCTGAGATGTAATTCATCCAGCCTTTCAAAGGTCCTGCAAATGAGCCAGTGGGAACCTCAGTGAGAAATAATGGATCCTGGGGGTAACGTGGAGTGGCCGAGTTACAGATTCCAAGCTGATTCAGATGGAGGAAGGGCAGACCATCTAGGATATACGATTGCTTCCAAGTGGTCAGTTCACACATCTGCATTCTAAGAATTAGCAACCCACAAAAGTAGATGAAGTTCTGGGGGGCTGTGGAATATCTAGAGACTCCAGAAGCCCCAAGATTAACCTGGAAGAGCATTCTGAGAACTGCGACAGGGACATCTGCCTTAAGTAAGTACGTTTCAGCCTGCGTGGTAGTGGAGAAGCTACATTTCTCATGGAATATGATGGGCTCTGAGTTCATAGGCACATGATACGGGGGAAGACCTACAAGAGCCTTGGCTGGTGCTATGAAAAACATCTGCACAAAGCAGAAGGACCATTAAAAAAAAGAAAATTAGAGCTTTGGTATGTTTAGGAATGGAGGGAAAGCTTGAGAAATCTATTACCTGGCAAGGGGTGGTAATATGGTTTTTCTGCTGAGACAAATTTTGGAGGGAAGACTGTCGGAGCCGAAGTGGTCCTCCTCAAATGCCATTACCAGAGATGGCCAAGGCAAAGGAGGGCCGAGTGGGGTCATAAAGAATTTTATTCTAAATGCTCATCAACAGGACGGCATCATTCAAAGTCCAGTGAAGCCTGACAGACGATTCCTGAAAATATTATTAGATTAGCCTCAGCTTTACCTGAGCTCTCCTTTTCCTCCTGATGGTGGGGATTATGCATTTAGGCATGGGATTTGAGGGGATTCTGGAAAGATCTCACCCACAATATTTAGAGATGGCTGAAATGTCACAGTGACAAAGCCATTCTTGGAGTGGAAAAGTGTATGTGCTGAGGTCGTCCTATATCCTCTGTGCTATAACGGGGACTTATTATAGATATCTTGTTGAATATTCTGAACGAGCTCACGCATGGGCGGCATCACGTTTGTTCTAGAGATGAAGAAACCGGGCACACACACCACAGTGATGTCACTTGTCCCAGGCCACCCCCCGAGGCAATGTTGCGTGGAGGATTTGGACTGTTTCGGTCTGACTTGAAAGTGTAGTGGTTGAAAGCTTTAAATGCTGGAGTTTGAATGCCCCAGCTCTGCCGCCCTTCTAGCTCTGTGACCTTGGTCAGACGGCCTGATGTTCTTGCGCCAGTTTCCTCGTCTACAAAATGAAGAGGACCATACTGACTCCTCATAGAGATATTGTGGGTTTTAATGAGTTGATAGGGTAAGTGCTTGGAACTATGGCTGGCGGACCGTCAACGTTACATAAACGTTAACTATTATTACTTGTTTTTACCGTACCCTGTCCCATTAGATTAAACGTTGCTCATGCCAGTAGGTATGTTCGCCGACTGGAAGTGCTCTGGAGGAGAGATTATCACCAGGTTCAAGAGACTACCTTGCAAATGAGGTTGCTCAATCTTTTTTACCAACACCCCCCCCCCAGCCCCCGCCCGAGGTGGCAATGTGAGACCAGCAGTTAGGGGAGAGATTGAGAGTGTAGCAGAAGGTGTGGAAGGATATAAAATCAGAATGACTGAGGCAGATTTTTTTATTCCCTATCTTATTATGGGTCAGAAAACAGTTGTAGATACAGGATCATCAGCCATCAGAGCTGCAAATCAACTTCAATATAGTCCAGATCAATTTTCTCTCACCTTGTTACCTACAGATTTTTTCCTCTTCAACATCAAATTGTATCTGAGTTGGTTCCAGTACCCTCCCCACTGCAGCCCATATCCTTGCACCTCTGGGTTTGGTTTTCTAAGCTGTGAGACTGGGGCTTCCGCAGGTGCATGTGGGAGAGCATGACTGACGGCATGCTTCATGCTCTCGTGTGAACCATGTTCATCCTCCTCCTCTTGGTCCCCCCTCTCCCTCATCTGCTTCATTTATTTTACCAAGGGCTTGCACGTCTTAACATCTTTTATCTCATTGAACCTCCACAGTCTCACTCTCGCAGTGTAACTATTCTCCTCCCCATTTTCCAGATGAGGACCTTGGGGCTCCGAGGTGAAAGGATTTGCCCCAAGATATGTAATAAATGATAGCACTGGGTCTCAAACCTGTATCATCAGACACTGGGCGTTAACATCCTTTCACTGAACTGCCCTCCCTCCGTCTGCCCGCCTAAGGAGTGGTCCGGCCCTTGGTGGCTTGGCGGCGTCCCAAAATCAAGGTTGATTATCGCCGCTTTATCGCCACTGTCTTAGGCCAGGTCCATTGTTGCAGATCTTCAACCGTTCTGTCACGCAGGCCCTGCCCTCAACCCTGGTCTTGTAGGCTCCTACGTGAGAGAGGCGTCTATCTTGCATGTTCCAGGAGATGTTATAAATGGTGCCACTGGAGGGAGGCTTCTTAAATCTCCTTAATAACCTGCATTTTGCTTTCTCTCCTTTATCTGTCAGCATCATGAATATCTTCTACCCTTCCAGGGCTTTCTGGCTGCCAACTTCATAGCCTCTTAAAATAGGAATTTAACTTCACAATGCCTCAGCAGGAAACCTTAGCTGAGTGTGTTTATTTGTACCCTTAAGTTGTGCAAGTTCAAATGCTGCTCAGACCAGGACCAGTCGTCATAGAAAAGCTACTTTCTAGCTCTGGGCCAGAGCCAAGAACCAAGATGTTACTTTTCTTGGGAATAGAATCACTAAAGCCACCTCTGGAAACTAGCACTTTTAAAAAAGCGTCTCAGGAAATGGCAGGATGGAGGTGTCTTGAATTGTTACAGCCAGATGCTGCAAGAGAAATGATATATATATCTGATCTCTCTCTCTTTCCACATACACCCAGGCACAGGCACACATATATAAAGAAAGGAACATTAGTATTAAGGAGAAAAACAACACATACAGAGGGATATGTCCAAGGCGAGAGTTTTCCTTCCTTGTTAATGAATATGAGCCCCAGATAGGGTCATAAGATCATCTACTATCAGAACGTGATCCGGGGGTAGAACTTCCAGCTAAAAATGGAATGGGAAACACACATGGCCAACAAACCTATTAAAAAAGCTAAAATATTCAGGTTCTCTAATAATCAAAGGATGAAAATAGCAATGTGATACCATATAGCATCATCAAAATGGCTTTTTCTTTTTCTTTGATGGCAGCCTCCTGTCTTGGCAAGAGGCAGGGAACAAGACACTGTCCTGTGGCTTTGGTGGAAATCTGTAGGGATATATCCTTTCAGAAATGTGGCTTTCATTCTTTGATTTCAACAAACAAACAAACATCGTTCACTGAGCACTTATTCTGTGCCAAACACTGTTCTAGGAGCTAGTAATACAGCAGTGAACACAGCTGACTTGCCCCTGCCTTCTTGGAGCTCACGTTCTCTTGAGGGAGAAGTTTACAAATAGGTAAACAAGTGAACATACAGTGTGTCAGAAGGAGATGGGTCGCTCGGCGGGAGAGGGCGTGCCGTTTTGTATAGTGAACCAGGGAAGCCTGAGATGTTGACATTGAGCAGATCTGTAGGCAGGGAGGGGGGCAGCCAGGTGGACATCTGGGGGAAGAACATTCTAGCAAGAATAGAGCAGAAGAAGACAGTCGCTGAGGTGGGACTTGCCTGGTGAGCTGGAGGAACAGTAAGGAGGTCAGCTACGCTGAGGTGATCAAGGGGCGGGGGTGGGGGGCAGGAGATGCCCCAAAGAGGGAGCAGGGGGAAAATCTCGATTTCTATCCCTACTGCTACCATCATCTCTAGCTCTGTCCCTCTTTTTAAAAACAAGGAGCAAATCCTTCCATTTTTAAGAAATTCCCCATGCTGAGAAGTAAATTAACTATATGTGCACAGGTATGTGAAGAAGGAACTTTATCGAGTATTTAGGATGAAAGAAAAAAAGAAAAGAAACAAGAGAACAAAGTGTGTAATGGGATCTCTGCAGTCACTGAGGATGTGGTAGAGGAGCCCAGTTTTCACTTAGAAAGTGGAACGAAGACCAGGACCGTGATCTGTAAACTGGGGCTACCAACAATACCGCCTTTTGCTAGCTTTGCTCTGCGAGTAGAGCATCCCCATGTGTAAAGTACTTAGCGACAGGCCCCAAGGGCTCAATATATGGTACCCAGGGTGATATTTATTGACGTGGGCATATTTTGGGTGAGCCATTAAGTTAAAAAATATGTAAGTTAAGATATGTATAGCATGCTCTTTTATAAGATGCACCCTGATATTTGAGTGGTTACCTTTGGGTGAGAGATTATGAGTGAATTTCAGGCTTTTATATTTTACCTGTATTGCCTGATATTTCTTTAATGAATGTGCATTCCATGGGTAATGAACATTTTAAGGAGTAGGATGTGGGGGATCAGTGAGCAGTTCTTGGAGGGATGAGCAACAGAGGCACAAGCTTTAATGCAGAGTTTGCTAAATTTCTAAGTCACTTGTCCGAAATCACATTTAAATGGACTCGTTTTTGTTTTTGTTTTTGTTTTCTTTTTTTACTTGGCCTTTGCCTGAGCAGTGCTACTCATAAAAACCAAAGATTGGGTAAGTGATTTCTACTTTCTAATACACGTTACTTTCGGACCCTTAAAAGAAAAGCTGCACCACCTTTGTAGCACCTAGACGCATTTAGCATGTTGGTTGTACCTTGTGTGCTACGATTTGGAAAGCATGGATTCAGTGGCGGACCACCTTGGAATCAGAAGACTTTCGTTCTGACTCTATCCTCATTTTTAATTTTGGGTAAGGAGGGCCACCGCGGGGGTAGGAGGCGTGGAGCAGGCAAGACTTGGCACCTCGCTGTCGACACCAGAGTAGCCACTTTCTCTGCTCTGCTTTATTACTTTTTTTTGTATAAGAGTTGAATAAGGAGTTCCAAGGCTCTAAAAAATGACTTGACGTTATTGGCTGAAATGTTAAATGGACTCTAAAGTGGACTTAAAAGTGACAGATTTTGTCTTAGATTAAGTCATTGTATGAAGCTCTTCAGGAGACCGTATATGACTGTGACACATCCCCAAGGGCTTAGAAGGAACAAAAGGCATATGTAAGTCTCTCCCTTAGCCACCTTTGTAATCACAATGTATGACCTATATAATTGCCATCAACAGATTAAATGAATTAAAGAAAGTATGCGCTATATTCGAGGCAGCCTCTTCTAGAAATATTTCCGTAGGAAACCTTAGGAGTGAAAGCGTGCTAATTCACATTGCCCAGGAAAGGCTTGGGATAGGTGGTGTCATTGGAGAGAGGGATCTGTACTTGTGCAAGTGGAAGAGGGGACATTCCAGGTAGAGCAAATGGTAGGCACGAAGACATGACACCAAGCTTATGTCTCTTTTTCATCACAGAGCCATAGAATGTTAGAACTGAGCCAGAAGAGACCTTAGGATCCATTGTGTTCAACCTACCTTTTTCAGAGAAGCTAAGACTCTGACAGGGGGACTGTCATGGCAAAGGCCACAATCTTTATTAGTAGGGATGCTAATCTAGAACCCCAGATTCCTGACTCCCAGACAGTAATCATTCCATTAGCAGAACGTTTTCATATCCTATCCCGCGGTGTGCTAGTTCTTCAGAAACTCCAAGGAAAGTTTGTAGTGTGGTCAAATACATTTGGGAGATGCTTCGTGATCTGCCTTGTTCTTGGAAATCGGATTATATATAAACAAATTCAAATTTCTGACAAAGTTCTTTGAGAGAGGGAGATTTTCAAGCTAATTCAAGCTTTCTCAAAGTTATTTGACCACAGCATTTCAACTTCCTGTATTTTTCACTTCATTCTTATTAATAATTCTTTATAGCTTATTTTAGGAGACTCTACTCTAGACAAATATATCTCCCATTGAAAAATCAGAGTATTATGCATATGGAAAAAGGTTTTATAAGCAATTCTGATGGTCTATATTATTTCAGGGATGATGATCATATTAAGAAAATTATTAGAATAAAGAACAATAAGAAGGGTAGTTTCCTATTTCACCTTCCTCCCTCACTCCCTCCTTCTGTCTCTTTCTCCATCCCTCCCTCTCTTCCCCTTCCTTCCTTCCTTTTTCCGTTCCTTCCTTTCTTCTGCCTTTATCATCTTACTTTCTTGCTTTATTTCTCTCTCCCTCCTTTTGTCCCCCTTTATCTCTCTTTTAGTTTATTCCTGCTTTCTTCCCGTTCTTTTTTCCCCCAAAACACATTTCTTTTTGAGGATTTACTATGTTCCAGATTCTGGACCATCTGTGATGAATAGGACACTTTTCCTGATCTAAAGCTCTTGCCAGTTTGATGAGGAAACAGATGTGCAAACTGAGATAATACAGAGTAGCTGCTGCTGAAATTAGAACATGGGCAGCATGTTAGGAAACGGAGGGGAGGTCTGTCTGCATGAGCCACAGAGGTTGCACAGCCAGTTGGGTAGATGGAGAGAGGGCATGCCAAGGGGGCAGTAGGAGAGGAAGTAGTTCAGTGTGACTGGAGAACATGTTCAGCGTGAAGCTGGAGAGATAGCCTAGGGCTGGAACATATAAAGCCTCGGAACTCATATTAAGTATTATGTGTTTAGAAAATTATCGATAGCTCTTACGAAAAGGATTGACATGACCAGATCTGGGCTTAAGACAAGAAGAAGGGCGAGGGGAGGGGAGAGGGGTTCGGTGGCCCTTTGGCACGTTATGGTTCAGTTGACACACGGATGACCTTCTAGGGTAGGACAGTGGCAAGGACGTGGACAGATTGCAGAAATACTGTGGCGTGTGACAAAGGGGAGGGAGGGGCTAAGGATGGCTTCCTCCAAGGTTGTGCCAGATCTAGTCCTGCTCTCTAAATAGCGCTTCCAGAAACAGCGGGGTCTCAATTATCTCACCGTGGGCTGTGAAATTCTGAAAAAAAAAATAATAAAAAAAGTCTCAAAACAAAATTAAGTTTAATTTGCTTTAATTGAAAAATAAACACATGCCCTGTACAGCACTCTCAAGAGGAGGGAAAAAAAAAGGCTTAAAAACGAAATGAACAGTTGGGTGTGGTAGGCCCTCAATTATTGGAAATCCTGAAATGATAATTGGCATGGATCAAGAAAATGAATTCAGAGTGAAAGTCAGTAATGGGAAATAGAGGCTTTCTGTCCAGGTAGCGGTTTTCCGGAGGTCTTGTGAGGTGGTTATTTTTAAATTATTGCTAAGAACATTCATTTATAAGGCAAGCTTGGAATAAAGGAAGGAGCACAGAACGTGGAGCCAGACAATTTGGGTTTGATCCTGTCTCTTTCACTTTAATCGTGTGGCCTTTGGTAAGTTGTTCTTGGCTTTAGGCTCATCATCTGTAGAAGGGGGCTAATAATCCGTCCATCACTGGATTCCTGTGAGGATTGTGTGATTCATGTACCTGGCAGTTCTAACATACTGGTAAGAGGTGATGGGGAAAGACAAGTAGGAGGAAGGGGGAGGAAGAGGAGGAGAGGTAGAGGAAGGTTTGCAGGAGGATCCAGACAAGAAGGAAGAGGAAGGATATTAGAGTGAATCCAATAGCGCGTGATATTTATTGAGAGCCTCTGTGTTCAGGCCTCGTGCTAGATGCTGGGGGTAAGATGGCGAGAAACAGCTGAGCCTTGCCTCTACAGCACCTATATTCTGGCAGTAAATATTTTCATCTCTAGGTCGGCCATAGAATGGAGTCAGGAAGAGAGACTGAGCTAAGGGTGGTATTTAGAAAGCCTTGAGATGTGTCTTAGGAGCTCTTGACTTAAATAGGCATTTTTCTCTCTGTTCACAACCACTCCGCCTTCCCCATTCAAGTACAGGTGCTTTGACTCTGGCTTAGGTTCTGCCTGTCTCACGGGCAAGTCTGCTAATCACATTTGTAGGTAATAGGGGCTTGGAATTGTAAACTCAAAGTGTCAGGTTCTTATAATATTGGCATCTTAGAATCCTAGTTGTAGAATTTTAGGATCTATCAAACCTTGGAATCAGAGAATCTTAGAATAATAATCTTAGAATAATAAAAGCTAGTGTCAAAATCTCATAGACTCGTAGAATGTAATATTCATGGAATATAAAAATCAACTCTTAGTACCACCACATCTTACAAATCACAGAATCATGAAATTAGAGTCTTCTAGAAGAGAATGGCATTTTATGGTTATCTGGTCCACCCTCCTTTCCAATTCATGGAAAATACTAATATAGCATTAAAAATACAGACATTCATAGGAATCTTTGTACGGGGAAAAGGTGGCCCTAAAGGAAATCTAAAGCTTAATAATGTTGAGGGTGAATATATCGTCCAAGGGACACTGATGGTGGACACAGATGGAGTTCCTGAACATAAAAGGTTTTAGTGGGGTGATGGTTGACTTGACTGACACCTAAAATGAACAGGAATAGGAAGCTCAAAGCAAAATAGGAATTCATGTCTTTGCTCACTGACCCTCCCTGCTGTAGTTATTCATGTGGGCCAAACATAGCCATGGTGTCATTTTAGAAAATAGTCCCCTAAATATTGGCCCTCTTGTTTTGGATTGTAAACTTCAGGAGGGTAGGAGTGATAGGGGATTCTATATGACATCTATGAACTTTCTAGAAAAGTCTTTTCATGTGAGGCCTCTCAGGCATCCAGTCTTACTGTCTTTTCTCTCAGAGCTTCCCCTTGTGTACACATGGTGAACTACTGGTGATCCGTGTCCTTGCTTGTGTTTTCTCTGAAGTATTGGCTTCTACTGCCAAGACTTTTTTTGTTTAAAACTTGGCATCCATTTTGTATGTAGTAATTGTTCTCTCCACATTCTCTCACAGGACCTTGGATCCAGCCGTATATTTTGACAGGTGCAGGAAGAACCTGGCTTAAAGAAGTGTAGAGTGTGTAGAGGTTTCTACTTTATGCCATGGAAGCTTTGTATGTATGTGTGTGTGTGGGCGTGTACATTTGTGTGTGTGCACATTTGTGTGTGCGTGTACATTTGCGTGTATGTACATTTGTATGTGTGTGGGGGCGTGTACATTTGTGTGTGCGTGTACGTGTGTGTACATTTGTGTGTGTACATTTGTGTGCGTGTACATGTGTGTGTACATTTGTGTGCGTGTACGTGTGTGCGCGCACATGTACATTTGTGTGTGCACATTTGTGTGTGCGCGTGTACATTTGTGTCTGCATTTGTGTGTGCATGTACATGTGTGTGCGCGTGTACATTTGTATGTGCGCATGTACATGTGTGTGTACATTTGTGGGGGGGCATGTACATTTGTGTGTGGGCGTGTACATTTGTGTGTGTGTGTGTGTGTGTGTGCACGTGTACGCACGGCAGGTGTGCATGTGCTGCTTCCCTAAAATGTGAGTCTGGACCTTCTTCCTTCTTCACATGAGCATGTGATTGCATTTGAATATACTCCTGGGTTCCTATGTGCCTTTGTATGGGGATAAACTTGTGTGGAAATGAATGTGTTTTGAACCGGTTAAGATATGTAAATGATTCTGTGGCTCTTGACATACATTTATTGAGCATCTGTAATGCTTCTGACAATGGAATAAGTGTTTTCATGGATGGTAATATATTTGATTTTACAACTATGAAGTAGTTATTGTAGATATTACAGTTTCAGTTTTGAAGATGTGTCAACTAAGGCTCTTAGAATTGAAGGGAGCAGGGCTGGTATTTGAAATAGAGTCTTTATATTAAAGACTCTGTTTATGTGTTTTTGGTCTGAGTGTACTGGTGTGTGAGTACAGATGTGTGTGTGTGTGTGTGTGTGTGTGTTCACACACACACACCCATATGCTCATGGGTGTGTGGGGTTGCATGCCTTCTTCCTCATATGCATTTCTTAAAATGCATGGATGTGTAAAGAGATGAATATATATGTAGCTAAATTATGCACCAGCTAAAGCTCTAGTCATCCAGCAAAGTACATCTGTGTAGCTGATATTGGGGGCGAGGGGAGTGTGGATGGTGTGAGCTGTAGGGGAAGAGTATCCAAGAGGCAGAGGATGGACAGCTCAGTATAAATTTATCCACAGTGCTGACATGGCTATGTGCTTTGCAGGGATCCTGCACCACAAATGATTAACCCCTGAGGGCATTTTTCTTAAAATCCTTTGAAAAGCATCCAGATGTGTCCGTGTTGGGTGTCCTGAGACCCGTGTTTGTAAAATGCTCATCTCGATATTAAAGCGGGCTTTAAAAGAAGAAGGAGCAATAGGAGGCAAATGCTAGGGATGTTTGTGATACGGAAACTTAGGGTCACAGGAAGCTCCTTTGTGGTCGCTTGGGCAGGTGCAGGGAGAGTAAAATTCTGCAGATGATTTCTCCCGTGTTCCACTCCCATTATTTCACCTGGAGCCTGTAAGAAGTCTCAGACGCGGGCCCTGTTTTCCTGTCTTGCAGATGACAAGATTGAGACTCGGGGCTGCTTCACACAGGAACAGAGCCAGGGTTTGAACCCAGGTTTTCCTGCGTGTGTGATTTCCCTCCCCCCCACGCCGGTCCTCACAGTTTCCTACTCTGAGGGTTTTCCTTCAGGCTGCGACCCGAACCCCCATAAATCTCAAGCCGTCCGACACCCAGCTAAGCCACATAAACATTCCGGATTCACTGCACTGATGCTCTGAGGGGCTGAAATAGAACTTTGAAATTCTCCTTCACTTTTTTTTATAATTTTTTATTGTTATGCTAATCACCATATATTACATCATTAGTTTTGGATGGAGTGTTCCATGATTCATTGTTTGTGCACAACACCCAGTGCTCCACGCAGAACGTGCCCTCTTTAATACCCATCACCAGGCTAACCCATCCCCCCACCCCCTCCCCTCTAGAACCCTCAGTTTGTTCCTCAGAGTCCATCGTCTTCTCCTTCACTTTTAATTAAAAAAAGATTTAGGCTAACCCTGGGTTTCCACTTCTGTTTAACTGCGAATGCTCTTAACCGTTGCTGTATTTTTATTGTTACAAATGTGACGCACCGATCCATCTTCCTTGTAACGCTTCTCGGTTTCTGCTCCATCTGTTGAAGAGAAAACATTTGCAGAAATCTCTCGGCTTCTCTCCAAGGGCTGAAACTTCAGTTGTAGCAAGAAATGCAGTGCAGGAAATGGGGTTGGCCATTGGTGAAATCGGGAAATTGGCAAAATCTGTTTCTAGGATCTTTCTGATTATCATTTTCCCAAAGTGAAGATTCTCTCAAGTGCCCGGCCAGCACTGCTGGGTTCCCCTGACTGCACCTAGGAGTATGCTGGACCCCCCCCCCCCATATTTAGGTTTTACCACTCTCCTTTATAATGGAGCCATCGATTCTGTTCTTTTTGACTGGGCCCTATTCTAAGCTAGATCCTACATGGGTTTTTTTCTGATAAACTATCATTAGTTTTTTTTTTTTTTAAATCACTAATTCTTAATAATGACAGCACTTGGCATGGAAGGGGCATTGGACTTGGCATTCGTAGACTTGAGTTCAAGTCCTTACTTTGTCATGTTGTAACCTGGCAAGTCACTCCAACTCTCTGAGCCTGGATTTGCTGGGAAAGTCACGGGATCAAATGGTTTCATTAAAGCCCACACGCTCTGAAATTGTGAAATGCTGCACTCATTCTATGCATATTCACTCATGCTTTCCATTTGTTATTTCATTTTGTTTGTTCATTCTTTCATTTATTTATTTACGGGACATTTGCTGGATGAAGGCTACCCTTTGGTGTGGGTGATACTAACACGAATAAGGCCAAGTCCATACATAACCTTCAAAAGCCCACACATGTGGTAGCAATAAATGTTGCCATAAGGTCATGAACAGGCTATGGTTTCCTCTTCCTGAGGGGATCAAGGGATTCTTCAAAGAGGGGATGACCTTGAACTGAACTTTAAGGAATAGGGGGTTTATAAGGGTTGAAGTGGGAATAGGGTAGAGAAAGTATACTTGGTAGAGGGATTGGCTTGGGAAAAAGTAACACAGGGGTAAAACGCATTGGGGCATGCTGGAAATGTCTGCAGAAAATCTAGAAAGCAAAGGCAGAGATGCTGGCAAGAGATGCAGAGAGTGAGACATGGCAAACAATGGGGTAAGGTGGCAGTAGCTAATGGTTGACATGTGGAGGTGGGAGGAGGCCACTGATAGATGTAATTGAGGATACAGTAGTCTAATGTAATGTTGTGATTTATAATAAGATATATTTTTGGTCTTCATCCTTGGAATTTCCTAAGCGATAAGAAGCAATGAAAGTATCTTTTGTTATGTCAATGAGGTGGCTTTTGGATGACACCGAAGGATGGGGGCTGGTTGCCAGGGGACCCAACCATGTGATTGGAGGCTGGAACTTTGAGCCCAACTCCTCAACCCCCAGGGAGGGGAGAGGGGCTGGAACTTGAGTCGGTCACCAGTGGCTCATGATATAATCAGTTGTGCCTGTGTACTGAAGTCTCCATAAAAATTCAAAGGGAGAGGGTCAGGAGAACTTCTGGGACAGTGAGCATGTGGAGGTCCTGGGAGAGTCGTGTACCCTGAGGGAGGGTGGGGGTCTGGAAGCTCCCTGCCCTTCCTCCATGCCTGCCTGTGCCTCTCTTCCATCTGGCTGATCCAGAGTTGTATCTTTTTTCTAATAAACCCATGATCTAGTGAGTAAATGGGTTTCCTGAGTTCTGGAAACCATTCTCAGCTAATTCAGTTGAATCCAAGAAGGGGCCAGGGGGGATGTCTGATCTATAGCTAGTCGATTAGAGGTACAGATAGCAACCTGAGTTTGGGATTGGCATCCTGCATTGGAGCAGGTTGTTGGAATGTCCAGTCTGTAGTTGGCCTTGAGACTGGCATCTGAAATGAAATGGATGGGGGACAGTCTTAAAGGACTCAATCCTAAACCTGTTGGTAGATAGCGTCAGAATTTGGTTGAATTGGGGCACCTGGGTGGCTCAGTCGGTTAAGCATCAGATGTCTGATTTTGGCTCTGGTCATGATCTCAAGGTTGTGAGATCGAGTCCCGTGTCAGGCTCCGTGCTGGGCGTCGAGCCCGCTTAAGATTCTCTCTCTCTTCTTCTCCCCCTTCCACATCTTAAAAAAAAAAAAGAGAATTGAGAATTGAGTTGAATTATAGGACACCCAGCTAGTATCCGGAGAATTGTCTGTTGTTGGTGTAGGAACCCCCACCTTGACCCTCCACATTGAAATTCGTCCCAGAAAACCTAAAAACCCAATAATAATGCTAGCTAGATGCTGAGCCCCACAGCTGGAGCCAAAGTCAAGTCGGTCTGCCTGCAGTGTATGCTCTTAATCTCCTCACTATCTAGAATGGCATTTTAGGAATATCTGGTTAGCTCTGCGAAGGAGCTGGGAAAGAGAGAGAGGCTGAGCAAGTAACAAATTATGGTTACTCCTGAGGGCAAGAAAATTTCTTGGAACTCTAAAAAAGAGGTCGCTGGTGATGAAATGCTAGGCATAATTTTCAGCCTTTTCAGGGAGACGTTTGGGCCAAGGAAGAGAGTCTATGTGGGCAACTTCCTGGTGCCCCAAAGGGAGAAGATGGGATTTTGAGAGGAAATTGGGCCCCGCTCTGGCCTCTGTTACTTAACATCCTTCATGTGGACTCTCACGGGTTCTTAGGAGATACCTAACTTTTCTGGATAACATCATGGAGGCTGCCTTCCTTGGCAATCCACCAGAGATAGAACCCCAAAGTGAAAGAGCCATAAGACATCACATGAACTTTATTTTTTGTGCTCCTGTAATTTCATTTTTTATAGCATTTTTTAAAATCCTTGAAGTAAGAGCCATAGAATCAAGAACTCTGTGATCTAAAATGTATCTGGGATGTTTAGCCTCTTTCTCAAATTGTGAACGCCAGTGCCCACACACCTCCATTCCACCTCATTCTGTTGTGGTAGTCCCTGCACGTTGGCTTTTCTTTCATATACGGGCCTTTTCTATACCATGCTCCTTTGCCCAAGCCTTGTAAATTGATGACTCTCAAATGCTGGTTGAAAATTTGATGTCTAAATGTGAAGGACAATCTTTTATTTTAAGATTATGTCCTCTCTCTTTTATGTTTCTGGTTAAAATGTACTTTCTCTTACAAAATGCTGGCAATGGTAATTGCCGTCTCTGTATTATGAAATGCCCTTTCCTAGAACAAGAACACTTCATGTGGGTCAAAGAAATTGGTTTTAAAAATTTGATTTGGCGGGTGCCTGGGTGGCTCAGTTGGTTAAGCGACTGCCTTTGGCTCAGGTCATGATCCTGGAGTCCCGGGATCGAGTCCCACATCGGGCTCCCTGCTCAGCAGGGAGTCTGCTTCTCCCTCTGACCCTCTTCCCTCTCGTGCTCTCTATCTCTCATTCTCTCTCTCTCAAATCAATAAATAAAATCTTTAAAAAAAAATTTTGATTTGGCCATGGCGTCTGAAAGGCTGTTGACGTTGTAACCCACACAGAATAAGTCTCTTTCTCATTCCACATTTGACTTCAAAAAACAGTGATCGTGTCTTTGTGTGTTTCTTCATCTCCTGTAAGACCTGGGTAATGTTTTGCCCATAGTAGGTCATCATTAAATGTATAATGAGGAAGTGAATCTCCAGGTAATCAAAAATGAACTGAGTACCTTTTCTGTGTTCAGGGCTGCTCGATGTAGTGAAGTAGGCACAAGAGTATAAATAAATTGCACTCGATAGCAAAGCTTACAATCTAACCTTCAGAGTTGAGGAAGCATAGTGGTTAAGGGCTGAAGCTGGGAACTGGACCCCCGGGGTGTGAAGCCAGGCTTCTGCACTAACTAGCTATGTAACCTCAGGCAGTTTACTTAACAATGTTTTTCCTATCTCCCTATCTGTGAAGCAGGTGTAATATTAGCCTCATAGAGTCGTATTGATTACAGGAGTTTATCGAGGTAAAATTTCTAGAGCAGTGCCTGATACATCCTGATACAAGGAGAGGGGCCAGTGGATATTAAGTGTCATCATTAAGGTTTACAGAGTGGAAATGAGGGAGTAGGTGACCCATGTGGACTTGGGTCAGAAGACCAAGGTTCAAGTTCCTCATCCACCACTTATTAGTAAAGTAAACTTAAAAGAATCACTTAACCTCCTTCTGTGAAACCAAGTTCAGAGCTGAGTAACAGTCCCTAAGACTTTAGAGAAACTAATGTTCCTAAGATGCGGAAGTTGAAAAAGCCTCCTTGAGGCTGAGTCGGGTGTTGCCATGAAGAAGGGAGTGAGCTGGGTGGCTGAAAAGGTGAAGTAGCCTATGGAAAAGATTTAGAGCCACCTAGTTTCCTCTTTCTGGAAAGTTCTTTGAATCATGAGTAAGATGATTATTTTCTTTTAGGGGGGGAGGTATTGAAACTGTTGCAACTGTTGGGACATTGTTTTTCCTAGAGACACCCAGAAAGAGAATTTCCATTCTCCCCAGAAATTCACTGCCACGAAGCTCCTTATCATAAGGGAGTTGATGAAAAGATAAAGCTGAAGTCGTGAAGATGGTATTAAGGGAACTCAAGTTAGAATTATGTTGTTCAGGGTCTGGAATTGTTATTTAAGTATATGTAACATGGGCTCAATCTGGAAAGGGTTTCCGCATGAAATGAGCTGAATCAGGTGGATGTGTGTGTGCATGCACGCGTTGTGTGCATATTCAATGAGACAGGGGTTGTGGGTGCTTTCGGCTCTCTGGGTTTTGCTTGTTGCCAGAGACTAGGTTGCCATCTGGATAATACCTGCATCCAAAATGTTGCATGGATTCTTGCTGATTTTCAGAAGTTTGTCAACAATCCCTTTTGGTTTATTTTCGTGCAGAGAAGAAATAAATGCTGGAAAGTTAAGGTAATGGAAGGAGGCTGGTCAGGCGGGGTGGAGAGGAACATCTGAGGCTCTGTTTCTTGTGTTTGGGGGAGATCCATAAACCACAGCAGAGGTGAGTTAAGAAAAATCAAGTGTGAGCAGAGGATGCTGAATGGATAAGCTGATTGAGTGCCCCTCTTAGCAAAACAAAGGTGTTTGCACAATTGGATGGTGGCTGTGGCATTTGGGGTTGAGTGCCAGAAATTGGGAGGGGAAGGTTGGTTCAGAAACTCAGCACTGGGTACAGGTAAGCCTTTTAACTAGATCATTTGGAAGGAAATCCACCCATCCACCCATGCGTCCCTCTGTTCACTCAATGAGCATGCGTGGGAAGGCACTTCTGTGTTAGAGGCTGTGGGTATGTCTGGGCTCTGGAGGAGTTTAGTCAGTGGATAAACATGGTAAGGACCTACTGTGTGCTAAGCACTGGTGATTTAAAAGTGAACAGACAGTATGGTCTTTACTTTTTATTCAGGATAAAGATTAATATTAAGCAAATAGAGTATAACGTGAGAGTGCTAGAATATATGTGTGTGTGTGTGTATACCTAATAATAATAATAATGTATATTTATTGAGCATTTATTCTGTGCAAGGCACAGTCAAATTTATATGTACTATCTCAAATAATTCTCCCTGCCACCTTCTGAATTCGAGAATACGCTTATTATCCATATTTTACCCATAAGAAAACAGATTCAGGGATGTTTCATAAGTCCAGCAGGAGGTGAGTGGGAACCAAACCGAGGTCTCCTGATGTCAGCACGCTCCATGTTGACTTCTCTGCATCTGTCCCATCTTCCCCATAAGCTACGGGGGCTCTGAAGGAAAGAACACCGATGTTGCTAGAATGTGTCATGCGGTGGAGGCAGGACAGTTTCAGCTGGGTTCTGTGGGTCCAGTAAGAGTTCATCAGGGGGCCACCTCCAGGAAGAGCATTTCTAGCTGTGGGAACAGCATGTGCAAACACATGGAGGTCTGAGCCACCACAGACTGTTGAGGACGAATCACAAGCTCCGAGTAGATGGGCCGAGGGCAGCCAGGGGGTCCAGGAGCATGAGAGGGATATTCCAATCCCTCTGCACAACACAGCCATGGGTGGGTAACAGCATCTCAAATTGCAGTACCTGCCAGGATCACTTACTTCTTGGGGACTGAGTAAAAGAGCAAGGATTCACTGACCCAATTAGGAAGCCCCCTGCAGAGATGGAGGGAAAGAACAACCAGGAAGCCTGTATTAGATGCAGCAAGATGGGCTTCCGGGTGTAAGGGGCAGGAGTGGCTTTCAGATAGGATGCCGTGCAAGGAGGAGGAAACGTTTTGAAAAAGCCAGATCCATAGAATGCAATGTAAATGCAGCCAGTGTGGTAAACGTGAGCAGAGAGAAATGCTGCCTGGTGCCCGGCATCGGGGACGGAGCTGTCGTGAAGTTCAGGGTTTGCGGCTTGAAGAACGTGACCCAGATAGCCAGCTTTCTCTTCCTGATGTGTTTTGAATCAGATGTTCGTCTACGGTTCACCCTTCACTGACTCCCTATCTCATTCCCCAGGGCCGGTGTGGAGCAATCTGTTTGCATCTGCACTTTATACAGCTGTGGGGCCTTCTCCCGCCACCCCTAGTGGATCACATCTTGGACACAGCACAGAAGCCAAATGGGACTTTGAATGACCTGGGGGAAGTGCCGAATGACCTGGGGGAAGCTCGGCTTGACACCGGGCCCTAATAATACTAGGGAGCGTTTAGTGCACACTTTCTATGTTCCAGACACCCTGCTGGCTGCTTGATGTGCATTAATTGCTTTGATCCAGGCAACAGCCTGATGTAGTCTATGAATCTTTCTTTTATAGATATGTAAGAGGCCAAGAGAAATCAAACAACTTGCCACAGTCACATAGTTCATGGAAAACCTAGGATTTGAACTGAGGAAGTCTCCATTCCATCATAACCTTGGGCTTAAATCCTTCCAGGATGCAGCTTGCTTGATGCTGTGCATGGATTTTTCCAGCACGAGCCTAAGCGCAGTTTGGGGCAGTGGTATGGTAATAGCTACGTTTTAGGAATAGGAATGAAGGCAATATCGGTCCATCGCAGTACCGTTGAGTTAATTTGGCTCACAAATCACGTATGTCATGTGTCATGGGGGATGTCTTATTGGTCTCACGTCTAGACCTCTCTCGGGGGCTGAACATATTAACTCTGGGTCCAGCTGCAGGCCAGGATGCAGATGCCAGTAAGGCTCCCCTTTTGTGGACACAGAGATGGAGATTTAGGCAAGGGAGGTAATATTCCCCAGGTAAGTGTGGGAATCGGCAGATCGGGGGTTCAAAGTGGGACTGATCTGGCTCCAGAGTCCTAGTTCTTACAGGAGACATCGTGCAGAACATTTTCCTTCGCTTTGTCTGTGTTTCTTTGTCCCTAAAACAAAGGAATTGGCTTAGATCAATAGTTTTGAAATGTCAGTCTTTCAGGTGCCCTCTTCACAAGTTCTGTTCTCCTTTCCTTCCATCTACGCCACTTCATGGTGTTCCTTAAATGAATCGACTTCTTACAGAAATGTGTACGTTTATAAAGGAAATCTCATAGCACTACCACAAAACTCCTTTTCAAAAAGCCTTATTTGCACTAAATAGATGGCTAACCATACGAATCATACAACGAAAACAAAAACGGTGCAATGATATTCTAGTTTATGGTCTGGCTTATATATTCTAGCTGTATTCTTTCCTGCCCGAGTCTCCAATCTTCAGGGCTGCCCACTTTGTGTCAAAAGGAATATTGTGAAATGTTAGAGAGAAGATGAAACAAAGTAAAACCAAAACGAGTCTTTCACCTTAACTTAATCAGGATTGGGAGAGAGTTGAAAAGGGAACTCTTTTTTTTTTCACTGTATGAATTAAAGTGACTTTGTGGAAAACCAGGTCCCCATTTAAAGCCATGTCTCTTCTGGCCAGTGTCCACAGCCCTGGTTTCCTGAAATGCTTGACCCCAGGAACTGTAGCATCTTCCCAGCTCTTACATCTAATTCTAAGAATCTTTTAGGGGATCCTCACATACTTAGAGAGCCGGCTTGAGAGAAGCAGGCTTGATTGGGTGATGGTGTGGAGGGTAGGCACCCAGGCTGAGGTATTTAAGAAGGAAGCAGAAAGGGAGGAGTTGCTCTGCTATCTCTACCTTGAAACGTTTAGGAGGGAGGCAGGGAGGGGCGCCTGGGTGGCTCAGTCCATTAAGCGTCAGCTCAGGTCATGATCCCAGGGTCCTGGGATCAAGCCCTGTGAAGGGCTCCCTGCTCCGTGGGGAGTCTGCTTCTCCCTCTCCCTTGCTTGTGCTCTCTCTCTCTCTCTCTCTCTCGCTCTCTCTCAAATAAATAAGATCTTAAAAAAAAAAGACAAAAACAAAAAAAAAGGGGGGGGGAGGCAGGGATTGGAACCTATAAAACACCCAGTCCTGGAAGTCTGTTTCTCAGCCACATACATCCTCCCATTCAGACCTTTTATCATTTCACCCTGATGCCTATTGGCTTCCTCCTCTCTGGCCCCATGATTCTCACCTACTTGTCTCTCTCTTGTTCGGGAGAACAGAAAGGAAAGGGCCAATTTCAAATTTCAACGGAGAAGCTATATCTACTGAGGATTTGCCTTTTAACAATTCTGTAGGAGGAATTAACAACAGTCATATGAGTTTCCTCTGTCCCCAGCCTGATCGGGCATTTGGCATATATAAGTTCACTTCCCCCAACAGCTCAGTGAAGTAGGCAAGGGCTAGTGTTTCCTTGAAGGAGTCAGAAAATGCCATCCCGAGAGTCTTGATAACTCAATCAAGTGTCTCAAGGTCTGGATGAGTCTGACTGCCACAAATCCTACGCTTCCTTTCTGTCGTAGGGATGTGCTGAAGGTCAGCTGTGATGTGCTCAAGATCGGCCTGGCTTGGGGGGAAAGGGGTTCTTGGATTGGGGCAGTTCCTGGCTGTCCCTGCACCCTGGGGGCAGGGTACACTGTCACACCTCTCAGCTCAGCCTTCCTTTGTTCCCTGGTAGATGGTTGATGCTAATGAGACCCTACTCAGGGATTTGAGCCCCTTGGGGGCCAATTAACTTCACTTTACTTCAGCTGCCAGGAACCTCGGAACTAAATCCAGATCAATTAGCTCTTCCCAGGTGTCTGGTAGCATCTCTTCCTTCACTGGGTTTTAACTATTCTTTGTTCCATTTTTATTTTTAATTGTCCTGATTTATATCTTATTTAACTTTGTAATATCACTTTAGCTGTGTCTGGGGGCAAGTGGGGTATGAATTCTAAATAAATAAATGAAATCCCTTTAGTGTCATTTCTGGAGAGGGAGAACAGCTCATGGGGCTTCTTCTGGGTAGAAGAGTTGAAATTGTACCTGAGAGGATGACGTGGGGAAATGACTCCATTCTGAAGCACAAGGACATTTGAGGAGGGGCCAAATCTGGCCCCCCAGCTATTTTGCCAGTAAAGTTTTATTGGAACACAGCCACGCCATGTCTTTGCTTGCATGCTACGACGGCAGAGTCGAGTATTTGAAACATGGACAGTATGGCCCATAAAACCTAAAATATTTACTACCTGGCCTTTTAAAGAAAAGTTTTCTGTTCCTGGTCTAGAGGAAACCAAGACTAGGAGGATCTGCTGTCCAGGTAGAAAGAGAACCTCAAGTTTTCTTTTTGCCTCCCCTCCCTTCATTTAGTGCCTCATTTTTTTTCTTTCCACCCTAATTTCTTCTTCTTCCTTCCTTTCCCTTTTCTTTCTTCCCTCACTCCCCTTTCCCCTTCCTTTCTTCCTCTTTTCCTCTCTCCTTCCCTCCCTCCGCTCTTTCCTTCCTCCCTCCCTCCCTCTCCCTCTATTTTGAGCGGAAAGATTCCTTCTAGTCCAGTCTTTCCCATTTGTGAAGAGGACACTGAACTCCAGACACTGGAAGTGACTCCAAGATAAGAGAGTCATGGCCTGAGAGTGGCCACGAAGGGGCAATCACTCCCAGTTGGTCTTATTCTCCCAGATCATGGCTAGGAGCTAAGAAGAGACCAGGTATAAAAAATACGGAAAACACATTTAGCACCGTGCCTGGCGCGTAATAAGTGACCAGGGAAGCTTAGCTGAGTTCAAAAACAGCAAGCGTCATTGCAGAGGCAAACACATTATACCCACAATCTGCATACCAGAAACTACTCAGAGCCTTACAGGTTGGTGTTTTTTCAAGGCAGGGGAAGAATTGGCCTGGAGAGCCTTGCCTGCACCCCAATACCTTTCTCTATATGAAGGCCACCTATCCTTATTTCAAAAGTGGTGGAAATTGAGTCTCCGAAAGAAGAGTCACCTTGCCTAAGGCCACACAGTAAGGTGGGGGGATGGTCAGGCTTAGAACCCAGGTATCCTAGGTTCCCATTCAAACACTTTCCACTGTGGGATTCTATTAAGTAACTATGGAATGATGGCCCATGTTTTAAAGGACAAAGAACAGTTATATCCCCTCCAAGCTACAGGACTTGAGAAGGGGGCTGATGCAGTCAGGAACCGCTCCTGGAGAAGACTTGGCTCAAGTGGGGAAAAAAAACAGAGAAAATATTCTGCCCCTATAAAGACAGAAGTATATTTCCCAAAATGTTAGGAAGTTGGACTTGCTGTAGTTACAGGATCTGTGCTGTTGAATAGAAAGCAAAAGCAAGGTTAGGGAACCTACTAGTTAAGGGAGAGGCTTGGGTATTTAATAAAGATATTTGGACTTGATCCTGTAAGTCCAGGGTCACAAACAGATGCACCTGTTGGCACATGCACGAGTTGTATTTGACCTTCACAGGTCAGGGAGTGGAGGGAGAGATCCTTTGTCAACGCTTGGAAAGGAAGAGATGTCATATAAAAATCTGGGTTTTCTTCTGGCTTTTCCTGAGACGTCAGGTGACCTGGCAGCCTGGAGATAGCATTCCTAGGTGGAAGGAGTCCACTGTCCTAGACTGGGTCACATGCCTACCATTCGTCGTCATAATCCCCTCCTGAACTCTGTGCCTGGCCGTTTCATTCCCTCGAGTTTATGGCCTGGACCTTTGGATTTTCTTCCCCTGAAGAAGCAGTGATTCACACAAATTCGTCATGATTGACACCTTACTGTGTGTTCGAGGCTGTTTATTTGCTCATCAAACATTTATTGAGCATCTATTTCCTGCAAGGCTTTGGAAGGGAAGGAATTAGGAGGCTGGTCCAGTGGTTGAGACGAGAGGATGAAAATTGGCTTAGAAACAGAGCCATTGTGATGGGGAAGACGTTGGACCCTTCTCTCTCAATCCCCACAGTCCTTTTTAAAGAAAAAGCTGCCCCAGGGGCCCTGGGTGGCTGGCTGAGTGTGTTAAACGTCTGCCTTCGGCTCAGGTCATGATCCCAGGGTCCTGGGATCCAGCCCCGCATTGGGTTTCCTGCTCCGCGGGGAACCTGCTTCCCCCTCTCCCTCTGCTGCTCCCCCTACTTGTTCTTTCTCTCTCTCTCTGTAAAATAAATAAATAAAATCTTAAAAAAAAAAAAAAGCTGCCCCACCCCATTGCCATAGAATCAGCTTCCTGTCCCTCTAGACCCTTTCTCCTGGTTCATTTTATTGTATTCATCTGCGAAGAGGGATACATCCTCTTCTAGTCTCATATTCTCTCTTCCCTCCCTTTCTCTCTTCTCTCTCATCTTGTCAGGTGAACACATCCCATCTGGTCCCGAGTCTCTGCGATGCACCCCCTGCATACAGAGTAGATGGTTCTGAACCTCTGAGGGTGGCTGAGAGGAGAGCGGGCCAGGGAGAGCCAGGCTGGCAGCGGCAAGCTCAGTGAGCTGCCTTTTCGAATCAATACCGCTGCTTTGTTTCCACCCCTGCATTTGACTGTGGCATTCTGGCTCCCTGGGCTCCCCTGCACGCGGAGCCCCTGCACTAGCACCCACCCTCTCCATCACCTCCAGCGTGTCCCCCCAAGGCCCAACTGTCTCTCCATCCCTCACACACATGACAGCACGATTGCTCTCACAGTAATGAGGAGCGGAATTTGGGAACTGACTTCCCTGGAAATGGCCCTTATGCTAAAACGAAACAGAACAAAACCTTACCCCCAAAATCAATGCTTTGAGGAGCAGGAGAGGATGCTCCAGAGTTGTAAAAATCGGAGGCAGGAGGTGGTGTGAAGAGGGTGTCCCCACTCTTGGTTTCTGCCATTAACTAGCTGTGGGACCTTGGGCAAGCCTTGGCGTCCTTTTTCATGAAATGAAGCCCTGCATCTGAGTCTCTTTAAGCCTTATTCAACCTAAAATGATTCAGAGTATGAGCAGGACGTTTCTGATGGGCTTTCTTTTCAATTTACACAAGATTCCTGATGCCAGTAAGACATTGATATGTAAATCAGAGGACTTTTACCCACGTGTTTCACCTTAATGAGAACTGCCCCCCCCCAGGAGGGCTGGCTTGGCTCAGGTGAGACCCAGCAGAACTTCCTGACTGCCCGAGATCTTATGGTGCTTAAGGAATGCCTTTTCCCTTCCCTGTAGGTCATCAAGTATAAGATGAACCGCACACCGTGCAGGTTTTAAGATTCTGTACTTTTTGGAGCTAGAAGGCTAGAGCGGATGGCACCTTTGGGTAACTCCCCACCTTAGGAGAGTGTTGATAACCTCACACAAAGCCAACTGCAGGTTTATAGATGTCAGCTACCTCCTGCCCTATGGTACCAGGTGTCCCATAAGTACCGGTTGAATGAGTGAAAGTCACGGATATTTGATCACAGGGTATCATAGAATGGCTGAACCAGAAGGGCCCTAGAGATCATTTAAAACCTCCAACTATTTTCTACACGGACAGACTGAGGCCCATGGAGAGGATGAGCCTTAAACCCAGATCACACAGTGAATTAGAGCCTGAGCCGGGCCTAGAGCCTGGGTCTCCTGACTCCCAAACCAGTGCTTTGTGCGCTGACCAACTCCCATCACATTCAACACTGTGACTTGGCTCAGTCTTAGGGTAACCATTTCCAGAGGCCCTTCAGGATTTGGTGTAAATTATCCGAGCCTTTTAAGGGAGGCCCAGCTGGGGCCTTCTCTTTTCCTCTTGGGCTGGCTCTTTCTGTTGGTCTCCATTAGGAGAACATTATAATTTTCTCCCTTCTCTCCAGCAGTGCATGGCCACCTCATCACTCACTCTGACTGACCCTGCTGAGTACCCACAGTGTATCTGGAAGCCATTTTCTGTTTGGAAGT
The DNA here is from genome assembly GCF_003265705.2 of Callorhinus ursinus. Taxonomy (NCBI): domain Eukaryota; kingdom Metazoa; phylum Chordata; class Mammalia; order Carnivora; family Otariidae; genus Callorhinus; species Callorhinus ursinus. The sequence goes on from NW_027397086.1 coordinate 11,557,250, forward strand.
CAGTAGCAGTCAGCCAACGTGCGGTAATATTTGCTTTCCTAAGGCTTAGACAAATCAAATCCATTCACTTTCTTAGACTCAATCCCTCTTGCCTGGCATAATTTCCCCTCATCTAAGGCAAGCCAAAATCGAGCTTGGTGTATTTTCTCTCCCTCTTGCTCCCCTTCTCCCTCTCTTTTCCCCTCCTTCCTTCATTCTTTTTTTTTCTTAAGATTTTATTTATTTGACAGAGAGAGACACGGCGAGAGGGGGAACACCAGCAGGGGGAGTAGGAGAGGGAGAAGCAGGCTTCCCGCGGAGCAGGGAGCCCGACGCGGGGCTCGATCCCAGGACCCTGGGCTCGTGACCTGAGCCGAAGGCAGACGCTCAATGCCTGAGCCCCCCAGGCGCCCCCCTTCCTTCATTCTCAGTCTTCTGTTTGTCACTTCTTCTTTGTCTTCTTCTTCTCCCCCTCCTTCCTTTCTCCCTCCGTTTGTTCTTTATTCAACCAGGATAGAATCCTAGCCCAAGACAATATTGAATTTGAAAGAAATCTAGGAAAGCATGTAAGCCCGACCTCCTGACTCCATAGGTGAAGAGACCGAGTTCCAGAGACCTGGGATATCAGTTACCTTGTTTTGCCTACGCAGTGGTATCAGGAATGGGGTGAGGATTTAGGCATCCTGACTTAGCCTAGTCCAGTGTCCCTTAAGCCTCATGGCATCCTTTAATTTATCTTACATATGATGTAGGAAATTGTTGGGGTCTTGGAGCCGACAGCCAACGAAGAATTCTTGAGACTTCGGTGCGAAAAGGGGGTGTTGTTAAAGCCCGGGGCAGGACCCACGGGCAGAAAGAGCTACCCTGGGGTCATGAGGAGTGGCCCATTGTATACTTCCAAGTGGGAAGTGGGTTAGGGATAGCCTAAGTCTCTAAGGAATTCTGGAAGCAAGGTTTCCAGGACCTTGAGGGGGCTAGCTGTTGTTAGGCAAAGGTCATTTATTACTGTCTAATAAAGCCTTAGTTGTGAGACCCTTCAGATGTTCATCAGTGGGCCATAGGCTTGGAGGATGATTGCTAACATATATCTTGGGGTGTGGGGGGGATAGAGATAAAGGAAGTTTCCAAAGGGATTTTTATATGTTAAAGTAGACTCAGGATCCTGGGGGGTTGGGATACTGTTAAGGGAAGATTGCCTTTTGCCCTTAGCGGGGTATTAACATGGAGGCAGCTGAGTTCCCAGGAAGGTCACTCTGCCCTTTTCAAGGACTTGTCAATGGGCAATAAGCAGCAAGGAAACCTAAGTTTTCTCTTTTGCCTTTGTTTCCCACATCACATAAATAAACCTGCTTCGGGCTTTATCTTTGCTGATTGCCCTGGGGCTGGGGTCAGATCTAGGAAAGAGCAGGAGACTATGTTTGGATAATCCTAAACTCACTACTTCAACCCTCTGGGAGTCCCATTTCCTTGCCTGTTGAAGTGAGGACTCAGTTTCCCCATCCTGCAGATGATGCAGGGCTGTTGTGGGGATCAGATGAAGTCATGTGGCCCCTCAGTTCTAGAGTGCGAGATGGATGCCCATTCCTGCCACTTGGTATTATTAGCCCTCTCCCTCAAAAGGGAACTCTCAATATTTCAAAGTTGTGTTTATTCTATAGTGAATATTTGGGGCATCCTGGCAAGGAAGCGGGTATGATATTTGGGGGCAAAAGACCTCCTTTAGGAACTTTCCCATTCATCTCCTGCCTCCTTTGCGCTGGGCCCCAGTCCCAGCAGGGAAGCAGCCCCCTTCTCTGTCTGCATTTAAAGTGGCCTCTGTCCGGGGGTGCAGCAGCTAGAAAAAGACCAGGCACTTCCTTTACAGTTTCACAGAAATGGATCCTTTGGGTCAAAGGCTCCTTAATCTGCAAAACACAAGCTGTTTGCCTGACTTGAAGCCTCAGCTGACTTCCTAGGTTTGAAGGAGCTTTGGTATGGAAAAATGGTTTGTGTTTTGAAGATTAAGGGTCCTTTCATCCAAAAGATGCAATTTTTTTTCTTCTTTCCTCAAGCTCCCCTTGAAACACCTTGTTCTTTCGGGCTTAAAACCTGCGAGCCTCCTTTCTTATGCATAGATGGATTAGGTTACGCTGCACATCCCCAGCCAATGAGAAGGAGAGAACCTCAGTGAGTACTTCCTGCCCCTCTCTTTCAGGACTAGAGCTCCCCTCCTACGCTCCACCTGGGCGGATCATCCATATAAATGCAGTAAAGTCATCTAGGAGTCTTTTAAGACCACAGATTCTGGGATTCCACTTTCAGAATATCTGATGAAGTCCAGTGGGGAAGGTGCGTTTTAAAAGCAGAGGGGGCTCAGGACTCAGAAGTCCCCCCACTAGCTTAAAGGCACATGGCATGGGGGCCATGTCCCCAGCCCAGGGGCTGACAGTGCAGGGTGGCAGTGAAGAACCTAGACATGCCCAGAATCAAATAATCAGGTGTGACTCTTACTATCCACGGTGTGACTTTGAACACGTGACTCAGTTTCCCTGACCCTCAGGATCCTTATCTACGAAATGGAATGGTACTGTTACCTAGTGTGTCTGTTAGTTTACCAACCCCCCAACACACAGCCCACCAATCCAGTGGCTTTCAGCAACTGGTACTTAAAATTAGAGCTCCTTCTTCTGTGCGCCAGCTGATGTAAGCCCATCACACTCATCTAGACTGAGCTGTTCTTGCTCCTGCAGTTCATCGGGGGCTCCGCTCTCAGCTCGATGTGGCTGAGGCATGCTAGCTGGCCTGTCTGTTCCACACACCCTTCGTCATTTTTCTGAAGCACAATCACATCCTTCTTGTGATGATCGCAGAAGCACAAGACGTTAAACGGAAATCCACATGGTCTCTGGAGCTGGAGTCTCAGAACTGATGCATCATCACTTCTGTCTCCTGCTAGTGACCAAAGGGGGTTCTGAGGAGGAGCCCAAATTCAAGGAATGGGGAACAGACTCCACCTCTTTAGTAGAACAGCTGGAAAACTACACGAGAAAGTGACTGGTTCTAGAGAGGGGTGATGATTTGGGGCCTGCCATCCACTGAAATAATGTTTGGAAATTTCCTGACACTGCTCCTCTCATTCACTAAATGTTCGTAAACTATTTTCATCACAATCATTAGTAGAGTCAGGACTCAAAAATGGTGGCGAGAATGATTAAATCCAGAGTTCCCAAATCGAGCAACGTAGATGGGAAGCCATGCTCAGAGAGGTGGGGAAGGTTTCTTGAAACCACACAGTTGGGGCTAGATGAGCCCTGCAGATTCAGACAGCGCGATGATTTTTGTTGGAAATTTGAAGGACAGTGGGAAGAACCCTGGTTATCGCTCATGGTGCTACTTGACTTTTCAACATCAGTAAGGCATTTCCTGGAATTAAGCAATGGCCTCAAATGACCCTGCCCATCTGCCTCTTCTGCCAGGACGGTGGATCTTACACTTTAGTGTATGTGGTATTGACCTGGAACATTAAAAATGCACATGTGTGTTGAGAAAATTGCTGTCCTCTGGTAGGGCCTTGTGTGTGGCCAGCAGTAGGAAACCAAACTTATTCTGGATTAAGGTAAAAAAAAACAAACAGAAAGAAGCAAAACAAAATAACCCACTGGCTGTGAGACCATGGAGAAATTACCGAACCTTTCTGGCCTCTGTGTTTTCTCTCGCATTACATGGGAATGTTTTGAGGACTCAGTGAATTTTGTGCCTTGTTAAACGAATTTATGGGTGCTACCTTGCTGAACGTTACTTTTCTCATCTCTGGAAGGAGAGGTATAAATCTCTGCCCTCTATATATTAAGGTAGCTCTGAGATCAAGTGAGAGCCCAATCCCTTTGCAGCATGGATCGTGCTGGCCTGCCGGGGTGGAATGAGAAGAGCCTTAAGAGAGAGAAGTGAGAGAGGATGTGTACAGTCTCCAAACCGACCACATTTTTTAAAATCTCTGATGGACCACCCAGCACCTACTTAAACACTCAGATGTTGTGTCCCCTGACTTTCTCCTTGGGTTCCATGACTGTCCTGGACAAGCAGAAGTTGTAACTGTAACAGTTCTTTGGGTTCATCGTTTACAAAGCCCGGTGGGAAGGAATGAAGCCATTGCACGAGAACTAGCCGAGCCCAAGGAGCTTCTATCCAAATGGATCCACCAGGAAACTTTCAGCTGTTTTCATTAGTGACCTGATGGACACATCAACCCAAGGGTCAGAGCTTTTGATGAGTAAATGTTGAAATTTAGGTTCCGATGGGAACTTAAGTGTTTTATTTATTGGCTCCACTGAATGTTAAGAATAGATGAGCCACAGGGAAGAATTCAGAGCCATTAACTCAGCAGAACACTGTTTATTTATTGAACAATTATATTTTGAGCATCTGCGTTGTGCCAGCCCCCATCTTTGGCATTCCTTCTTAACCCCAGAGTTTTCCGTAGGCTTCTGTAGGGCCAGCAACCTTTCCTTACTCGTCTCTGCTTCCCAGGCAGCATCTGGTTTAGTGATTTGCACACAGTAGGTGGGTTTGTGTGATTCTGTGCCTTTTGCTCACATTGGTCCTACCATCTGAAATGCCTTCTCTTCCGTCCCTTCCCCGCCCCCCTTCTGCCGAACCATCACTACCTGAATCATTAGAGGCTTAGTAAAATCTCAGCGTCCCTGAGAAGTCTTCTTGAACAGGCTCTCTGTGAGTTACTTTTTACTTGTTCCAACAACACTTTCTTGAGGTCTCTGATAAAACTCAATCCATTGTTTTGCAATTTGGAGTATACGGAGTTCTCTCCCTTACCACTTTATGGCTCCCTAAAGCCGTGGACACTTTCTTATTTTTCTTTGATTCCCCAGTGGCTGGTACAGAGGCTGGCATTCTATCCCAATGCCAGAACCCCATGCTGTTCTTTCAATCAGTACTAATTTCTTTTCTCTCTCGTATTTTTCTATTTTTCTTTAATTCTGTATCTGTCCTCAGCGTTTACAAATATCCTCATCCTATGAAGAAAAAACAAAATCCTCCACTGACTGTTCACTTCCTTCTCTGGTGGAGAGAAAAGGAGCCTTGGTTAATGATTATTTGATCTTCCTTTCTTTGCCAAGGGCTCTACGCTCTCTGCCTCTGTGTATTCATGTCCCATTCACACCTTAATCTCTTTCAGTGAATACTCAGTTCCCATCAAAGCACTGAAAACTGTCACCACCTTAGTTAGTATTCTTAACTCCAGTAGGCATTTTGAGTCCTTGTCTTGTTGGACGCTTCTCTTAAACTTTCTGCTCCTTTGGCTTTGTAGACAATATTCTCTCACAATTCTTGTTTTCCTCCTCCTCTTACAGTCCCTTCTTATTCTACTTCATAGGGTTCTTTTCTTTCTCATCCTGCCTAAATATGTGCATTGCTCTGTGCGTGCTTCCCACCACTCACACAGGAGTCTCACGCAAGAGTTCTCATCCATTTCCAGAGCTCTAACCACCACCAGTTCACACCGATTTACAAATGTCTACTCCTAGCCCTGGCCTCTCTGTTGATTTGGACTCGAGGATTCTAGAGTCCAGTTCTGACTTGAATGTTCAACAGACACCTCAAACTCAACAGTTCAAGAGGGAACTTATCCTGTGAAAGGACATTCCCTTTTCATTGTTGTTTATTATCATGCATGACATCGTCATCAGTCTGATCATCAAAGCAGACTTAGGAGTCATCACAGACATCTTTCTTTCCCCACTCCACCCAACCAGAGAGTCGCCAAATCTTGCTAATTTTGTCCCTCAATTCTTTTAAACTTTCTGTCAAATATGAGATATCTTTTTCAGACCCTATCTAGCCTAGACTACACCAATGACCTCCTCATTTTTATTTGTGTCCCTCCTTAAATCCATTCACTACCCCTACATTTGGACTAATCCATCTAAAATGAAACTTTAACATAGAACCCCTCTGTTTAAAAGCTTTCAGTGGTTCCCTGTGGTCCCAGAGGTCTAATCCCACGTCCTGATTTGTTGAGTTCATTCATTGAATAAATGCTGATTTAGTGCCTACCCTATGATTGGGTATACACTGGGGAGAGGGGGAAGAATCTATGTCTTTAGGAAGCTACCAGTCGTGTGTAAAGCTATGACTATAAAGCATGTGACCCCATTTAGCTCCTTGCTTCATTTCCTGCCACTCCCTTCTTCAAAATTCCCACGGCAGTGGCTTTGAAATGTCTTAGATCTTATATTCACACCACACTCCTTCATTTCTTTCACATGTTTCTCTCCTGGCCTGAAATATCGAGCCCGCATTTGTCACCTCACACATGCCTCTTTAGCACCTAAGGCCTCGCTTGGATGTCATCTCCAGGGAGCATCTCTTGGACACCCTCACTGGGGTCTCCATGCTCCACAGAACACTGGGTATACCCCATCTTTGCCCTGTTACATTATATGCAATACATGTTTCTTTGTCCATCTCCTACTCTGGACTATGAGAGTTAGTTAAAATAGTAGGGACACTCAACAAATATTTATTGAATTTTAGCAAACTGGCCCAGAAAAGGACATTCTAGAAATGTTCATTTCACTTTCCTTTTTGAAAGATCTCCCATAGAGACTGCTGATAATTTTGAAGGAACACTTAAAAGGCAGTTTCCCTGAATTTAGATCATATTCCTAAATGTGGCTCCAAATGAAATATTTATGAAGGAAGGATACTATACATACTTATATTGTTAATTACAAACAAAAAAAAAGAGTTTTCTGGATCCTTTCAAAAATCACATAAATAATCAGTCCACCTATTTCAGTTTTCTTTCAGATTGCCATGGCCTTCCCTAGATTCACCATTTCCATAAGTTTCACAGCTCCATTTAACTTATCAGCCATTCTCTTCATTAACATCTTCACAGTTAATTTGTGGTAGCTCATGATTGTCAAAACAAGGGAACCACAACTTGAGGATGATGTAGTTTCTTTGGTGTGTTCAAGCACTGAGTCATAGAACTTAGAATTGGCTTGGGTTGAAGTTTAATTCTGTCACTTTAAAATAATGCGACATTGGAAAAATAACCAGTTTTTTTTTAAAGAGTCTCAGTTTTATCATCTACAAAACAGATGATCCACTAATGCTATCTATTTCGTAGGATTGTTCAATGGGTGGAATGTCATGGGGCAAGAGAAAGAGTCTGGCATGGTATCTAGCATAGCATAGTGCACAGTGGTCTTTCACCCGCCTTACTGATTCACTTAAAATATAATGTGAAACATGAACAGCCTATTGCAAAATTGGGAAATGGGGCTGGACAGCACAAGAAGAGGGAACAGCATGAGCAGCATGTGGCATCAAAGTTTATAGTGTGTTCCGTCAGTGCGTTGGGGAGAGAATGTAGAGAACTGGATAAATTGAGGGTGGGATGTGAAAAAGTAGAAGCAGGAAACAGCGAGTGTGTACAAGATCCAGCTCGTAAACATAGCTAAATGCAAGACTAAGGGGTAAGGCGATCCATAGGAACTACTGAGTTGTTTAATGAGGGGAGGAGTGTCATGGTCATATCTGTATTTGGAAAAATGCATCCGGCAACCACAGTGGTGCTTAGGCTGGAGGTGGCAGAGATACATGAAGCAGGAAGACCAGTAGGAAGATGATTGTCATAGTCCAAGTGAGAGAGAGCCGTGTTTTGAATGATAGATAACAAGAGGAGATGGGCTACAAAAATAGATTATTTCTCAGGTAAAGTGTGCAAGGGGGAGAGAGAGAAGAGGAAGATGTGCAGGATCACAGTCAGGTTCACAGAGAAGACAGGAGAAGGACAGAGTTGTCAAAAAGAAATGGCTGGATATGAAAAGAAATAAGCAGGCTGTGGAGATGGTGGTGCTGGTGGTGGATGTGCTTGAATGGAGTGGAAGCAGACTTCCGGAACAGTCTCAGACCTCTCACAGTAATGATGTGGGAGATTGTGTGGTTCACCGAATGGGGAATACCAGGAGAAAGGGATGGCATTAGTCTGGGATACTTTGAGTTTGAGAAGCCTACAGTATCTCCTAGAGATTGTGATTATGGGGTTGAAAATAATAATATAAAATACACAAATTATAATGAACACTTTTTCCAATGGTTTTCCGATCTTTTTTATAATCACACATCTACCAGTTAAAATTGTTGACTAAATGCTTCCCTATGAACGTATGTATATGAATTACTTATGCATGTTATCTTCGTTGGTTAATGTCACAATTCCTGCTGCATGATGTCCACTGAGAGCAAGGGTCAGCATTAATATTAGTGAATATAAATCCATAGTGTTGCTAGTCCTCTTGACCATCTTGGATCATTTTGGCCAATTCCAGACAAACCTGATTAGATCCTCAGTGTTTTGCTTTAGCAATGTAATGTGGCTGGTCTTCCACCATTTTCTTGTTTCCATTGGCTTAAATTATGATCATAGTAAATCCGTCATTTCCTTTTAAGCCACGTGACCATTTTGTGAGAGCTGGTTTAGTTAAATATCATGTAATTTTAAACTCCCTATCACGAGGCAAAGATAAACGCCAAGGCATCACAATGCATTGAAAGTGAAGGAAAGATAAAACCCAGCTTCTCCATGCTGTCAGGCTCCTGCTCTTCACTTCAGTACACTTGGTGACTTGTGACGGTCTCCTATTTGGTCTGAGTATTGAAAATAGGTAATAAACATGTACACCAGAAGTTCTAGTATTCTTTCTAGCTTCGTGTGCCCTGATTAGGCAATTCTAATTGGACTTCATTGGACTTTTACGTGGAGCTGGGCATTGAGTGAAGTGTTTTGATGCATGAAATCTTTACTTTGATCAAACAGGATTCATAGAGTAAAATCAGAAAAAGGAACAGACAAAGTTTGATTCTTGCCTTCCACTGTTTAAACTTACTCTCTAATCAGGTCTTTCCTGACATTTGGATGGAAGTCAAGGCAAGTCCATGATTTTTTCAAGCTATGTTCACCTCTTTCCCTCATATACAGTTTTGGTTCAGTATTTGACGTGTCTAGGTCAGTATATTACAACAAATAAATTAAATTTTACTTAAGGTGGAGACATCACTCTTCCCCCAGGCTCTCCTGTCTTTCTGTGGCTTATGATTTTGCTCTATCTCCTCAATCTTGCTAACCTTGTTCATGTCTTCATCAGGTTGCAGGGTTTGGTCAAGAACGGACAGACAAGGAGAGAGCATGTCTTCCTCGACTAGTGCTTTTTGGAAGACTTAGCATCAGTGTTCCCAGGGCTTAGCAGGTTTAGTGCTAATGTTTTTCCCATGTAACATTTTGGGGAATATCTGAAGCTTCCCTTCTTCTCTGGGATCCCTTACTTGTGATTCTTTTGATGAAGGAAAATGCATCTCTTTTCAGCTGCTTACTGACCAGTAGGGGACCCTTGGTAAATGGCAGTGTGATTCTAGTTTCCTTTCCCTGAGATGCCCTTTCCCTCCAGGTGGGATCTAGGGCAGCCTCTCCTGGCTTTCTTTTGCATGCCTCTCACCTCAGATCCATGGGGAACACATTCCTTTTAGGAATGAGCTAAGTGGTGACTTCTCAAATTGCAGCCTCTACTCTGCCACCAGGTTTTAGCCTATCCCTCTTTAGGGTTTCCTTTTTAGAATTCTTTTTTCAGATTTCTCTGGTGTAAGTTAGACATCGATCAGCCATACCCTGCCCCCTCAAAGCTCCTGGGAACATTGATCGTGTTCTTTGAGTGATCTTGTTGAAGCCTGAGGTGCAAGGCTAACCCCCTAACTCTCCCCCTGTTTGGGGGTGGGTGGGAGCATTCACAGCACGAAGCCACTTCTCGCTCAGCCTCCGCTCCTGATCCCAGCATCCAACTCTTTATGCCATCCTGTGGGTTAAGAATCTCAAAAGGTGTATTTTAGCTATCTTTTTTTAAGTCCTGTAGAGTGGGCATATACCTCTCTCTAGAATATGGTATTTCTAATTTGGGCTTCAACTGAAACTGAGATCAAAATAGTTGCATTTAAAATCCCATTTAGGGCGCCTGGGTGGCTCAGTTGGTTAAGGGTCTGCCTTCAGCTCAGGTGATGATCTCAGAGTCCTGGGATGGAGCCCCACGTCAGGCTCCCTGCTCAGCGGGGAGTCTGCTTCTCCCTCTCCCTCTCCCTTTCTCTCTCTCTTTTGCTCACTCTTCTCAAATAAAAAAAAAAAATAAAATAGGGATGCTTGGGTGGCTCAGATGGTTAAGCGTCTGCCTTCGGCTCAGGTCATGATCCCAGGGTCCTGGGATCGAGTCCCGCGTCGGGCTCCCTGCTCCTTGGGAGCCTGCTTCTCCCTCTGCCTGCCTCTCTCTCTCTCTCTCTCTCTCTCTGTCTTTCATGAATAAATAATTAAAATCTTTAAAAAAAATAATAAATAAAGTATTTAAAAAATAAAAATAAAAAATAAAATTCCATTTAATCCTTATCTGATCCCTAAGAGATACTGATCCTTCTGATATTGCCCACATTTTACAGATGGGGAAACTGAGGCACTGAGGGGACTTCTTGTGTGCTTATGGTCACCCAGCGTCGTAGATGGCTATCTGGTGAGAAGTGTATTCCAGAGATCCAGGTGTAGAAGTTGAAGCCTGGATGAGCCTATCAGGTTGCCGCAGGCTTAAGAGGCAGGCACCGTGGGTGACCCCAGATCAGGCAATCAGCTTCAGGGCACCGAAGGATGGGGGACCGAGGGGGTGCTTCCTTCCACCCTCTGGCCCAGGATGTGGGCGATGGCCCAGCAATCCAAGCAGAGGGCTCCAGGGGAGGAGCTTAGTGACCCTGCTGCTGGAAGACCCTTCTCTGACTCTTTGTCTTGCATGTACTCCTCAGATGTAAATAATTTACAATGCCAATGGTTAGAGTGTGTGCTCTGTGTGGGATGAACCCGATTCCCTTAATAACACTGCAGGCTTATATATAGCACAGTTCAGCTAAGGGCCCACGTGCTCTCCAGGCCACAGCCGCCACCAGCAGCTCCCCATCCACCAGGGCACCTAACAGCGGCAAGCCTGTGACTCACTCGAGGTCACAGGAGGTCAAGGGCAGTGCTTGGAATAGAACCAGCCTCTCTTTCATAGGCTCTGAACCCCAGTGGCAGGAAGTTCCCTTTATGAATATTGGAAAACCAGCAGTCCTCAAATGCCTGGTAGTAGATGTCCAGGGCTGTCTCTAGCTTAGAGGATTGGGAGCTGTTGCCCTTGAGCACGGGAGTTTTCATTTATAATGTATTTATTGTCTATTTGTTTATTGATTTTGGCAGAGTAGGCAAGTGCACAGTGGCTCAACCGAACAGTTGTAGGGGAGAGAGAATTGGATTCTCCCAATGTTGATAAAAATGTGGGGATCGATGAGTGACCTTCCAGGGCAGTGTCATAAAGCAGAAAAGTCTCATTCTAGCTCCGCACTGTCCAATCAAAGGACAATACCGTCCATGTGTGCAATTTTAAAGTTTTAGCGTGGGGTGCCCGGGTGGCTCAGTCAGCTAAGCATCTGCCTTGGGCTCAGGTCATGATCCCGTGAGTCCTGGGATTGAGTCCCACATCGGGCTCCCTGCTCAGTGGAGAGTGTGCTTCTCCTTCTCCCTCTGCCCCTCCCCCCGCCTGTACTCTCCTGCTCTCTTTCTGTCAAATAAATAAATAAAATCTTTTTAAAAAAGTAGTTTTAGCAGCCACATTCAAACAATTAAAAAGAAACAGGTGAAAGAAATTCTCATAATACATCTTATTTACCCTACTACAGCCAAAATAGTAATATATCGACATGTAACCGATATAAATATATATATGAGATATTTTACCTTTTTTTATTCCTGCTGAGTCTCGAAATCCAGGGAGTGGGTAGTTTATACTTAAAGCACATCTACATTTGGACTCGAGATTTGGACTGCAGACACTTCAGAGCCACGTGTGGTCAGTGGTTCCCAAATGGGCCAGCGTGGCTGTCAGTTCCAGCTCTGCCATTTGCCGGCTTTGTGGTGTGGGGCCACTGACTTACCTTTTCCAAAGCTCAGGTTCCCCTCCGCCCGCGTGTCAGGCAGGGACCGTGACTTGTTACCGTGTTGCTGCGAGGGCACGTGTGCAGAGCCGCTCTGGGTTCCTGGCATATAGACAGTGCTCAGTGATTGTGGGATTCCTTCCTCCAACTGACTCACCACAACCGAACGGCAGGAGCCCCCGCTACAGCGTGGCCTCCGACCACATCCAGAGGTCAACCGGTGCTGACCCTCCCTCATTCCCTTCCTTCCACAGACATTTCCTTTGCTCAGAGGCATCCGCACCGCTCGCTCCTTCCTTTCCTTCAGGTCTCTGCTCCAAAACCACTTGATCAGGGGAGATTTTCCTGAATAGCCACACTGTCAATCCCATCATGATTTTCTTTAGAGTACTCCTCACCATCGTAAATATGGGTACTGCTTGTTGGGTTCCTTGCCCCAACCCAATGGAAATTAAGTTCCCTGAGGGCCCTCACTGCTCTGTTCATGATTTAATTTCCAGCTAAATATGTTAATGGCTGAATGAATGAATTTACTGAACATCCACAGTTCTTTGCCCTTACTGTACAGCACAAAGCTGAAATACACAGTTCTTTCTTGAGGAGGACCTCAGGGGTTGGGAGGGAGGAGAGACACACAGAGAAGAGAGACAGAGAGAGACAGAGGGATAAAGCCTCATGGGCTTTATTCTCACGAAAGCCCCCGCGGCCCTATGTGCTTCCATTGGCACCCACCCATCCACCTGCTCTCTCCCACCCCCAAGACTTGTCGGACGCTACCTGCTCTGCTAGAATTTCCTTTTCTCCCATCTCGGCTTAATAAAACCTCCCATGCTATTTAAGAACCTGCTCAAATACCACCTATTCTATAGGATCCTTCCAGGTCTTTTTGTTGAAAACAAAACCTGTGGCCTCTATTCCTTGACTGGATGTTTGTCTTTTATTGCTGTTGTTCTCACGACAGCATATTTCATATCAGAATTCCTCTTGCATGGGTGTGACCCTCCCACCATATGTTGACTCTCTGGAGGGCAGGACCTAATTGCAGCCGGTGTGGGGTGAGGCTGGGGAATGTAGTGGAAACTATACAGACTTTATAAAAGGATAGACATGGGTTAGAATCTTGAATCTAACACTCAGGAGTTAGGAGCTTAGGAAAGTCGCTCTGTGTCTCCAAGCCCCAAAGTGCTCATCTCTTAAATGGGTAGCTGTCCGGACCTCGTGAAGAAACCATTATTAACATCCAGTCTGTTCTGGGTGCTTTGGCTACTACCAAGAGAACAGACTTTTTTTTAGACCCGAACACACAGTAGATGCTCAGTACATATCAGTCATGGGTCCCTTCCATCATCCTGAGTCTCCGGTACAGTTGGTGTTATTATGGGCCTGTTCACAGAATGGGAGTCCTAGTGTCTTCATGATAGGACATTTCAGTAACATGCATCCCAGTCCTTGTTCTTGCCCTGCAAAATATCCATGTCTATTAAAATGCACCTTTAGCAATTTTCATTTTCAATTTCGTTTTTGTTCTCTGCATTATCATGATTTGCTAAATCAACAGAGATATGTTCAGACTTCTTCCACGAAGCACTCATCCCCACTTGCTGGAATGTAGATTGTCTCACAAGCCCCAGCGGCAGAGAAGGCTCAAACACAGCCACATGGACCCACTCCCCCCGCTGCCCTGCCGAGACAGAATGACGGCCAGGAGCTGGAAGACAGGCGCCTGGCCCAGTCATGACCTTGACGAAAGAGTTGGGTTAGCCAGGGTTTAACCTTTGCACAGTTGACATTTGGGTCTAGGGTTCTTTGTGGTGGGGCCATCCTGGGCATTGCAGGATGTTGAGCAGCATCCCAGACCGCTACCCACTAGAAGCCAGCAGCACCCCCTCCATCATGACACTCAAAGATGTCCCTTGGGGGGGCAACTTGGCTGCCCCTTGGGAAAAGGGGATTAGATAGTTCAAATGTTGGCTAATTCTAGGACTGTGGGCTGAGAGCTCACTCTCTTACACACACACACACACACACACACACACACATGTGCACGCGTTGCTGTTCCATGGATAGGCTCATTTCCCTGTTTGCAAGCTGCAGTGCTCTGCATCCTGTTTGCTTGCAGATGGCCTTCCAGCCAAGCACTCTCTCCTTCGCTCCCACCCTGCACCCACTCACAGCCGAAGCAGCGGAGAAGGCTGAATGGGCGGCACGCTGCACTGTCAGTGTGTTGTAGCCCCTCACCAGGATCTCCGAACAATCCCCTCCACCCCCTGCTTGCCACTCAGGTGGGCTCCGGCAGAAGGTTGGCAGCTCTAGTTGCTAGAGTTCTGCACTCAACATGGACGGCTTCGTTTTAGGCTCTGAAGAAAACTTCAGGCCACCGCTTCCGCCACCCCACTCCTCGGCTCACATGCCTCTGTCCTTTGCCCCTGACAGCTGGGGTTTGCCGTGCCAAGCAGATCTCTGCAGCTCCCCATAATAAAATGGTGCAATCGGACCACAGAGGGAAAGAGCCCGTTGGGGAGGAAATTCACATCTCTGTCTTTTTGGTTTTTTCTCTTTCTTAGCTTTGCTTTCTTCCCATTTTTAGCTGGGAGAGTAGACAACTAAGGTGTCCCGTATCTTCATGTTTATATGTGGTTTTCCACTTAACAAAATGTGTCCTCGCCGTTTTTAAACGGGAGACCTAAAACTCTGAGACCTGGAGAGAGGACGCGATTGTCCTGAGTCACACAGCTGTAGCCATGTGTAGAGACTGCTTTCAGAGGTTCTTGCCGGTTGAAGCCAAAGAGGAAAGCAGACCCAGAAACAAGTATAAGAAAAGATACTAAGGACTAACATACAGTCGCACAGAATGAACAATCAGAGCTATGAGAAAGGAACAACTAACACTTTTTTGAAAAGATTTTATTTATTTATTTGAAGGGGGGGTGAGGGGAGGGGGAGAAGCAGACTCCCCACCGAGCAGGGAGCCTTACACGGGGCTCAAACCCGGGACCCTGGGATCACGATCTGAGCCCGAGGCAAATGCTTAACCGGCCGAGCCGCCCCTGCGCCCCCAACTAACACTTATGGAGGGAAATAGAAACAGGAAATGACTTTTGAGGGCCTGAGCTCCGCTGGCTACTGGAAAATAAATAGGACTTGGTCAGGGTGGTGGTGACTGTGCGCAGGGACACTCCCAGCAGGGACTTAGTGGGCAGGA
Organism: Callorhinus ursinus; assembly: GCF_003265705.2. Lineage (NCBI taxonomy): Eukaryota > Metazoa > Chordata > Mammalia > Carnivora > Otariidae > Callorhinus > Callorhinus ursinus. Next base: position 11,572,431 of record NW_027397086.1, read on the forward strand.
ACAGTGTCAGCGTGCATCGTTGTCACTAGCCTCGTCATCATTGATGCCGTTTATTGAGCACTTAATAAATGGCAAGCAGCGGGTGGGACATTTTACATAAATCATGTCAGTCCGTTCTCACACGAGGTGCTAACGCCCACCATGTTTTATGGACGGGGGAAGGGAGACATGGGGCTGTTCAGTGACTTGCCTGAAATGATACTGTTTATAATTCATGGAATCTGGATTCAAAGCTGCCTTTCCATATTGAGTAAGGTAAGCTCTTCTAGAGGGGCGCCTGGGTGGCTCAGTCGTTAAGTGACTGCCTTCGGCTCAGGTCGTGATCCCAGGGTCCTGGGATCGAGCCCCGCATCGGGCTCCCTGCTCCGCGGGAAGCCTGCTTCTCCCTCTCCCGCTCCCCCTGCTTGTGTTCCCTCTCTCGCTGTATCTCTCTCTGTCAAATAAATAAATAAGATCTTAAAAAAAAAAAAAAAGATAAGCTCTTCTAGAATAAGCGCGGTCGGGGGCATAAGGAATTCGCTAAGCTAATAAGTAGAAAATGAGGAGAGAATACAAACCTGTAAGTGTCCAAAGGCTAAGCATGTCCCATGGTCTCTCTTCTCTCCTCCCCACAAAAAGCCTCCACCCCAGCTCTCCCTTAGTCTTAAATATTTCTCCAGCACGGCACCAGGGTGCTATGATACCAACCCTGCACAAAAGAAGAGGTGAGCAAGACCCTACCTGATCCCTTGGCCTTTAGTTTCCCTTCTGAACACCAGGGAACCTCGAGGCTCGGAATCCTCAACGGTGAATTCTCTGGTCACAGGTGCACCTGTCTCCACATCCCTTACTGGTCATATGGGACTCAGGATCTGCCTCCATTCATTTCATTCATTCTTCAAACACATTTGCCTGAAACATGTATGATGTGACAAGTGCCAAGGTAGAGGGTTCGAAGTCCATCCTCTGTTCTGCACATGAGGAGGCTGCATCCCTATGAGGCTAAGCATTGGTCCATGCTCACGCAACACGTTGATTGGCAAAGCAGGAACGTGAGCCCATATCTCCGGAGAGGCCATGCTCTTCACCAGAAATGATCCTGGTTTTCATAAATCTTAACACACTAGACTGATGTAATATTATGAAGATATGTTAACGGCATTTTTTTCTGTGTCTTTCTCTTCCTTTTATTTTGTTTATTTTTTTTCTCTCTCTCTCTTTCCTGTCTCCCTTTCTTTCTCGTCCTTTCTCTCTCTCTCTCTCTCTCTCTCTCTCTCTTTTTTTTTCTTTCTCCTCAGGACTCCACAGAATGGAGCAAGAATGAGAGGAAAAAGGCCGGCAGAAAAGCATGAACTGGAGGTTTGTTGAGCTCCTCTACTTCCTGTTTGTATGGGGCCGTATCTCAGTGCAGCCCTCCCACCAGGAACCAGCTGGGACAGACCAACATGTCTCCAAGGAATTTGATTGGCTTATTTCAGACAGGGGGCCTTTCCACCACTCCAGGAGCTACCTGTCCTTTGTGGAAAGACACCGTCAAGGATTTACAACCAGATATAAAATATACAGGTAAGACCTGGGTTGAGCTTGTCCTCGCCTTCCGTGCCTTTCATTCATAGAGGGCTCTTTGGGGTCAGGTGTGGGTTTGGGCCTCGTTGTATGGAGGAACGTCTGGGCCGAGGGATCATGAGCCTTCAGCAGGCTGTTACTTGTTGTTTCACCTTGTTTTTGTACTTTGCACAAGAGATGAACAATGACAAGGACAAGAGCAAATAGCTAACATTTAATGCGTGCTGACTGTGTGCCAGGCATGGATGGTGCTTACTACTTGGCATACACTATCTCATTTGAGCCTTTGCATTAGTCATCGGAGGTAGATTCTATCTCTTCTCTCCATCTTATGCACGAAGTCACTGATCCTCAGCTAGGTCAAACGATTTGCCTGAAGTTCCACAGGCAGTACGTGATAGGCCTCGGGTTCATACCCTTTTTTTTTTTTTTTTTAAGATTTTATTTATTTATTTGGCAGAGAGATACAGAGAGAGAACAAGCAGGCAGAGAGGCAGGCAGAGGGAGAGGGAGAAGCAGGCTCCCCGCCGAGCAGGGAGCCTGATGCGGGGCTCGATCCCAGGACCCTGGGATTATGACCTGAGCTGAAGGCAGCCGCTTAACCGACGGAGCCACCCAGGCGCGCCCCCATATCCTGTTTTATCTGCATCCACAGTCACAGAATTTTTAATCAACCGCATCAGATATAGGTAGTGTTGTTGGCAAATGCTGTTAACATACCAACATCTTACCCAAAAATATTCACACATCTGGAAACAAGTAGGGACCCTCAATGAACAACCTTTTCTGATTTGGTTCTTGACCTGTTGGAATGCCACTCACCCAAAAAGGACTTAGCCCAAAGTTCTTTCCTCTTTGAAACCATTTTAGATTCTCCCCATTCAGCTCTTTCACCCTCTCTTGGATATCTCATAGCTCTCTACACTTACATCTCTTTAGTTTTAAACCATCTGAAGTTAGAGTGCTTCTTTGCATTTCTCACCCAATTAGAAACCCGTTGAGGACAGGACTTATATGCAATTCATTCCTGGATCCCTCAAGTGATTTTTGTTCTACCTTGTATCAGAAGCACACAATAAACGTTGTGGTCTTAAATGAGTTGGGGAATGCAAGAAACTCTCTAGAGGTGTAGTCTTTGTCTTAAGGTCAAGGAAGAAGGGGCATACCCTTAACCCTTCTGGGCTAGTTAGAATGGGAAAACCAGGAAGCATGGTGGAGGAAAGGACCCCGACCTGCATCTGGGAAGGCAAGCATTTAGGTCGTAAGACTTCTGTGTATTTGTGATGACAATGGGTGTGTCTCCCTTGCACATTTGTTGGCATCGTAGACTGGGGATGTGACTTTATGCTGAATATTCTAATCCTACTTTGAATAGTGGCTGAGGTTTTGCAAGTTTCCATCTATGAAAGAGTTCACAGATGAGCCTTGAAGGGTGCTGAGTGATCAGAGAGTTACTGGGGGAAGGTCCTCTGGGCATGATAGAAAGCAGGAACACAAGGGAGCATGAATACGGGGTGTGCAGGAAAGGGGGAAGGAGAGCAGGGGTGAAAAATAAGGAGTCTTTCTTCCAAAAGAGAATTTCAGAATTTTAAAATATATTTATTGGGGCTCCTGGGTGGCTCAGTCAGTTAAGCAGCTGCCTTCGGCTCAGATCACGATCCCACGGTCCTGGGATCGAGTCCTGCATCGGGCTCCCTGCTCAGTGGGGGGTCTGCTTCTCCCTCTCCCTCTGCCTGCGTCTCTGCCTACTTGTGCTTTCTCTCTCTGTGTCAAATAGATAAAACCTTTAAAATATATAGTTCTTCTTGGGAGAACTATTCCTAAATCACCTAAGAACGATAGTTATCTACTTCATTTCAAATTTGGATCCTTGGCATAATTTCTGGCGTAATACAGCCACTGCTCTTTGTGAACACGTGTAAACCAAACGTGGGCACTCCCTGATGACTCAACAGAACACACCGGTATCTGAAGTCCCAGGCACCGGGAAAGATGCAAGCTGAGCTAGAGGATTTGAGGGAACAGAACAAGTGGTAGAGATCCAGGTATCTTACCCTGTTTGTGTTTTGTCAGACAACGATAACATCTTGGTTTGACATGTTGGCTTTCGCTTCCATGTGGGCCTCCTGAGGACGCCTTAAAGTTGGATGCCTGGGGTTCACATTTCCTTTTTAAAGATCAGAAGATGACTGACTTGAATAAAGTCATGCAGCTGAAAAATGATGGATCCTGGACTGTCTGACTATAAATCCATAACCACACCGATGAATATGATAGAGCTGATGGCATCCATTCATTATTTACAAATGTTTGTTAGCAACTGCTGTAAGCCTGCCTCTGTGCTAGACCCTGGGGTTACGCGGGCTTGAAAATGAGTAGTAATGCTCTAACATGATGGCTGTGCTTGGGTTTTAGAAGGGAGCTGTGGTGCCTGGTGGATGATTAACATACGCTAGTAAAGACTGCTGGAATACCCCTAGACTCACATGGATACTCTGAGTAGAACCACAGTAGCTCAACAGTGGCTAGCTTTAACTGAGCACTTAATGATGGGCCATGAAAGGATGTCACTGACTCCTCACAACAACCTCTGTGAGGTGAGCAGTGCCTTGGCATTTTACAGATTGGAAAACCAGGACTTGGCGAGGCTGAGTGCATGGCCCCAGCTCGTCCATGTGGTAAGGAATGGAGCTGGGGTCCAAACACGCACCCGCCTGACCCTGGAGCCCTCCTTCCAGATGCTGTGCCATCCGGCTCCCCCAGCATGGTGTCTACACATAGAGTGTTCCCGAGCTCTGGAAGGGCTCTTGCAGACATTTTTCCTCACAACCACTTTTGTAAACATTTGGGGTTGGTTTTAGAGAGAGCTAAGAAAGGAAAGGTTGTTAATGAGGTTGGGGGGTCAGGACATCTGGATACTAACTCCAGCTTTCTGGGCACGGGTCTTGTGACATTAGGCGAACTCCCCCCTCTCCTGGCTCACACCCTCCTCACCCATCAAATGGTAGCTTTGATATCCATCAGTGGTTTTCAACCTATGCTCTTTGAAATCTCGAGGATCGATGAAAGAAGTCATAAAAGCCACCATAGTGTGGGAAGACAGGCAAGCTTCTGTGTGTGTGGGGGGGTGACCGGCAGGACCCCCCCAGGCTTACGCAGCACTTGTGCAGTACAATCGAAAGTCTCACTCTTCGGCTTTCGTGCTCTGATGTTCCATTTGCTTGCCTTTGGGTCCCACTGCTAAAGCAAAGTGTGCCATCATCCAACAGGCTGATTTCTAGGATGCTTTCTTGTTCTAAAATTAAGTATAAGATTTAACCAAGGTCACGTGGTTAATTAAATGCTGGAGTTTGGCCCAGAAGTCAGGCCCCCTGGTCATCTAGTTATTCCTTCCTTCCTTTATTTAATCCTCCAATAATTATGAAGCACCAGCTAGAGGCCCAGCACCATGTTTGGGGCAGATAATACAATGATGAGTAAAACAAACATGGTCCCCGCTCTCCTAGGAGAGACTGACATTAATTAAACACACACACACACACACACACACACACACACACACACAATAAGTGCTACAAAGAAAAAAGTGCAGGGTAGATATAACTGGGAGATCATTAATACCATCAACATTGATTTGGAACCTACTACGTGCAAAGATCAGGTGGGGTTCCTATCCTGATCAGCACATGGACACACATGCAGATAAGTACGCAGAGACACGTGTGCCTCTCCAGGTCAGGTTCAGACCAGAGCCACAGCCACTAGGACATGCTCCTGAGGGCGGTTGTCAAGTGACTTTGTCCTCACCGCATGCTGCTTTGTTGAAGCATGAAAGCATGTCTTCTGGTGATTTCCAGTGTGTCTTTCCGTGTGCTCATGTAGACCCAGCACATTAAACACTCGACATTTGCATCATGACAGCAAGGCTTTTCTCCAGGAATGTGCCACACTGGCTTGTGCTAGACAGCCAGCCTTATGGAGGTGCCCTAGCCCTCCAGCTTTGGCCAAGTTCCCCCCACCCTGCCCTCATGTTGGGCCCCAGGCTGATCTAGGAGCTTCAGAAAGAATCTGAGGGGAGGTCTCCTCTCCTCACTTAAGTGGGGTTAAGGCCATTTCTTTTCTCATGCATATGCACACAGAGGCTGGTTTCAGCTCACAGACTCAGGACGGGAGTCGGTACCAATGGCAAGAAGGGGAGTTTTTCCCGTAAAATCCCAGCAGAAGCCTTTTCTTGGGTTGTTTCACAAGCCAAGCAATAAGATGTGTACAAGTAGTGGTTTAGGTGCATGAGGCACACGCTCTGTCTTGCCTAAGTCTGAGCTGACCCATGGAGGCTGGGCGATTTTCTGCATGCACCTGCCAGCGTCATTGATCTCGGGAGTCAGGGAACCTGGGCGCTGGCCCACCTCTTCTGCCTCCTTCGTGCATGCTTTTGGCCCAGATAATGGAATTTGGGAGCTTCTGTTTCGTCGTCTGTAAAATGAGAGTGTTAGCCAAGGTGATCTTCAAGGTCCTCCCTTTTCTGAAATTCCATGATTCCATGAAATACTCTCCTCAGAAGGTATTGCCTGGGGTAGTGGAGAGGACTGGACTTGGGAGTCTGGAGACTCAGGCTTTGTTTATTTGGGAGCCAGTTTCTGGCTTTCTCATCTGGGCCAATGCATTCTGTGGATCTCTCGCTCATAGAATTTAGCACCAGTCATATGCCGTGAGCTGTGCTATGGTTCGGTCATACAGATGTGACCAAAAGAAAACAATGAAGTGCACATGCACACACACACACACACACACACGAACACACACGCACAACCAGTAGGGTCCACCCTGTCCTCCACCAAACTCAGAGTTGAGGGTGGAGGGTAGAAGCAAAACAAAAATCAGTAAGCACATAGTTATCATTCCGTGGATAGGAATGGATAAGGAAGTGCTCAGGTCCTCAATTTGCTCCTCTGTAGGAAGGGATAATGATGTCTGTTTGTCCTACCCACCAGGTCAAATGAGGTAAAGTTCACGTGAGAATGCTTTGTACAGTTTAAATGTTCTATCAGCAAATTTTTTTCATTAAGGTTCTAAATCATCATTCGAATAAAATCATTGATTTTCACTTTCTGCTAAGCCCATACATACATTAGTCATTAAATACAGTCATTCTGGGAGGGAAATGCTCTTATTGCCCATATTATGAATAAGAAAACATAGGCGCCAGGAGGCTAAGCAAATTGTCCACGTCACAAGACGTGTCCATTGTCACGAGAAGTGGCTCGGCTGGGAACCAGAAACGGGACTCTGAGACCCTACAACGGGAGCTCTTACCTTATGCTGTCATGACTCTCTCTAGTTTTTAGTTACCTGGTTTATCATCAAGTACTGAGAAAGTCCCTCTGCCCCTGGGCAAGTTACAATCTCTCCGAGTCTCTGTCTTCTTATTTGCAAAATGGAGGTCCTGTGAAATGCCTTGTGTGCTTGTGGTGCGAAATAACATTGCTATCAAACATTTAGAGCTTGGAATTTTGCAGGACTTGTATAAATCCCAATTTACCCTTTTATCTCAGATGGCTGATGGCATTACTAGAAATTATTTCTTTTGTTCTCGAGATAATTTAGAAGTCATTTTGGTCTCCTGAAAAAAAAAAAAAAAAGAAGTCATTTTGGTCTCTTAGTAGTTGCTACTAAAAAAAAAAAAAAAAGTCAGTTTGGTCCAAAGTTGTTTCCTGCCTTTTTGTGTTTTATTTTCTGTTTATTTTTTCCTGACTTTGAGCTCATCAGTAATTGCAAAATGTAGCAGTTACATGAGAGGTGGTTTCATATTGAGTGGTTTTCCTTGCAGGTTGCTGAGCAAGTGGTTTGTGGCTCATGGTGTGCCTTCTCTTCCTCTGAGCCCTAAATAAGTACGCGAAAGTTGAGTGTAAATCAAATCTTGGGAAACCAGGTCTGATTGCCTGTCTTGCACATTTATTTCAGACTTGCATGACTCTCACTCCTAATCTGATATTCTAATGGTTCCCTGATGTATTTCACAAAAATATCCACAGTAGGTTTTGTGGTAAAGCTACTTGGTTGAATGAATGTGGCGGTGGGGGTGGGGGGGTGTTGGTCTCCCCGAGGTGAATGAGATGCGGTCCTTATCCAGAAATTCGAAAGTATCTGTTGGGTACCTAGGTATGCCAGATGCTGTGCCCTGGGGAACCAATAAAGTCCAAGGTAGCCTGGACTGCCTTCAAGGAGCTTACAGACAAGTGGCAGTAAGGGAGAAGTCCACCACTGCACCTCTGAGGATGCTTGTTTGTGGTTGAACTTGACACCACCAGCCTCCAGATTCCAGATGGAATCTTAATGTCACATAGCGCAAGGGTTTTATTTCTATTAGTGTAGGAAAATTCAATCTAAATCGGCGTTTCTTAAAGTAGATTACACAGAACTCTAGTTCAATGCAATGTTAAAAGGTGTTTTCTGGAACAACAACAAAAAAGATCCCATAGTCAAGTAAACAGTAACAGTGATGATAAGTGAATCACTAACATTGAAAGCTTACCAAGTGTCCAGCATGAACACACTGTGCCTACATTATTCCAACTGATTTAATCCTTTCCATCATCTTGTCCAGTAGGTTTTATTATTTTCTTTGTTTATAGAACTTGTCCAAGGAAGGAGAGCTAGTTTCTGGGAGAGTGGGATATGGCATAGGTAAGAGGATTCTCGAGCCTGTGTGTTTAATTAACCATTGCCTCCCAAATTTTATATGTGTGTGTATATATACATATATATACACACACATATAAAATACACATTAACAATACTTGACCAAATCTCTTTGACCACACAACCTCTTATTCTCAGAAGTATTGGAATTCTGGAGAGCAGGTGTAAGGATTGCTGGCTCTACCTGGCTTTTAGTGTCTCTCCTTTGGACACCAGCCTGGGTCAAAGCACTCTTAAAGGGACACCTCTTTAGCTTGGAAACTGGCACTTGGCCGAGGAAGCCCCCCTATGCATCCAGCTTTCACTTTGAACACTTTAGTCAAAGTCTGCCTTATCCCGGTTTATGATTGAGAAGGAAGGAATCAGCAGCTTCAGTTTCCCTGTCAAAGGTAGTAGCCTTCTCTTTATTTTTTTTTCCTCTCTCTCCCTTTGCATTTCCTAAATTTCTGAGCTACTATTTCTTATTCCTGAATTTGGCATTCCCGCCTGTTGTATAGGGATAGGGACCTCAACAGAGGCCGGAGCCACGGTCAAGGAGTGAGCTAAGACCTTGATTCCACATTGCAAAGAAGCAGTGCACTGTAGAGTCACCTGCAAAGCTTTTAAACAATACCAATGCCTGGGTCCTTCTTCTGATAGTTTGATTTCATTGGTCCAGTTCGGACCGGAGAACCACTGACCTGGGGCAATGATTGCCAATCAGGGGTGATTTTGCTCTCTAAACGGACATTCAGAGATTTCTGGGGGGATCCGGGTTGTCACATTTGGTTGTGGAGGGGGTTTGCTACCGGCGTTTAATGGAGCGAGGCCAGGAATCAGGGACATTGCTAAATAGCCTGCAATGTACTGCCAGCCTTCTGCAGCAGAGCATCATCTGACACACAATGTCAGTAGTGTGGAGGTTGAGAAATTCTTCTCAAGAGCAAGTATTTTGGGGGAAAAAAAGGAAAAGGGGCAGTGAGAAGGATAGCAGAATAAATAGTCTTAGCTTTTGGTTTTTACGCGTCTGAGTTGGAATGGTTACAGTATAGGCATCAGTGTCATGGTCAGGTTCCCAGTCTGGCTGCAGGGCCAAAGGGGAAGGGATTTTGCATGTTTTAAGACATGGCCTCAGACCAGAGTAGAAGTTAATGCATTTAGGAAGGTGAATCAGTTTGTGCTTCCTGCTGCAGAGAGGCAGTATTTAAGGGAAATCAGTTCTCCTCTCCAGAAAAAACAATCTCCATTCCTTCAGGACATCTGGGAGATCCGGTGGGTTTCTCCTTTGACTACAGAATTCCCTAGGAAGTGAGATGTTTAGGCACCATTGCTAGGTTCGGCTATAGACGGCCTGAGTCCTTAACAACCAGTTTGGACCCGGTGGGTTAACAGATAACTTTTTATCCCTTTTAGAGCATGCCCAGTAGGCATGAAAGAAGATGGGAACGGGACAATGTCTCAGGTTTATAGTTGTCAATTTCAGCCACTTAGAGGCTGGCGTCACTGGTGAGAACCAATACCCTGTGCCCTCCCCCTACCTTATCCCTCATTTAATCCAAATTTCTGCTCAAGTTCTCCCTGAACAGAGAGGGATGGGGAAGGATATACTGCAAACATCTCCCGGGCCACTTGGTGTCAATTCAAAGATAATGTTTTGTGTTGATTATTTAAAATTGATCTTCCCCTTCCAAGAACGATAGCTTTATTGCTCCCAAATTGGTACCTTTGCTGTGCTTTACCTCTTTGCTCCCATGCCATTACTGAACTGACTTCGTGAGCTGCAAACCTTAGTTTGCTTCAATCATGGCTGAGCAGTTGTCCAGCTTGAGTCGGGATTAGGGTCTGAAAATGGACAGGCTTGCACACCTCCCTCAGGTGGAGTGACTGACACAAGTCCCCTGTTGGGACTGGGGAAATTTGGAGAAGAGAGACAAGCCCTTGCAGCCTCAGACTCCATGCTCCAAACCTTGGCCAAAGAAGACGCAGGGACTGGATCCATGATCGGGAGCACCTGCAGCTTATTCATTCATTTGAAAAATGTTTACTGATCTCCAGACTCCTACCAACCGGCCCTGCACCATTCCCTTGGGGATTGGAAGAGGAACCCTTGATCCTCCCCCTCAAGGAATCCATGATATCTTGGAGTAAACGGACCAAAGACACATAAAGCACAGTACCTGTGCTGCGTTCCCTGGCTGAGCCCTGCCCTTGGGGCTCTGTTTGTGGAGGGGGAGGGGAACTTGCCCTAGCATTAGGATTGTGAAGAGGGGAGGATGGGAGGAAAAGACAAGTCTAAGAAGGCATCCTAGAGGAAAGGGTATTGAACTCAGTCTTCAGGGAGGAGTAGGAATTTGTGAGAAGGCAACCGGGAGAAAAGTAGCCCAGCCGGGCAGAGTAGTGCCTGCGAAAACAAGAGGTGGGAGGGACCTCAGATCTATAGGGGTGTGTGTGTGTGTGTGTGTGTGTGTGTGTGTTTTGAGTAGCAGTGATGTACAACAGAAGGCTGGATAGCAACTCGGAGGCGACAATGAAAGAAATTTGGAATGGCAAATTGGTTTCAACCAAACTCAAACTCTAGCACATTGTCAGAGTATTACTAGACCCTTATTTAGAGCAATGTTTTTTCCTTCTTTTGTCTTTACATTTCTTAACCCTAACTCATGCTTAAATTTATTTTTACATTGATACTTATTAAACCTATAGAGATACAGATACATGATCGAAATGAAAATTCATAAAAAAATACTTAACCTTATACATGTGATGTGTATTTTGATATTTTCTATTCCATTCTAGTACTGTCTATTCTTTTCTGATTCATTTATTTTTTTTTTTAAGATTTATTTATTTATTTATTTATTTATTAGAGAGACTGAGAGATCGAGAGCACACAAGCAGGGGATGGGGGTAGGAGGGGCAGAGAGGCAGAGACTGAGGGAGAAGCAGACGCCCCGCCAAGCAGGGAGCCCACTGTGGGGCTCCATCCCAGGACCCTGGGATCATGACCTGAGCTCAAGGCAGGTGCCCAACCGACTGAGCCACCCAGGTGCCCCTGGTTCATTTATTTTTTAAAATGTGGCTCCCTACCAACTAAAGTGATTTCAGCCTCCGCCAATGGAGTGGGCCTTCCCGTCTGAAATACACTGACTTTGGGTCCATGTCGTGGTCAGTTGGGGCTCAGGGGACAGCTGTACTCTTTGCTTCTCAGAGTGTGTCATGGGCTCTGGTTAAGCATGTTAGAACCTGTGCCTTTCCTGATTTGGGCAACAGGAAAATGCTGAAGGGTCTGAAGCAGGAGACTGACATGGGCTGATAATGCATTTAGAAATATCGCTCTGGCAGCAGCGGGCAGAATGCGTGGAAGGGAGTAGGAGGGAAGGGTTCAAAAGCGGTGGCAGTAATTCAAGGGAGAGGAAGGGAGCGCTGAAGCCAAGACAGAGGCAATAAAGATGGAATTCATCAACTCCCAAGTACGATTCCGTGCCACCGACAGAGCTGCTCCGGACCTACCCGTCAGGCAGCTCCCTTCCTGGGCTGCATCCAGGCCTACCTGCCCCAATTCCATTCTTGGCACCCTGTGGCAGGATACATTTTTTTTTTTTTTTAATGTACAATTCGGCAGCTGCTGGATACCTTTGTATCCCTTATGAAAGGAACCAGAATACCCAGGCTTCTGCCTCCAGGCAATTTCTTTATCTCGCAAGGGCTTCCTCCTGGGCATAAGAATTACTGAGTCTCATTAGCGGTGGATTCCCAGACTGGCTTGGAGGAAAGCTTTGTATCCCACCCTTTATGTATACCTGGCTTGTCTCTGCAAACCTCTGCAAACCTCCATTAAAACTTCCAGCCCCAAGTCAGTATCTAAGCTTCTGTGAAGCTAAACTAGTCGCTATCCCTGAGCGTTGGGCAGCAAGTCTTGAGACTCAGGCAGACCTTGGTTTGAATCCTGGCTGTGCCATTTCCCACCTGTGAGGTCCTGGGTCTGTTAAACTTTTTGACCTCAACTTCTCCATCTGTGAAATGCGGATATATCCCATAATTGTTGCAAAGATTTAAGAAGATAACACATGATCATAGTTAGCACAGAGCAAGTGCTTGAGGACTGGTAGTTAAACATCTGAAGCACTCTTTCCTGGAAATTCAGCGGCAGGGACTCCAAGAAGGTTTGCAGATCTCCAACAACAGGCGGCGAACTCGATCTGGGTGCTTGTAGGTTAGGTGTCCTAGGGTGGTAGCATTGGTTCCATTCTTTGACTAAGAGGACACTTGTTAGGAGGAAGATAAAAAGGAAAAGAAAGATTTCTGATGCCCTGAGGCACATATAGCAGGAATCCAGAGGCCTACATACTGGCAAGGTAGCCTTAAGCCATCAGCATGCACAGATTCGTGTAAACAGTACACATCCCATGATTTGCAAGCGTCTAATTTATTAATCAGCCCAGGTGATGGGAGCTGTCTGCAACATCTCATCTTCCAGTTCCGGCTGCACAGTGCCCGCCAGGTTGTCTTTGATGTGTAATGCTCAGGAGACGTTCATCCCCCCAGGCATGGCTTTTCACCCAAGCACCTTCCAGCCATCAGCAGCATTTCAGAATGGGGTCTATTTGTGTGGTGGGAGTAACTCTCCTGTTTTCCAAACTGTAGGCGTGTGGTTCAGAGAAGGGTAGCAAGGTGCAGCCGCCCTTCCTGAGCACTCGGGACATCCTCTTTGTGACTCTAGCATGACATCCGGATGTAGATCCCATTTATGGAGGGTGTGGTTTGTGTGAGAAAGAAGGAACTGGATACAAAGGATCTGGGGGGCGCCTGGGTGGCTCAGTCGTTGGGTGTCTGCCTTCGGCTCCGGTCAATCCCAGGGTCCTGGGATCGAGCCCCGCATCAGGCTCCCTGCTTGGCGGGAGGCCTGCTTCTCCCTCTCCCGCTCCCCCTGCTTGTGTTCTCTCTCTCTCTCTCTCTCTCTCTCTCTCTCTGTCTCGCTCTCTCTCTCTCGCTGTTCTCTCACTGTCAAATAAACAAACAAACAAAAAAACAAAGGATCTGGAAGTCTCTGGCATGGCTAATTGGTTTGGGATTGTCTGATTTGGGAAGGAATTGCTCACTGGTACATGAAGTCGACATATACAGAGTTTTTACCTTGTGCAGGAACTGCATGAGCCTCTGATACCAACAAAGCAATATTCGTCTGTGCCTTTAGGAGCACTGTAGGTAGCTGGCCAGAGATGGAGGGTATGGAGTCAAATTGCTCCCTCTTAGGAGGAGTGCAGGGGAAGACAATTAACATGGAGTGCTAGTATAAAGAAGGATTTCAAGAAGAAGAGGATTTTTTCTTTCCTTTTTTTTTAAGTTGAGATCTGGACAGTAGGAATTAGGTATAGGAACATAGAGGTGCGTGCGTGTGTGTGTGTGTGTGTGTGTGTGTGTGTGTGTGTGTGTGTGTTTTGAGGTCATGTCCAGAAAGAGACAAACTTGTTCTGGGGTCTGCAGTAATTCACTGTGAATGACAGGCAGAGAAAATGTTAGCATGCAGGCCAGAGAAGTGAGTCGGGGGTTGGGTCATGGAGCTCGATGTATGTTATAGAAAAGACTTTGCACTTTATTTATCCTAAGATGGCGTCTTCCACACTTTCTCATTTCTCAAAATGCTCTCAGTGATTTTATTATAGTTCCTGGAGGCCAGGGAAATCCTAATTCTGTTTATTGAGGAGTTAGGTCTGCACAGCTTAATGAAATATTTATGTCCCCCAAAGTTTAGTGGCCATTTGAAAAATGATGCATGCAAACCTAAAGAAAAAGCAAAATTTTATTTTTGTTCCTAAATAATCACAGTGTCTGCTTCTTAAACGTTGCAGTTGGTTACTGCCACCCTCATTTCCTATTCCTCATTCATTTTTCTGCAATACTTTGTAGTTCTGCCAAAAACCCACCTTAGCAAAGGTATGCCATATGAAAGGAATTGGATGTGTTTTAATGTTGAAACTGTAAACCACTTCAGGTTAGTAGTTTTTGTGATGCCCAATAAATGTCAAGTATCATTTCTCTCGAACATTTATAATATCCCCCATGTCCCTGTGAGTTTGCCGTGGTCCTCTGTAGCATCTCAGCACACAAGTTAGGAACCAGGTCCTAAGGACAATGGGGAGCTCTTTAGAGGATTTTGCTCAGATGCAGAGCATGTCACGTTGTCATCTTAGAAAGGTGACTCCTTTATTCTATATTTAAAAATACCTCATGCGTGGTGCCTGGGTGGCTCAGTTGCTTAAGCATCTGCCTTCAGCTCAGGTCATGATCCCAGGGTCCTGGGATCAAGCCCCATGTCCAGCTCCCTGCTCAGTGGGAAGTCAGCTTCTCCTTCTCCCTCTGCCCCTCCCCCCCGTGTGTGCACGCGCTCTCTCTGAAATAAATAAATAAAATATTTAAAAAAAAAAAAGAAGGAAAGGTGATTCCTGCTAAAATGGAGAGAATGGATGGATGGAGAAAAGTTGAGAGAGGGTGCAAAACAGATGGCAGGGAAATAGAAGGCTATGGCAGTGCCCCAGGTAAGAAAGGAGTGTGTCTTGGACTAAAGTAGCATCAATGAGGATTTGAGATCCATGTATTTTTTAATTTTTATTTTGAAATAGGCAAGAAGTGACAAAGATAGTACAGAGAGGTCTCATGTACCTTTCACCCAGTTTCCCCAAATGGTTACATTTCCTATAACTATGACATAATATCAAACCCTAGAGCTTGATATTGGAACAATGCATGTGTACCTTTCTGAGTCATTTTATCGCACGTGTGGATTCCTGTAACTACCACCACCATCAAGACACAGAGCAGTTCCATCATCACAAAATGTCTTGTGCTGTCCTTTTATCATCATGCCTTCCTCCTCTCCCCTACCATCCCTAACCCCTAGCAGTCACTACTTTGTTTCTTGTCTCTATGATTTCATCATTTCAAGAATGTCATATAAATGAAATTATACATTGAGATACTTTAATAGATGGAAGACTCAGTATTGGAATTTGAAGGCTGAAAAGCAGGGAAGACTCAAGAAGCAAGGGACGTGGCAAGATCATACCTTAAGTGTTGAGTCACTGGAACTAGGTTAAATAGGAAAAAGAAAGGGGGCACATTTTTGACTTGGTCAGTTGTGTGGGCGGTGGTGCTTTTCATCAAGATAGGCGGCCCTGCGAGGCAAGGACACTTCGGGGTTGTGTATGATTGAACATGATGAGTCAGCTCTGCAAGTGTTAAGTTTAAACTACCTGTAACATCCAAATAGAGACTTGGTAAGCAGTTGTATAGATGGTTCTACCCCTTGGATAAAAAAAAAAGATGGTATTCAGAGCCATCAGGTTACCGATAGTCATTGTAGATGGCCCTTAGGGATGTGTTCACTCAGGGGAGCTTGTTTAGCATGCGCAGAGAAAAGCATTGAGAAGTTGAGGACTGGCCTGTGGTACAGGAGGAAAGCTAGGGACGTCTGGTACCATGGAAGTTCAAATAAATGAATGTTTTAAGGAGGAATGTGTAAGTAATCGGGCCATGGGTTCTGATGGAGAATATAAAGTAAGAACTGAAAATAGCCTTTTGTGTTTAAAATCTTGACCTTGGCAAGAGATGTTTAAATGTAATGTTGGGGACAGGAGCCAGATTGCAGTGGGCTGAGAAGTAAGTGAGAAGCAAGGAAGTAGACTTTTTTTTTTTTTAAAGAAGCATAACAAGAAAGGGAGCAGAGATGTGAAATAAAGGGAAGAGGTTTTGTTGTTGTTCTTTGGCTTCTAAGGGAGGAGACCATTAAGAAAGGGAGAGGCTGGGGCTGAGGGTCTGAGTGAGGTTATTTGTGATGGAGCAATTCCCGAAGAAGAGGCAGGGAGGGAGGTGAAGCACAGATGGAGGTGAAAGGAGGGGCAGCTTTCAGCTTAAATAGGAAGAAAGAAAGGAAAGAGAGGGTGTGGGTGCAAATCTATTGATTTCACTCAGGATTTGAAAGGACTTCCGATGGCCTCTGTTCTCTTTGTGAAGGAGGATGTGAAACCAATCTGTGAGCGCGCGGAGGCCTCGGGGAGTGCCAAAAAGAGTTTGTAGTGTTTTGAAATCGTTAGTCTGCAAAATGGTAGAAGGATCTGATTAAGGAAATACGAAAGGATCACCAGGAAGCCCCAAGCGCTCTGATAATGTTGCTAACCCTCAATTGATAATGACTGTAGTCTGGGCACCTGGGCTATTGTTCTCCAAAGATGGTGGATGTAGGTTCAAACAGGGTAGGGGTTTGCCAAGGGGACAAGATGGAAGAACAATTGCCTAAAGGAGTTAAGAGTAACGGCCAAAAGTAAACGTAAGGTGGATCACTGGATCTAAGTTGATCCAGAAAGAAGTGAAGACAGTAGATCGTGGATAGAGGGAAAGGAGATCCTCATGGGCCTGGAGGTCTTGAAGAGGTAGAGAGTAGATGCTGTGATGGATGAGTCCAAGACTGGAATGTTTTCACATGATATAGCAGAGTTAGAGGGGTTTTGGGAAATGACGCATTCTAGGAGTAACTAGGAAGAAGGAGGGGCTGGAGGAGGGAGAGGGTGGAGATCATAGGGATGGAGTAGGTCAAGGGGCCTAGAGGCAGAGGGTATTGGCTGCTAGTCACACGGAACGAAAGGAGAAATTGGGGTGAAGACACAGTGTGAAAATCAGGTGCTGCTGTGTTCATGGTAGAGGAGAGAACAGCTTGAAGTTTGTTATTGAACACAACAAGGAAGAAAGGAAGGCAAAGGATGGGTAAATAATTCAATCTGTAACAGAAGATTTGCATTCGAGGCTTTTTTCTTTCTCCATTAGATCTTTGAATAATGATCTGTCTTCTTTGAGCTCCAATTTTCTTCTCCTTATAAGAGGAAATCTTTACGTCCTAAAATCTTTACGCCCCCCCACAGAGCTGTAGAGTGTGATGCTCAAAAGAGAAAGTGCAAGTAAATGTGCTTGGTAAATCTGGCACCTTCATATAGAGATGGGTCCTATTGTTCCTGTTTACTGGCCCCCGGGGACTGACTTTGGATTCCTTCCACTGCTCTGATGGAAGAGAGAGCATTGGTACCTAATAATTGCATTTGAATGGCCTGGTTTCGGAATATCGTCTTAGGATAACAAAATGAACGGCAGCTGTAATATTGGAGACAGATCGTTGGATGTCCTGTCTTTTAGATGTCCAGAATAAATATTCGAGAACAGTTGACCCAGACAAATTGACCGATGAAGGATAACTTGTGCTTGAACATAATGAGTTCAATATTCTTTTGATTTATGAAAAGGCACCAGGGCACCCAGGCCTGGGATGCTTGTCAGCAGAAGGGAAATGTAGGTCGTCTTGCACCTACCATAGACACAGAGTCCTCACTCTGTAACAGCTTGAGCTCAGCTTGCATTTACTACATCATCATCATCATCATCATCATCATTAAGAAGGGGTGGGGCTTCCAAAGGGAGAACCTTCTGGCAGCAGAACCTCCTTACCCTTGATGTTGCAAGTTGAGCTGAAATGAGTAGGATAATGGGGGAATCCCCTAACAGAATCCAGTTGGAGTTCATTCCAGAGCCAAGAACAACACTGAAAAATAAAAGCCCACACAGAATGGAACTAATAAACTAGTTTGATGCGATACTGAATATATTAATATCTATATAGCTTCCTGGCCTTATTAAGCCATTTGATCCTCCTAACCATCCCATGGGACAGCTCCTACCTTTAACCCCATTGTACAGATGAGGAAATGGAGGCTCACCGAAGTATTTTGCCCAAGGTTACACGGTTGGGAGGTTATGTAACTGATTCCAACCCAGGCAGTCTGGTTCCAGACTCTGCTTGTAACCACTGGCTCTGCAGAGTGCTGGGGTGGGGAGGGGTGAAGGGAGAGCGGCCCTGGGAACCAAGGAGCTTGTATCCTGCACCATCCTCGACGCTGAATCATCTTACGACCTGGGAAACTTTCCTTTCTAATCCTTCACAATTCTCATTTCTCCTCCTCCGTATTCCTTTCCTCTTTGCACTTTGCTTCTTCCTGTTCAAATATACCTTCTATAGGTAATGCTTTTAAAGTTCACAAGACAGTTTCCCATATGAGGTAGGTAACACCATCCCATTTTGAAGATGAGGTAGCCAAAGCTTTGGGCAGCTAAATATCTGGGCAGTGTGATCTGTCTGCTAAGTGGTGGAACATTGACTTGTATCCAAGCCTTCTGACTCGTCTTTCAGTGCTCATTGTAACTAGCCCACAGTTGCCTTTTTGTTTGACGAGCCCCTTCTTTTCTCTGGTACTCAGTTTAGGTGCATCCTTCACGCTGATTGCAGTACTTTTTAAGAGAGAATGGAAGAGCTTTGCAAGCGTGCAGTACTTTATCTTATGCCTGCAGAAGGATTCCAGAGGTGGTATTTGGAAAGAAGGAGCAGTGAGGCATATGCGGTTCTTACATGGTATGGTTCCATGGGTCCCTTGGCCTTTCAGAGTTCTGAGAAAATTAACTCTCGTCAAGTGTCATCCCCAGATTCTGGGAACAAAGTATTTCTTCCAAGACTGTTTTCTTAAAATTAGCAGATCGATGTGGTGTCATTAAAAACAACCAATTCACCACACCTAAGGGCAGAGATCCTTCTGCCTCCTGTGGATGGAGGATGGTAGAGAGAAGATGCATGGCTGTATATATTATGCCGTTCTATTTCAGTGTACTGTATAATTCTCTTCCTTTTTTTGGATCTTATTCTGTCGCTGAGTTCCACCCACCTACTTCTGGGAGACAAGGCCAGGTGAAAGACATCTTCAGATTTCTCAACATCCTGATGCACTTGTCAGTGGGTGCTGGATTTTCAGTAGTAACTTGGAAGCCTGTCTGTCTGAGAACCAGAGAAGGTAGCCCCTGGCACTGGACCAATAGCTCTTAAAAGCAAGAAGCTTGTGAACTTACATATACAGAGCCTGCACTGGGGATCAGAGAGTTCTTCATGGGCTAGTTCCAGAGAGCGAAATGGTAGGGGCTTACTAGAAAACAGTTTTCCAGGTGACAAGTTTTTTTAAAAAAAAATTTTTTTTTTTTTTAAGGATTTTATTTATTAATTTGAGACACAGAGATAGAGAGAGAGAGAGAAGAGAAAGCATGAGCAGGGGGAAGAGGCAGAGGGAGAGGGAGAAGCAGGCTCCTCGCTGAGCCAGGAGCCCGATGTGGGGCTCGATCCCAGGACCCTGGGACCATGACCCGAGCCGAAGGCAGACGCTTAACGACTGAGCCACCCAGGCGCCCCTCCAGGTGAGAAGTTTTTAATGGTCAGTTGCTAGAAGATGGGAGGGGCAGTCACTCTCTTCTCACCCAGGTGCTTCTAATTAGCATAGTCTGACCAAAGAAGAATGTAAGCACAGGTGGGAGATTGGCTTTAGTGACCTTGGATACCCTTGACACCCAAGGTGGCATAATCATGCCTACAAGGGATACTCTCCTGTCATTTATCTGATTGGAGAGAGCACCCTTTTCTAATTCTTCTAAGGAGTCTGTTCTAAGAGTGGAAGCTCTTGAGTGTCTGATGACCAGTTTAGGGGACACTCCTTCTGTGTTTCTGATGTTTTATCTAAGTCTTCTTTATGGGCCTCTCTGCCAGATTATCAGTTGAATGGTGCTTCTCCTTCTGTCCTCTCTGGGTAATCACACTCACTCCTGTGTCTTCCCTTATCACCTACATTCCAGCAACTCCCAAACTTCCATCTCTCCTCCAAACTCCACAATCCTTTGGGCCAACCACCAACTGGATATTTCCCCTGGACTTTTTCTTGAAATCTCAGAACCCTTTATTACCCCTTCTCTTCCAATCTATTTCTCTTCCTCAAATAAGGGCAGCATCATCGGTCAAAGGTCCAAGCCAGAAGGTTGGACAACAAGTTCAAATAATTCCTCTTCCTTACCCAATAAAAGGTAGTAATAATAACAGTAATAATAATTTTATAGTAATTGCTAATATTTGAACATTTACCATGTTTCAGACTCTATGTTGACCACAGTACATGGGTTATATTGTTTTATCTTTCCACCAGCCTATGACTGTTGCACCATATTGTAAATGAAGAAAGTAAGTAGCTTGCCCAAGATTACACAGTTAATAGGTGAAGGGTCTAGGATTCTGGACTACAGAATTTGTGTCTTCACTCTCCCTGATTTGCTGCTCACATATCCAATCCATCACCCTTCTCTCTCCTCTATATGTCTTCCGATTCATGTACTTTTCCCTATTCCATCTTCCTCTTTCCTATCTTCTTTCCCCATCATCTATTTCCTAAGTCATTGGTCGCTAATGATTATGTTTCCTTATCATTTAAAAAAAGTCATACCACCATAGTCATTGACATATTATATATACTAATATTTAATATTTATTATTATACAAGCATAGTCAGACATTTTAAAAGATATGAAGGAATAGATAAAAACAGTTAAAATTTTTTAAAACATTATTTTAGTTCATTGCTTACCATGAATTTATTAGCAATTGTGTATATAAACTCTTATGTCAAAAGTCTTTGGGGTTATTTTAAATCAATTGATAGATATGATTGTTTTGTCATGACTTTTTACTTTGTACTGTGACTTCTGCAGTGCTTAACCCAGGGAAAGGAGAAATACTAGCTCTGCTTTTTTTTTTTTTTTTTTTTGCTTATATTATTGGTCTTTGCTTCAACTGGTAGTTTCTTCGCGAGAAACTCTCAAAGCTGTTTGTCCATTTTAGGAGGGTTGGCTTAGTTAAAACCAAATAAGGAATTCACAAATCCCACTTGATCATGCACATGTAAATTGCAAGAGGTTGCAATTAGCCGAATGAAAACAGAAGGATGAGCCAAGGCAATGCATCCTGCCCACCCATTTTGGTCATATATCTAAGAACTGCCTCCGGCATAGTTACACGTGGACCTGTGGTACCTGGGATGATTTATTTCAAGTTAAATTTTGTGTATGGTGTCAAAGAAGGGTCGGTGTTTGTTTTGTTTTCTCAATGTGAATATCCATTTTTTCCAATTCTATTTGTTGAAAAGACATTCCTTTTTCCATTAAATTGCATTGATATTTTCTTGAATATCAAGTGACTACTTATGTGTGAATACTGTGTTATATTCCTTACACCATTACTACACTCTCTTGATACTGGTTAGAAATCTGATTGGGATTCTGTACATAAGTTTGGAGAGAACTGGCATCTTATCAACATCCAAGTCTTCTGATCCCTGGACATGGCTTTTTGCTTCTATTTATTTAGATATTTGATTGTATTCAGTGATGGTTTGCGGTTGCCACTGTGTAAATGTTGTAACATACTTTATAAGTCATGTAGTGTTTGGAATGTGTTGTTGGGGTCAGGAGCTAATGGCCAAGAAAGAATTCTTGAGATGTCTTTGGTGTAAAAAAAGGTGACTTTATTGTAAAGCACAGGGACGGTCAGGACCCATGGGCAGAAAGACCTGCGGCCCTGGGCTTGTGAGGAATGGCTGACTATATACTTGGGAGTTGGGTAAAGTAAGGAAAAAGGAAGGTTTCTAAAAGGACTTTCATGTGTTAAAGAAGATCCTCAGGATACCGGAGGCCTTGCTATTGTCAAGCTAAGGTTGTTTTTCCCTCTAGCAAAGCGTTAACATTAAGACAGTTGGGAGTTCCCCGCAGGAATGTTATACTTTGCCTATCTCAAGTATTTGTCAATGGGTTGCAGGTTATAAGTACATTTAATTTTATCTACCTTTCCTTTGGCCTTTGTTTCCCACATCATAAGTATTCATAATTTTGAGTGGTAAATAAAATTCTAATTTTTATTTTATGTTTAAATATTTTCATTGCTAGTATATAGAAATATAATCGAATTTTATATATGTATCCTCCTACCTTGCTGTCTTCACCAGTGACTTTTGATAGTTTCTGGTAGACGCCTTAGGATTTTCTAAACACAGGATCACACTATCTGTGAAGAGTTTCACATCTTCCTTTCCAGTCTGTAAGCCTTTTCTTTCTCTTGCCTGACTTCACTGGCAAGAACCTCTGGTAAAACGTTGAATAGAAGTGTGGCAAGGGTAAATCCTTGTTTGTTACTCATTTAGAAAAGAAAGCATTCATTCTTTCACTAAGTGTGATGTTAGTTGTAGGGTTTTTTGTTATTGTTGATGCCTTTGTTTTTATCCTGTTTGAGCTTTATCTGCCTTGTGTAAGTTAATGCTTTTAACCAAATTTGGGGAATTTTTAGCTATTATTTTTTTAGATATTTTTCTTCCCTAGCCTCTCTCTTCTCTCCTTTTGGGACTGATTACCATGTCTGACTACTTGTGGTCTCTGAGGTGCCGTTCACTCTCTTCAATCTTTTCTCTCTGTTCATTTGGTTGTATAATTTCTTACGATCTATCTTCAAATTTACTGTTTTTTTCCCCTGTCATCTCAGTTATGCTGTTGAGTCTATGTTAGGAACTTTTAAATGTCAGTTGTTATGCTTTTCATCTTTAGAATTTCCCATTTTTTATGTATAGTTTCCACTTATCCGTTGTGTTTGCCTGTTTATTTTTTCCTTATTTCTTTTCATCTTTTAAATGTATATATTTTGTTATATTTTGAACATATTATAATAGCTGCTTTGAAGTCTTTGGTAAATCCAGCATCAGGGTTTATTTGGAGTTAGTTTCTATTATCTGCCCCCCCCCCTTTTATGAGCTATATTTTCTCTTTTCTATGCAAATACAGTTAGTTTTGGTTGAAAACCGTACAACATAAATACCATGACTCAGTATCTTTTGATTATCTTGCATTTTTTCTGAATATTTGCAATAGCAAATATGCAGTTAACTTGCCTGGACTTCTTGCCGTAAAATTTTATCTCAGCTATAGTATGCAGGCAGTGATAGTCCTGCTTTGTTTTCATGACTTCCAGTTGCTTCTTTTTCAACTTGGTCCTCTGCAGGTCTTCTCTGTGGCTCCCCAGTTTTGGATTTTGTGGTCAGCCAAACATTTGGGGAGAGATTATACTTCAATTTAGAAAGTCTCTCTCTCTCTCTCTCTCTCTCTCTCTCTCTCTCTCTCTGGTTTTCTTGTTTCTAAGGATTCCTGCTGCCCCTTCGATTTTCAGCTGCTCTTCTGAACAATTTCCAGTTGTCTTCTGAAACTTCAAGCCCATAAGGATTCACCTTTCACCACCTGAAGTGCACATTTAGGTTATACGCTCAGTTTTTATTTATTTATTTTTTATTTATTTTTAAAGATTTTATTTATTTGTCACAGAGAGAGAGAGCACGCAAGAGAGAGAGAAGGAGGCAAGCAGAGGAAGAAGCAGGCTCCCCGCCGAGGAGCAAGGAGTCCAAAGCAGGACTTGATCCCAGGACCCTGAGATCATGACCTGAGCTGAAGGCAGACACTTAACCAACTGAGCCACCCAGGCGCCCCTGTCCACTCAGTTTTTCATAAAAGCAGCGAACAGAGATCTTTCCTTCGGCCTTTCTATAACTAATGGGTAGATTCCTTTCTGTTCTCCGCCTCCTCTTTCACTGGATCCCCTCGGGTCTCTCCTACACTTGTGTACCTTAGCCATCAGCATCCTGTTGGCAGTTTTTAACTCAGGTTTCAGTTTTCACTCCTTTTGCAGTTCTCTGGCTGCAAGACTCCCCCCTTGTAATTTCCTTCTGCTCTTTTATTCCTGACCTCTGCTGTCCACTGCTCTGGGCCTGTGAGGTTGCAGATTTACACCACTGTTTATTGCCCTGGGGCTGGGGAGTGCCTTAGGCCAGGAAGCCGGAGACTTGCTATTCTTGCTTTTTCCAGTGGTAGTTTTTCAAGAATAAATTCTCCTATGGCTTCTGTCTGCTTGCTTCTGGGTGTTTTCCCATTATCTTTAAGTAGTTGCTGTTATTGTTATTTTTTTAGATTTATCTGGTTCTAATTGTTATCTGTAGGAGGTTTTGCTTGACAATTTCCCTCTGATGCCTTACTTGAGTTGCTGATTTACTTATTAAGGGATTACTGTGGGTGAATCAACCAGTAGGGGAAACTAGACTGTAAAGCTCAGACCAAGAAAGGGGCTATCAGAATGCCCCAGGCTAGAGATAGTAATGACTTGTACTAGGTGATTGTAATGGTCTGTAAGAAATTATCAAATTTCAGGGGATTTAAGATGAAAGGATTGTAAGAAGCCTTGAGGTTAGTCAGGGATAGAAAACACTAGTCTTCTGTCTTATGTCAATGGGTTATTGGCCAGTACAGGGGTTCTTCTAGGTTTCTGAGCTAATGAGAACTTAGAATGAGGAACTCTTGGGACATGGGGTGCTCTTCAGACATTATCTGTGGTGGTCAGGGCTCTGTATGAGGTTAGGTGCTTAAGGAGGACTCTCAGCCAGATTAATAGAGGTGCTATTCTCTTCTCCCTTTCCACATATCAAATGGGTCATCAAACACTAGTTTCTCCTTTCTCCTTTCTACCCTTTCATTTCCATTCCGTAACCCTAATACATGCCATCAGCTTCTCTCAGTACCATAATCGCATTAGTCAATAATTAGGTGCCCCCCTTGCACAGAACAGCCAGACTTCACTGACTTCCTCAAATAAAGATCGGATTATACTTTCCCTCTTCTCTGTCATCTTCAAAGGCTTCCAGGACTTATAGATATAAATAGTTTCATCTTTCCAGTTATTTCCTTACTATTCTGTTTCTTTACAAAGGCAAGGATACACCCAGTTGCTTACCATTCCTTGACCTTCATTCACAGGGCCCTGCCTTTGTGCCTTTTCTCATGCTGTTCTTTTGCTCTCTCTCCTTCCTCTCCGTATTCAGATTCCCAAAAATTGGGTTAAATGATACCTCCTCCTTGGTGCATTCACCTTTTTCCATTTGACTGAAATATTTTTATCAAGCACCTACTATGTGCCAGGCACTGCACTGTATCCTAAGGCTGTGCAGTTGAGCAAGAAGCCTTTTCCAACCCGTTACTGAGAAGATACCACCAACAAACGGTGGGATCCTGTTTAAGATTTACCCCCGTTCTCCCCCAAAGCCTACTATTCCCAGCTTCTGTTTGACCTCTGATACAGAACACATGGTAGGCACTCATTGGTGTTTCTTAATTAAATGAGTGCTAAAAGACAGGTTGTTCTCTGCATTGTGTTTCTGCTACTCTTTTCCATGCCTTCCCATCACAAGGAGCCTATGGATTGATGCGGTCAAGGCTCACATACTAGTCATTCATTTTTTCTCCAAAGCATTTCCCGTTACATCTTGCATGCATCTGGGCACGAATTTATGTCTGAGGTATGGGAAAGTTATCTACAACAACAACAAAACAGCAAAAAAAAAAAAGTGCTGAGTGTTAATCGTTGCCACTTATATTTGGCCTCTAAGAGTCACGCACCAACGACATCATTCACAGTGAATTATTTACAGAAAACTCCTAGGAGGCTGAAGTTATTTGTCCTCCTTACATGAATCTCTTCAGGTGAGGTGAGAAGAAAGAAGGATGGTGGGAAGAAGTCCTTGCATGCAAATAGACCAGACATTTAACAACCACCCACCCATCTGTTCTGGTTCCTGCAATGCAATGTATAAAGCTTGGCCCAAAGACAAGACATGTTTTTGCTTGGCCCATAGTGAGTTTTTAAAAGGAATCATGGGCCTCTGACTTAAAAAAAAAAAAAAAAGAAGATTTAGAGGAATATTTCAGAGAAAAACTTAGATATCTGTTTGTTCTTGAAAAATTGGTAAGTCTGGTAAACCTTGGCCATCGTTTGTGCAGATCAGTCATGGGATTGGCACTGTGTCTAGGCTATTCCCTTCAGACTCTACCACTGAGACGGTGTAGTAAGTGCGTGCGTACTTGAGCATTACTTCCATGGCCCTGGTAGCCTTTGAGATTTGGATTCTGTAGGTCATTGATGTTGCCTTATTTTATGTCCAGTTCTTTGATCTGATGATATGTCACCAGTCAAATTATCATAACTACTCCACCGCAGAGCTGTGACTGCACCATTTCTACTGATGAGATGTTTGTGGTTCAGTGAAGTTAATGAGCTTGTCCCAGGTAACACAGACAATGGTGAGAAGAGCTAGGATTCCGATCTAGAGCTGTCGACTCCCTGAAGAGTATATGAAATAAAAGTAAAAAATGTGAACCGGCTCTGAGCAGGGATAATGAGGAAATTTCATCTTGCAATGATATATTAAGGATGTTATTCAAGAACTGTTCCTTGCAACCAAGTCTCTCTTATGATGGAGTACTCTCAAAAGGGAGAACTTAAAGCACCATGTGAATTATTTAAAACTAAAGTGCTCCATACCCTGTAAACTGAGCATTTGGAAAAATCCAAGAGTGGATCCCTAGAGAGGAGAGAGAAATCAATTGAGATCCGCAAGGTGGGTTTTTTCCCTCCTATCTCAAATTTCTCTTTACCTTCAAGGTGAAATCAACCAGACTATTTGGCTATTTTGGGGAAAAAAATGCAGCCAACCACATGTTAGTGTGAGTCAAGTGTTCAAAGAATTTTAAGGCCTGGAAAAGGGTTTAAAGTCTATTTAGCACTTCCTTCCCTTTTTCTCTGGAGTAAACTGAGTTGGGAGTGGTTCGATGACATCACAGTTATGCACGCGCCAATGGCAGATGCAAGGCTAGAACTCCCTGCCCCTTGAATTCCCCTGGTTCTCTTATGTGTGGTCTCTTGCAGGTCTGTCTGATCATTCAAAATACCAAACAGCATTCTTTCGGCATTTAAAATCAGAATCTTGGATTGTCAATGATCTTGTCTACCCAGCCACGTCAAAATGTCATATATGCAAAGGCTGTGCCCTTCATTCTTCATATTTCCAGTGCATAGTAGGCACACATTAAATTCGTTACTCTTTGCTAAACGTGATGATGGTAACGACATTCTTGACGCGCTCAGCTGTGCAGAGGATACATGATTTACGGTGGGAAAAGTTGCTGGTGATTGTGATGTTGGCAATCACATACAGTATTGTGTTAGTTTCAGATGTACAGTATAGTGATTCGACATTTCCATACATTTCTTAGTGCTCGTGATAATAAGCTCTTAATCCCCTTCACCTATGTCACCCATCCCCCCACTCACCTCCCCTCTGTTCTCTACTATTAAGAGTCTGGTTTTTTCTCTCTTTTCTTTGTTCATTTGTTTTGTTTCTTAAATTCTACATATGAGTGAAATCATATAGTATTTGTCTTTCTCTGACTGACTTATCTCACTTAGCATTATACCCTCCGGTTCCCTCCATGTTGCTGCAAGTAGCAAGATTTCATTCTTTTTTTTGGCTGAGTAATATTCCTATACCCCACATCTTCTTTATTCATTCATGAATGGATGGACACTTGGGCTGCTTCCATATTTTGACTATTGTAAATAATGCTGTAATAAACATAGGGGTGCATGTATGTTTTCCTATTAGTGTTTTTATATTCTCTGGGTAAATATCCAGTACTGGAATTACTGGATCATATAGTAATTTTATTTTTAATTTTTTGAGGAACATCCCCACTATTTTCCACAGTGGCTGCACCAGTTTGCATTTCCACCAATAGTGAAAGAGGACCCCTTTTTCTCCACATCCTCACCAACACTTGTTGTTTCTTGTCTTTTTTGATACTGGCCATTCTGACAGGTGTGAAGGGGTATCTCATGGTAGTTTTTTTTTTTTAATTTTATTTATTTATTTGAGAGAATGAGAGAGAGAGAGAGAGAGAGAGAGAGAGCATGAGAGGCAGTTGGGTCAGAGGGAGAAGCAGACTCCCTGCCGAGCAGGGAGCCCGATGCGGGACTCGATCCCGGGACTCCAGGATCATGACCTGAGCCGAAGGCAGTTGCTTAACCAACTGAGCCACCCAGGCTCCCTCTCATGGTAGTTTTGATTTGCATTTCCCTGATGACGTGTGATGTTGAGCATCTTCTCATGTGTCTGTTGGCCATCTGCATGTCTTCTTTGGAGAAATGTCTGTTCGTGTCTTCTGGATGGCAGCTATGATGTTTGAAGGGGCAGCTAATTGAAGGATAATAGTTATTACTCTGTTTCCAGGTTGTTCAGCTTTTTTGGTACTAGCTTTTATTTCAGTTTGGTTCTGTTTGAACCAATTTGGTTCTTTTTCTTAGTATAAGCCAGATCCCAGGTCTTCTAAAAAAAGAGTGAGTTAGCAGTGTACCACAACTGAAAACCAGGAGAAGGTCCCTGCTGAGGCCTCTGGTGAAGTGTGTTTCTTCCTGAATGATACTAGATCTTACTACTGAGGCACCAGAAATCCAATGGGGACACAAGAAAACATGATAGATGGTCAGGGGATTAGGAAAAGACAGGGAGAGAGAAAGGGAGAGCGAGAATGGATGAATAGAAGAAATTAAAGAAAGAATGGGAGGCATAAAGAGCCTTGGGGCCAAGAGTTCTGAACTTGAAGTTCCCTAAATGGTATTAATCTCTAAGTGCAAAACTTTGGCAATCGTATCAGTAATTAGATTAAGCTTTAGGAGGATGCCTCAGAAGTCAGAAATAGCTAAATTTAAATGGTGCCTCTAATACTTACTAGCTGTGAGGACCTTGGGTAAATCAGTTAACTGCTCTGACCTTCAGTGATCCCTCCCCCCTCTATAAAATGGGACATTCTTCTTTATTTTTCCCCTGGTGAAGGTCGGAATAAGAGAAGTGCTCAGAGTCCAGAGTCGGATTCCTCAGGGCCTGACACATGCTCTTCCCTTGTTGCCTTGATACCCACTGTCATCCCTGCTCTATTATGAATGTGCAGCTACATTCTGCTCCAGCCCCACAAGAACCAAGGTGGTCTTTCCCACTGGTTTGTTCCATGTCCTGATTTCAGTGATTCGCTAGAACTTTTTTTTTTTTTTTTTTTTGCCATGCCTGCAAGAACTTAATTAGTATGCGAAGGAGTGGCCAGTCCCCTGCAGCAGGAGCCCAGAGCGGAGCAGAAAGCCTTGGGAGCCCTGTGATGCATTTCTCAATGGCAGGCAAAATGAACCCGGGACAAGCTAAGCTTTGCTTGTTTCAAAAACTCTGTCATAAATTAACGTAAAGATGCTCTTTATCCTCACCAGCCAGAGGACGGGTGCATTTCAGTGGGCAATTAATCTTGGCTGATCTATATTAAATATTTATCTGCTGAAATGAGCCCCTTATTGTAGTAGTATTTTTCATTATAGGACTTTATCATTTCCAAAGAGATTTCCATGTGAGGGCTCCCTTGTACGTATTAAACCCAAATTTCCAGTGGAATGAAACTTCTTTTTTGGTGGCGACCTTTTCTCTCTGTAACCAGCTACTGATATGTTGGAATTTACAGGGCGATAAACACTTTTATCAAAAAGGAGGGAGTGGAGCAATCCAGTATTTGCTTTCCTAATGAAAACCCCGGGGATGTGGAAATTGGTGCCCGTTTTCAGCAGCATGTGGTGAGGGGGCAAGCCTCCTTGTTTGAGATCGGCTCCTGGAAAAGGCCTGAGGAAGGGAAGAGGAAAAGAGTTGCTCTAGTCATAGGCACTATAATTCCTCCCACTGAATCGGGTCTTTTACATTCATTTCCATGCTCTCACTTGATTCTCACAGCCAACCCAAGGAAAAGGTCTGACTGACTGCCTCCATTTTAGAAAAGAGACTCCTCCGGAGGTTAAATGTGTCTGTCAGACACAGAGATGGGGCGGAACTGGGTCTGGAACTCTGGTCTGAGGACGACCGAGTTCAGGGCTCTTGCCTGGGCCACACTGCCTCCCACAGGGCAAAGAGAAAAATACAGCATCCCCGACTACGGGCTCTGAACTGGGAATTGATATTCAAGTCACCGGGTAGAGTGAACTTGTTAAACCTGAGGGTCAGCCTAGGTCTGATCCAGGCCTCTAGTAAGGGCATTTCCAAGGGTAAAACGAGAAGTAAAAGAAGAGTGGTGCGAAATGAGCGAGAAGCAGCAGCAAGAAAAGGGAGGGAAGGAGAGAAAAGAAAGAGATTTGGTGGCAGGCTTCTCCCTCATTCCTGTGCGTTCCCATCAGCTTGGCATCTTATGGAAAATGCAGATTTGGATTCAGCAGGTCCTGAGTGGGACCTGGGAGTCTGGATTTCTACCTCCTCCCAGGTGACACAGTTGCTGCTGGTCCAAAGCCTACAATTTAAGCAGCAAGGTGGTTAGGAACAGGCCAAGGAGGAAGCAGGAGGTACGAGAGCACAGGTGTCCATGCATCCCTGGGCCTGCAGATCTGAGCCCGGGAAAGGGTTGTTTCACTTTGCCTCCACCACCCCCCCGCTTTTTTTTTTTATTTTTAGGGCTCAGCTTGTGTCCCATGAAAGTAGCAAGCCCTTTTGAGATCTTTTGGTCCAGTGATTCTGGAACTTTGGCACACATTATAATCACCGGGAGGATGGCTGAACGGGCCGCACTCACAGAGCTGGTGGCAGCCGGTCCAGGGCCGGGCCAGAGCTTAGTGCACTTCTATCAAGTTCCTGGTGGTACTGATATCGCGGCAGCTGCCGGTCCGTCCAAGGACTTTAATGACCACTGTTTTGTTTCAACCCCATTTCATTTTAGCCATCAGAGGAGACCCAGAGAGGGAAAAAGGGGGTCAGGGACAGCGACAGGACCAGCGAGGCGCAGACAGAGGCCTCAAACTCTGGCCAGCTAGTCCAGGCCTCTCTCTGGAGACGTCTCCGTGGCTCTGTGTCGTGGGTCAGAGCCCAGCACCGATTTCTGTTCTGCGGAAGGGTTCAGAGGAATCCAAGAAGCGGCGGTCAGTGAGGATGGTGATTTGCTCAGTTGTGATGAATACAACATCGAAGAGAAGAGGGCCCGCCCCGCTCCTGGGGGCAGAGAGCTTTTGTGTCTGTGGTACGCACGGAAACACGCATTTGTGCGAGGTGATCTATCACTTTTCTCTCCCCTGTCCCCCGCCGTTACTCTCCCCTTGGTTTCACTCACCAGGAAAAATGTTATTTCGGGACAAAATTAAACTTGGGGTTCTTGAAAAGAAAAGAACAACAGTTGTGTTCCTCCCCCTTCAAAAACCCTTCGTCTGTCTTCTAAAGGCTGTAGCTCCTGGGGTTGATGCATATTGCAGCTGTTCAAGGCTTTTCTGTCCCCAGGAGCGGAGATGGCCTTACTCCTCATTGCTTCCTCTCTCTGAGGCCTGTCTTTTTTGTTCCTCAATTTTTCTTTCTCCTCCCCGTTGCTCCTTTATATTCTTCCTTCCCTCCCTCTCTCCTCCCTCTCTTCCGTTCCTCTTTTCCTGGAATCACCGGATGTCTGAGCCAAAAGGAGACCCCCAGTCACCAAGTCCAACCACCTAGAATCCCAGGTAGGAAACCAGGGTCTAGAAAGCCTCATGCTTGAATTGTGGGGCTTTGGAGAAGAGACATGGCCAGGATCTCAGCGCTGCGCAGTGGCATGGCCAGCGCCGGACCCAAGTGTCTTGGCTCCTTCCCACCGCGGCCCTTCTGTCACGGCTCCACCTCAACACCATTCTCAAGTTTAACACCACCCTCAACGGTGGCAACTCTTCTACTCAGAGTCATTCTCAGTCAAGGGATGGACGGCCTGGGGGTGGGGGAGACAGGGTGGCAAAGGCCTTGGCAAAACTGTTCCAACCCTTAGAATATGTGGATAAGGCAACATTGTCAGATCTTAACTGATGGAAGCATAAATCTGTAGTTTTGAAAATCCAAGATACCCTAGGACTCTGTCACTTCACGGTTAGGAAGTATTCACAATGTGTACAGAGGTGCACTTAACAATGATATTTAGTCTAGCCTTGTTCCGACTGGCCAAAAAAGACTTAAAAGTGGAAACGGCCTGAATATCTAGCCATAAGGGTTGTTCAAATAAATTATGGTACATCCTTATAATACTGCAAAACCACTAAAAAGAATGGAGACAATCTCTGTGTGCTGACCTCAGAAAAGAAAAAACAGCATGATATATAGTCAAGTGAAAAATAAAGTTGCACATACACACATGACCTGATTTTGTTGTTAAAAAAAAAGTTTGTGTCTATAGGTGTAGATCCTAGATTTACATAAACATCGGTAAAAGAAATAAAAGGACAGAGATATATAGTAAAAGAGTAGATTTTCAGTATTTTTCAAAACAGAACTACTCTCTTCCAGTTCGTATTCCCTGGCAAATTCTGATTTATCCCCTCTTGCCCATAGAAAATTCTATCCTGCCTTAATCTCTATTCTGCTGTCTTGCTCTCTCGCGAACGCACTCACTCTCTGTCTCTCTGTCCCTTCTTTCCTGCTTCCTTCTCTCCCTTTCTCCTCATACACACTGTGTAAGTGATTTTTGAATGCTTACATCGACGCTGAAAGACCCACAGAGGAAGAACGCTAGTTCCTGGTAGATCTCCCACAAAGGCAGGCTGATTGATTGCAGATTGCAACCAGCTCCAACTTTCTGTCCCAAATGACAAATGAAGAGCTCTTAAAAACAGAATAAAATATCCCATATGAGGAGAAGTATCTCTGCCAGGCCAGGCATGAAAGGCAGTGAGCAATGAGAACTGTACGTAATTCCTGACCTATCCGTAGCCTGTCTCATTTCTACACTCTTGGAACCGGTGCAGAGCCGTGCTGGCTGGGCTCCTCAGCTTGGCCCCTGAGGTCCCTCCACCGTCCATCCCCAAACCATAGTTGCGTCCATCACCTTCCTTTCCTGTCCCTGCACGCTGGGGACTCTGAGAATGTCCTTACGGCCTAGACACATTGTGTGGCTTTACTCACTGGCGTCCTCCATTTGCTAAAATCCTAGGCAGCCTTTGAGGCCTCCTCCAGAAGAGGAGGTCTCCTTTCACACACTCCTGCTCTTGCAGAATCAGGTGAATCTCACTTGCTCTATTGTTGGAGCACTTACTGGATATTGCTTTGTGCTACTCTTAGTTGGGGCCGGTTCTTGGCACCAGCTTGCCCGTGAGGACGGGAAGGGTGTTGTTTTTCTTTGTGTGTGGAGTGCCTTATACATAGTAGATGCTCAGTGAGTGAGATAAAGGATGAACGAGGGGAAAATGACTATACATTGCACTGAGGTGTGAGATTCCTGGCTCAGGCCCACTAAGTAGTGACTATGAAATCCCAATCGGGCTTAACTCAACAGCATTAAAATTACTAGGCATTTTAGTCATGCTTTCACTACCTAAAGCTATGACATCCTTTCTCTTCTTCTATGTCACCATACATCCATAGCTCTAGTATTAATTTTCCATACACTTGCCAGGATCCCAAAAAGTCTCTCCTGAGATCATCTACCATTTTCCTTATGTTGGACGTTTTATTTTATTGCCATCTTTTCAAAATTATAACCAAGGCTGTTAGGATCCTCTTTGTGCACATAGCATTTTTCTTCTCCTGAATTATTTCCTTAGGATGGATTCCCAGGAGGAGGAGGATTAGGGCAAAGCATATGAACACTCTTATAAGCCTCATTAATTTTGACCCCAGTAATTCAGAATTTGTGCTGATTTGGGCAGGTAGTGAGCTTTCCTTTACTCTCATCTCAAAAGGAAAATTGCTAAATAATAAACTGATGTAAACAGTTTCCAAGGTGCTCTTGACAACATTTCAGGCAAACATTTTAAGCATTTTTTGCACGCGTCTTTGGCTTGCATATGGAACTGATAGGTTTCTTATAACTTATTCTCACCAGTTCATTAGCACAAGCTTTCAATGACCAACACTTGTTTCCAGCTTTTTCTACACAACTGGTATGAATGAGACATCAGCTACCTGGGAAGAGTGTCCCACTGGTTCCATTTGCTACATAGATGGAGCACATTTTGCTTGCTGGCTGCTATTTTAGATGCTGACGACACTGGTGACTAAGACGCAGTCCCTTGTCTCTAGGAGCTCAGGTCTGGTAAGGGAGACTGATGGCGCAGTGGGTCAGGGACATGGTAGATGCATGGACAGGGCATGCTGACAGCCTCTCAGGGGGGGCCCCTCCCACAGCCAGAGGCCAGGGCAGAAGTCTCCTGGTTAATCATATAGCTGAGCTCAGTTGCAAAGGAATGGAATCTGCCATCCAAAGACTTTATATTTTTAAATTTTTTTTAAAGATTTTATTTATTTATTTGACAGAGACACAGCAAGAGAGGGAACACAAGCAGGGGGAGTGGGAGAGGGAGAAGCAGGCTCTCCACTGGTCAAGGAGCCCAATGCAGGACTCAATCCCAGGACCCTGGGATCATGACCTGAGCCAAAGGCAAACACTTAACCAACTGAGCCAACCAAGCGTCCCCCAACCAAAGACTTTAAATGGCGACACGTTTCCATTACTATATGCACTAGATATGTCTGTTTGTTTCCAACTATTAAATGAGTCAGGCTTTTCACAAATCCGACTGAATCTTCCCCCAACTACCTGTGTTTGCTTTGCTTTGTTTCTCTTCTGGGCAAAGAACACAGGGAGTACTTAAGGAGATGAGTGTTCTAGGCTTGGCTCTGTTGTTGATTTGCTCTGAGCCCTAGTAAGTCAGTGTATCTCTCTGAGCCTCAGTGTTCTCATCAATAAAATGGGAATCCTTAGTTGAGTTATTGGGAGAATAAAAAAGTCAATTGACAGAAAAGTGCTTTAAATTAAAACCAAAAAAAAAAAAAAGATGGGAAGTAAATGAATTTGTTTTATTTCAGTTCATACGGGGTCTCCCTTAGCTCTTCAGCAGTGCCTTATCTCTCCCTTCCTTTGAAGCTCCCCATTGGAGCAGAGTCACAAATATAATCTATGGAATGTGAAAATGGTTTTCTAATAAGCTCTCTATGAGGTCAGGAAAAAAAAGAAAATGCCAAACAAAATCAGCAAACAATCAGTCAGGGAAGCAGTGCTGCCTCTCTAACTGTGTGGGGAATGGTTCACTGCTCAGGAAGATTAGGCTCTAAATACAGACAGTCGCCCTCGGTGCCGTGGGGCTTTGGGAGGGATGCAGGGAGGCGGAGGGCCGTCCGTGGAGGACCAGAGTGGGACTCAGGGGAGTCAGGAGTCCTGCAAGGGGCATGAGGTGGCATCCAGTACCAACCCAGAATTGTAGATCCAGAAGAAGTTCCTGGAGAAGGAGAGGAGCAAAGAGCTAGATCCGGCCACCGGCCCCAAGCACTGGGGTGGGGAACGGTGGACAAAGGACACAGGGCTGTAGCTTCACTCATTACAGATGAGCATCAGTCCCGAGGAGATGGTGAGTTGCTAGCTGCTGGAAAGTTCTTCCCGCCCTCCCTTTACTGAGATAAAATTAACAACTAAAAATTGGATATATGTGAAGTATACAACATGATGTTTTGATATACATATACGTTAGGAAATGATTGCACAATCAAGCTAATCCACATATCTGTCAGCTCACATAATTATCATTTCCGGGGGGGAGAACAATTAATATTTACTCTTTTAGCAAATTTCAAGTATACAACACCTCGTTGGTGACTAGAGTCACTGGGCTGTACATTAGGTCTACAGAAGTTATTCATCCCGAGTAAGTGAAACTTTAGGCCCTTTGGCCAACATTTTCCCATTTCCCCCACAGCCAGCCCCTGACAACCACCCTTGAAGTTCTTTAAGCAGGGGTTGGTGACCTCCTCTTCAAATATGTCAAACAAGGGAACTGGGAGTTACGTGAGGAGTGGGAGGTGGGGTGGGCCGTCCTCACAATGATCTCCAAGACCTTTGTCATAGATGCTGTATCTTTACTGCCTTGAGAGATTCCCGGTGTGCGTACATTTCTGGAACCTTCCTCCATTTCTGACAAGTGATAGTCTTTAAGTCCTAGCTCAAGATGCAAGGCACCAAATTCTAAGCATCACTCATCGTTGACCTGCATTAATCTGTACCACTCAGTTAGGACCTTTTAAGTGGCTGTGGGCTTTCTCTCTGGTTCTGTCATGGTAGGCTCTGTTCTTGGAATCCCGAGGCATGCTGATAGCTATATTTAACCACTGTTCCCAGGGTTGAACGGCCCTTAACAGTGCATACGCCCCTCCCCCTACGGTGCTCTCTGATTATTCATATTTGCTGATTTCCGTGGTGGAAATACTCCCACCATCAGGCTACTGACTTGACGTCACTAGACACGAAGGGAGGAAGGCAGCCACGCAATCAGCTCTCACGCGCCAGTAAGAGCTGACGTCTGCCGACCGGTGCCCAGAACTGCATTTTCCGCTTCCCCGATGGAGGTGTCATTGAACTTAGTCCTTTGCAGAAGTCACTGTACTGGGAGAAGGAGCAAAGGAGGAAAGGATATGAGAAGAAAAAAAAAAAAATAAAGACAGGAAACAATGCCTGTGTCCTTCAGCAGGTGAATGGGTAAACCAACTGTGGTGCATCCAGATAATCGTAAAGGAAATAAGAAGGGGGAAATGTATGTTTGGAGAGCAATGGGGCATGTCTGTATCGTTTAAAATGGGCATATCCTCTGATTCAGCAATGCCCTCTCTTAGTATCCTTCATAGAGAAAACATGCACCTGTGGACTGGGAGGTATGGCCCAGGGTGTTTGTTGCCAGATGATTGTAAAAGAATGTTGAAAATATTGAATCGACCTAGATATCCACCGGTAGGTGAATGCGTAAATGCATTGTGGTTTATTGATAGTGTAGAACACTCTGTAATTAAAAAGAATAAAGCGCAACCATTTCGTTGATGTAAACAATTCTATAGGGGGTTCTGTTGGGACAAAAAAGCAGGTTACAGAACATTCCACATAGCAGTGTTCCCCACATGTATTAAACACACACACATGCGCCCACACAAAGCGATGTATTTTTTAAGAGTATATTTATACACACGTAAATGTAAAAAGAAAAATCAGGAAGCTTTTAGCATGATAATGGTGATTGTTTATAATTAAAACTTTTTTAAAACAAAGAAACTGCATTCACGTATTGCTCGGCTTATTAAACATAAATGAACTGTCATTAGGAAAATACTAGGATGGAAACTTATGGACCTTGTTTGGGATGTGTTTAGGAGAGTACCCAATTAAGATCACTGTTCTAGATATTTCAGGAAAATGAGTCCTCCAGTAAGGATGTTTTGTCTGGCTGCCATTAGGGGAAAGCATGAAAGAGAAGGAAAGGGGGCGCCTGGGTGGCTCAGTTGGTTAAGTGACTGCCTTCAGCTCAGGTCATGATCCTGGAGTCCCGGGATTGAGTCCCACATCGGGCTCCCTGCTCGGCGGGGAGTCTGCTTCTCCCTCTGACCCTCCCCCCTCTCATGTGCTCTCTCTCTCTCTCATTCTCGCTCTCTCAAATAAATAAATAAAATCTTTAAAAAAAAAAAAAGAAAGAGAAGGAAAGGAGTAGTCAGTGAGGAAGACAAGATAACCTATAAGGAAGTGAAGGAGACAAACATAAAGAAACCGTGAAAGGAAACAGACACTGGAGGAGGGAGGAAGTTGGGGGGCGGAAGTCCGTGATCTCTCTGTCCCCATCTGGTAGAGAGTGCTCCATCAGTAAGAGGTGCCCAGAGACCCACAACTCTTGTGTTAGGATTAATGGCTCCAGCCAACTCTGGGGAAATACCACAGCAGGTGTGACTGGGGACTTGGTCCTCATGAGGATGTAGAAGATCTCATGGTGTGGAGTGGCCTGGTCCCAGGCACCCAGCATGCTGCATTGGACCCACCCAACACCGTGTCCATTTCAGGATTAGTCTCGGGGGGTCCATCATATTAAGACTGTGCATGAAACTCATCCCCCCCTCACTTCTTAGCACCTTAGACTCATTTAAATTCATCAGAATAGAGTGCCTACATGGTCCTACTGGGCTTAGCACGTGATTGACGAGCATCTACTGTGTTTGGCGCACTATGATGAACAGGGACAGAGAGAAATGGAATGGGGTTTGAACCCTACAGGTGCCAGCTCACAGTCTGGTGGGAGTCAGGACTATGCATACGACCCAAGGAGGGACAGAGTTGCAAGGGCCAGAGAGATGCCTTGGTGCAAACAAACTGCAGTGCTTCCTTGCTGGTTGGAAGGGGTCCTGTTCATTTGAAGTTGGGACTTTTATAAGCCCAAAATATTTATTAAAAGAGAAAAAGAATTTTCTTTTCAGCTATGTGTTATGAACTCCAACTATCTGTTATCAGAGATCAAGTACTGAAATAGTTCATGGTCTGGAGTCAGACAGATCTGCGTTCAAATCCCAGCTCTGGTTTTACTGATGAGTGACCTTGGGCAAGTCACTTTCCTGTCTCAGCCTCCATTCTCTTGTATACAAATGGAGATAGGATTTAACCCAGGGGTTGTCGTAAACAGTAAATAGTGTAATTATGTAACTTAGCACAGTATATGTTTGTGTTTATATACGCCACATATATGTTTGTATATATGTATGCTACTTAATGTATATTTTATATTTACACATGTACACAGGTTTATCACCATGTACAGTATATACACACACACACGTATGTAGTGTGCATGTGTGTGTATTCATATGTAATTTAGAAGATCTTCCAAAGTAATTGCCAAATTTATTCTCTGTGACTTGGGGCCGCCTCTTGATGCCTGGTGATTCTGACAAGATCACATACCTCTCTGAGCCCCAGTTTCCTAGCTCATAGCATGGGGATGCAGTAGGTTCTGTGCCCATTTTCTCTTTTGGGCCCTGGGGCTGACCTGGGAGGTAGTCAGGGTTGGGACCACCCCTCCCGTTCCACAGAGGACAAACTGGTGGGACTTTGTCAGGGCTGCCCAGGAAAAGAATGCGAGCTCCTTCAGCTCCGCACATGGTGTCTCCCAGATCAGGACCAGCTGAGGTGCAATCCACTGAAACGCATCCAGACCCACCCAGCTCTATCCACGGGCTCACAAAAGTTCTCTGTCATCTCTACCAAATCCATCTCTTAGTCACCGTGGTGGAACCACTTAACTCTGTTTGCTCCTCATTTTGTTTTTCCTCCTAGAGTTTGCTTCTCCCTCCTGGGCCCTCACATCCCGGTGCCCTGCTTTCCAGGGCTGGGTCACTAAAGGTCAGAAGAGGAAAGCTGGCTTCTCCCTCTGCCCTCATTCCCTGCGATGGGCTCTCTATCTCCCTGAGTTGGGAAACGCCTGCCTCTTAGAGAACACAGCCGGCGGATGGGAGGAGTGGAAAGGGCAGAGGTTTCCTTCCTGGGCAATCTGGGACATGACTCAGGATAAGCCGAATGTGATTGACTCAGGAGGATAAGGTTGCTGATTCCATTCACTCCCCGCTTTTAGCCTCCTGCTCCAATCTGCTGTAGGCCTGGGTGTCCAATATGAACCCATTTGAGTTTGCATTTTGATAGTCAGTTTCCACTCTGTGTCAGGCCCTGAGAGTACGGAGGTGGAGGTGACTGTCCTTGGGAAGCTCTTCATCCACTAGGAACCTAAGCGGCGGACGAATAGTCTGAAAGAGTTGGAAAGAGATTTGACCCGGCCGGGTGACCTTGGACAAGTAACATAACCTCTAGGAGCCTGATATTTTTGCATCTTCATCTTGGCCGTTTGGCCAGAACAGTTGAATGAGATAATATTTAAAGCACCTGGTTAGGTGGTCAATAATGAGTATCTAGTAATGAGTACTAAGGAGATCATCATAAAAACGGATTCAGGTTGGAGAGGCAGCACGGATATCGGAGATCTGAACATATTCCTGGAGGAAGTCGCTCCTCGAGGGCCTTGCACGATGAACTGGACTTACGCCAGTCCTGCATGCCTTTTTACCCCATCCCTTCCCTCTCTCCGTGGTTTTCAGTCCAGCCTCCAGGTCTTGCTTACAAGGCTCCCCACCCCTGGAATCGCTTTGTCCCCCTTCTGTGCTCACTCAG
This sequence comes from Callorhinus ursinus, assembly GCF_003265705.2. Classification (NCBI taxonomy): domain Eukaryota; kingdom Metazoa; phylum Chordata; class Mammalia; order Carnivora; family Otariidae; genus Callorhinus; species Callorhinus ursinus. Next base: position 11,612,436 of record NW_027397086.1, read on the forward strand.
ATCCTCACCATCCCCCCAAACCAGCAAAATCCTGCCCTTCCATTTGCCATCTGAGTTTCTGTGGCCTCATTTTGCATTCAGATTAAGAATCACCCAGGTTCATATTCATATGCTCTCTACCTGTTTCACAGAATCCCAGTATGGGTTGACAAAGAATGCTGTCGTGGAGTGACGGGGACATATTATTCAAACCTTTGATTTTATAGATGGGGAAACTGAGTCCCAGAGAGGAGAAACAGCATGCCCACGTTGACAGCACGCTCGGATGATAGAGCCAGACTTGGGATCTTGGATTCATTCTCTTTTCCAGGGTTTTCTAAGTTTTGTATCCCCTTAACGTAGATTATAAATTTCTGGAGGGTCTGACTTGTTAAATTTCTACCCAGCAGGCAGTGGATGCTGACAGTTGCTAGGATCCTGCTCAGGCCCCGAAGCCCCTGCTGCTGGTATGATTCCAGCTCTCGCTTTCCTCCCTGGCCTACGTTCTCTGACCTAACGCTACCTCTAAGGACAGAGGGCCTACACAACAAGATTTAGCTCAGATCATTTCTGTTTTTACTATCAATACAGACCACCCTGAGTTACTGAATGAGGAGCGGGAGCAGAACACGTGGGTGGAGAAGGGTCTGCTTCTGCGATGTGACCCCGGGGGCCAGCTTGGCCACTAGGGAAGATGGTCCTTCATGTTTGTTGCCAGAGCAGGGACTGGTGTGGGGAAAAAATGCCTGGAAGTAAGTTCAACACCCACAGAGCCTGTGTCCCCTTGGGGCTGTTCCATGACCGACGTGGTGCCTAGGTAGCTGGCTTTCCTTCTTCTTGGAGCTGGCCTGTTGGGACTTGCAGTGGTGTCCTGAGGCAGCCTCCGCCACCCTCGGGGGGTGATGGTTTTTTCCGCTCTCATGAATTCAGCATAGGTCATTCACACACTCTTTTCAACATGGATGTCCCAGATCAGCCGCCTCAACAAGATGTCACTTGAAAGTGCACTATATATAGTTATCTTTTAAAAATAACTCCCCCCCCAACTTTTTATTTTGGAAAAAAAATATTTTTGAAGCATTTTTTTAAAGTAAAAAAATTAGAAAAGTTTTAAAAATGAAAGAAAAGGAAAATCGACAACGATGTCTTCTTTACCTAGATTTGAAAATCATTAATGTTCTGCTACATCTGTTTCCTCTCTCTCTCCCGGTAAATGGAGTCTTCCGTAGCTTTAGGAGACTTTGTGCCACCAACTGGGACAAACAAAATCCTTCTGCTAGCATCTCTTTGCTGGGGAATCTGCAGCCAGAGAAAGCTTTCTCTAAATTGATTATCTCGTGTGATTCTCCTGTTTGCGACTTTCATTGCCTTTTCATTATCCCCAAGGTGAAAGCAAAACATACACGTTTTCAACTCCCTTTGTGATCTGCCTGGTGCCCATCTTTCTAAAATCATCTTGTACCATATCCACCCAGTCCCCCACCCTACACCTACCTGATTGCCTCAAAACTTTTCTTATTCCCTCAGATACATCATGTTCTCTCTCACCTTTGGGCTACTCCCTCCTCCTGAAATACTCCTCTTCCTCCTGTGCTGTGGCTAAATGTTTCTTCAGGTATCCGTTGACATCTCACTTCCTCCAGGAAGCCTTCAGGAAAACCCCTAGATTAGGTCAGATGCCAAAGCTATGTAAATCCCATTACCCACTGTACTTCCCCCACCAAAGACCTTATCATACTGTAATGTAGTTTAATATAACAATTTGTTTCTTATGCTTACTCTGTCTTCCTGATAGACTGTAACTCCTGCAGGGCAGGAGTCTTGTCCATTTCTCCCAGCCATATCGACACCAGTTTCTGGCTCAGTTCTTAGGGAATAGACATATATTGGTTGGTTGAATAAATCTTCACTCAGATCACTTTTGAAAGTGAGTAGATGGGCACCTGGGTGGCTCAGTCAGTTGAGCGTCCAACTCTTGGTTTCAGCTCAGGTCATGATCTCAGGGTCGTGAGAGCCCCGTGACAGGCTCCAGGCTGGGTGGGGAGTCTGCTTAAGATTCTCTCTCTCTCTCTCTCTCCCTCTGCACCCCCTCTTCGCTCACACCAGAGTGCACTTGCACACCTGCTCTCTCTCTCTCTCTCTCTCTCAAATAAATCTTAAAAAAAGAAAGTGAGTAGAAGGGTATCAATAACATTGATCTGCCACCCAGATCTCTCTCCCCAAATCCAGGTTTGTATATCCGCTTGCACACCGGACTTCTCCCAGAGATGTCGGGTAGACATGTCCATATATCCTGTCCAGACCTGTACTTCGGACCACCCCTCCCGGTCACCAGCCACATCCCTCCCCATCTCAGTTAATGCAAGATCTACGTTTCCAGTTGCTCAAGCCAAAACCCTTGGTCTTCTTGATTCCCTTTGTTCTCTCTCACTCCTCATCTGATCCACTAGGAAATCCTGCTTTTGCTACTTTGAAAATACAAATCCGGAATCGGACCCTGTCTTCTCTCCTCTCCTGTGACTCCCTCCTCTCTCTCCTGGATTATGCAGAAGCTTCCCGCACAGTCCTGCTGCTTTTATTGTTCGACTTCTATTTTCAGTGTGGAGTGAGCTTTGTAAAACCTAAGTTAGTTCATGTCACTTGTGGAGCCCAGTGCCCTGCCATAGCTCCCGTTCATTTCATAATGAACCAATGTCGTCCCTGTGGTCAAGAAGGTCTTCCGTGGCCAGAAGCCTGTTTTCTGTCTGACATTACCTCCTACTCCTCCCTGCTTCTCCCTCGCTGCTCTGTTGTCACCAGCTCTCCCAGTGTCCCCGCAGCTTGGAAAGCTCTTCTGCCTGGTGGCGACAGACCAGAGCTCGCTCTCCATCTGCTTCTGGTCTTTTCTCAACGACACCTACACTGATTGTCCTGTTTGAGATTGCACCCGCTTCTGCCAGCACTCCATTCCCCCTCCCCCTGCCCCACCTCTCCTTGTTTCCATGGTATTTATCACTTCTTATTTTCCTTGCTTAAAACATTTGTTTTAAGGTCTCCTGCTAGAAAAGAAGTTTCGTAAGGGAGGGAAGGATCTATGGATGATTCGTGCACAGATATATCTCAAATGCTTAGACTAGTGTCTGGTGCTTACTAAATGTTTGCTGCATGTATGCATGAATGAATTAATGACACATTGAATGAATGCATGCATGGAGGAATGCTGTGACAAAGTGGAGAGAGCGGAGTTCAAGTTCACGTGCACCCGGAGTCTCCCGGTTCTGGCCTGGCTCTTGTTGGTTCTGTGGCCTCATACAAGTCATTTCACCCATGGAGCTTTAGTTCCACATTTAAAAAATGGAGTAAATAAAACTTCTCTACACACAGGGCAGCTTTGAAGATTAAACTCAAGTATTTCAAATGTGCTTTGCAAACTGGAAGGCCCTGTATAAATGTTAGTTTAAAAGGAGGAGGGAGGAAAAGGGGAAGGAAAAAAAAGAATGGAAATCGCAAAGTAAGAGTGACCAGCAGGGAATGGCATGAGCAAACTCCCACAATCCCAGTGCAAGCACTGGAGGGGGTAAGACACCAGTAAAAATGAAGTGGAAGCCACTCAGGCTAAAAATGCTTCATGCCCTAGAGGAAGGGGAGGGTGAATCATCCCAGGAGCGTTTACCAGGAATCTAGAAATTGCAAGTCACTCCATCCAGTGTTGAGCCGGTATTGATGATTTCACAGTGTCTGATGGGGACAAAGCCCACCTATGAAAGAAATTGTCATCCAGAGTCATCTCAAGACCTCTCAGGTGCAGGTGCCTGCTTGGGAAGGAGAGGGATGGTAAGGTAATAGCCCTTATGGGCAGGTCTCTGTGGCCGGCCCTTTGCATACATTTTCTCTAAGAGGCAACCCAGGGAGGAGGGACCCTTATTGTGTAGGAAGCAGGCCCAGAGATGTTACCTGACTGGTGCAAAGCCACATGGCTGATTAGAAGCAGAGTCAAGACTTGAACCCCCTTCTGACTTGATTTCCAGGCCTGTCCTCTTTCTTGCTAACTTCGAGTGACCCTCAGATTTTGCTTTAAGATGGAGGCATTAGGGAAGTCTCCGTAGGTGAAAGAGGATTTTCTTTTGATCTTAATGGATGGGATTTGGACAGGTGACTTCTGTGATGTCTTCAGTGAATATTTGTGGGCACAGGTCATAGGCTTCTGCTGGGAGCCATCCAGTGAATACAGTGATGTCCTTGTTCTGGAGTTTATGGGGCGGTAGGGAAATGGGCTGAGGCCCGGAGAGTACCGTGGGGAGAAAGATAATCAAGTGTAAACAAATAGCTGAGATGCTTGGCAGATGGTGTCCCGATTGCCATAAGTAAATGAAAGTCGGGTAATGGGATGGGGGCTAGTCTAGCTTGGTGGCCAGGGATTGCTGCCTGAGCTTCAGAGGATGAGGGGGCCTCACGGCAGTGATACGAGGGAAGGGCGCCCCCCGCAGGCCACAAAGGCAGGGACGGCCAAGGCATCCCGGCCTGTGGGAGGACCGAACAAGGAGACTGCGTGGGGTGCAGTCAATGGGAGAAGATGGGTGGACAGGTAGGCAGTCAGTTCATAGAAGCTCCGGTCGGGAATTTTGATTTTTGCGTCAATTAAAACACTTTCTTTGTTCACACTCTTTGTTCACTTGGCTCACCTTCTCAGTGCCTTTGCTGGATCCTTCTCTTTTCTGGGGTCTCAGTCCTTGGGCCTCTTCTGTATCCATGCCCACGTTTCGAGGATTTCTTCTGTTCTTCTTTTCTCTAGTGGCTTTACAGAATCTATCCTGATGATTCGCTTTTATATCCCCAGCCCAGACCCCTCCCCTGGGCTCCGGATGTCCATGCCCAGCTTTTTCATCGCCTTCTTTAATGTGTCATATCAAAGTCTGAATTCTTGGTTTCTTCTTTCAAAGGTGTTCCTCCACCAATAGTCCCATTTTCATCTGACCCACTTATTTGTACCCCAAGCCAGAAGCATCTAGGATTCTCATTTTCCTTTCACACCCTCCACCCACAGATGGCTATGGATTTCACTGACAGCATGCGTCTCCCCACCTGACCAGTACCGGCCTCCTCCAGGCCCCTGTGAGCATTCATCTGGACCCCTGCCGTGGCCACCTAGTGGCATCTCTGTCTCCAACCGTGTCACGCCCCACCTTCCACTCTTCTTCACAAAGCAGCAGACCAACCTTTCTGAAACCTGACTCCTAGTCTGTCTCGCTTCTTAGATCCCTCTGGTGGCTTTTCATTGCACTTAATAAGAAATCCTAAGTCCCACGACGGCCCACCGTGACCTCCTTCATGTGGCCCCTGCTACCTCTCCCTGCGGGACCTCTCCACACTGTCTTTCTGTCACTTTTTCAAATACTCTCAGTTCTCACAGCTTTGGGCATTTGCTTTCCCCTTTGCCTGGGACAGGTCTCAGCCTCCTTTACCTTCCCTAGGTCTCTAGGTTTCACTTCATTACAAAAGCTTCCACTGCCCGCATATAGAAGTATGCCTTCTCTACCCCTGTCAGTTTCCATCCCCTTACCTTGTTTTATTTTTCCTTGAGACTCACCACTATCTGGCATTTCATGGCATAAACATCAGTTTGTTTACTGACTGGTTCTCCTATGAGACTGGGAGCTTGACAAGAGCAACACTTTGCCCGTCCTTTTCACTGCTGTGTCCTGCATTTAGAAGCCTGCCTTGAACATAGTAGGTGGTTTAAAACAATACTGGTGGGAGGAATGAATAGGCAGGAAGTCTTGGAGTCAACTGATTGTGATGAGAGAGACACGGTCATACCAGGCCTGGAGCTAGGTGCTAAGAGTACGCTGAACAGGCACCCTTTCTCTCACCTCACCCCATTCTCATGCAGAATGAATCATGTAACGGAGACAGAAAGAAGTAGTAAATAGGCAATTTTGTTTTGATTGGAGAAGGGCAAAGTGCTATTGATGAGTAAGAATGCCTGGAGGTCAGAGTGGGTTTTGTATGTTTGATTGAGCTTCATAAAGAATAAACCTAAAAAAAAAAAAAAAGAAGAAGAAGAATAAACCTGTGTACTCGCCGGGACTGGGGGGTAGATTAGGAGTCAAGAAGAAGCTGGCAAAAATAAGGAGGCAGGACAGGCCGTGAAAGGCATTCTACTCAGAATTAAGAGGTCTGGGCTACACTTTAGGGAGTGATTAGTCTCTGAATGTTCATAAAATTGTAGGGGAGAGGGGAAGGTGGGTGATAGTAATTATGAATGGGACCACCGAGCAGTTACATTTGACTGGAATAAGGACAGAGTGGCAGAGGAGGGAGCCGGGCATCTGAAGTTTAACTCTGGTCATGAGGCATCTTGAGTAGGAATCCGGAGCGTTTCCTATGTATTTGGTAGGCAGTGGGGACTCATTGATGGCTTCCCGACAAAGCAGAGGAGGTGGCATGAGCCAAACCCACCATTCTAGAAGGTAATTCTGGCTGTGGTATGTGGAAGAATTGCAGAGGCGGGAGAACCAAGTGGGTGGCATTTTTACTATGGCTAAAAATCTTGTTTTATTTCATCTCAAGAGTTCTTTCTCTGGACTTATTAATTGTGCTCCTGATTGGACAATGGAAACATGAAAGCACAAGGGTGTTAAGGGTTAATTCCAAAATTCCCCCCTTCTGAGGCTTTCATTGTCACCTCTGCCCACGCCTGGGACGGGACGCAGTAATAAGTAGAAACAGGAAGTCACTAAGACTTGGACAATTTGGAAAAAGAGTCCTAAGGTAACTTGCCAGCCTCTGGGGTTGGGGTGGGGGGAGTTTTGGCAGCGGAATGGTCTGATCGTCGGGGGGGTGCCTAAAAACATGAGCTTCTCAGTGTTGGAAAGGAGAGAGCCATTCATCAATTCATTCATACTGCTTTGATTTATTTAAGAATTATTTATTGGGCACTTTATAAGTTCCAGGAATGTCCTAGAACTGAACAAAATAGAAACAGTCTCTGCCCCATGGAGGTTACTCTCTAGTGGAGGGGATGACAGTGAAATCATCACACAAGTATGTCTGTATTCACTGTGTTCACTGGTCTGGGGGCCCAGAGCTGGCTAGGGCAGAGAAAGTTTCCTCTAGAAGTCACCTTCTGGTACGTTGAAAAGCAGTTTGCTGGAAGGGAATGGAAGAGAAAGTAGTCCAAGGTAGAGGACACCTCAGATGTCTCTTCAGTCCTGGGGTTCTCTGTTTTACTCTAGAAATGTCCCCCGGGGGTTTGTTAAAAAGGCAAAGGCAGAGACTCTGATTTGCTAAGTTTAAGTGAGCTCCTGTTTCTGTGGTTTTTTTTAAAGATTTTATTTATTTATTTGAGAGAGAGAGCGAGAGAGAGAGCACACGCGAGTGGGGAGAGGCGCAGAGGGGGAGAGAGAGGGAAAGGGGAAAAAATCTCAAGCAGACTCCCCGAAGAGTGTGGAGCCTGACCTGGGGCTGGATCTCAGGACCCTGAGATCATGACCTGAGCCAAAACCAAGAATCAGATGCTTAACCGACTGAGCCACCTACGTGCCCCTTATTTCTGGATCTTAACATGGATTCCCACCAAATTATGATGTAGGTGGCCTGTGGACCTCACTTCACAAAGCACCAATAGAATCTGAGTCTGAAAGTTTTCAAATTGGGGCTCCCTAGCCTGAAGGGTAGGATGGTGAGGTGAGAGACAGGGTTCTGCAACCATCTCATCCCCAGAGAAGTTCTACTTACATATAACTCACCTATTGGGCAAGAGATTTATTGGAATATTGTCATCTGTTTTCTCCAGAAAAATGCAAGTTCTTGGTCTGTATTGTTCACTTCTGTAACCCCAGCACCTAAAATAGAGACTGAATCCTGGTAGATGTTCCCAAACGAGCAAAACGGCAAAAACTTACTTGAAAGAATGAATTAACGAAGCAAACGTTTCATGTCTAAACGAAAATTGGGAGGCCACAAATCCAGTCCAGCTGTCCATTTTACAGATGAGGAAAGCGAAATCCAAACCGAATTCATTACTGTTTATGCTGATCCAACTTACTGTGGTAGAGAGTAGAGAGTTATGATACCTTTGCTCGAAACCCCATGCCTGTTCCTCCAGACCCACTGTCAGCCTTGAAGGAAGCCAAAATATTGGCAGCACCTTGCTGAAAATGCAGGAGGGAGGTAAGAATTGCAAGGTGGTTTAGGAACAGTTTATATAAATTCACAGACTTGAGGTTCACAGTGGGTAGTTAGCTTGCTAGACAGGATCTTGAGTTGAAAAGTGTAAATCAAATCTGGTGTGCACATAATGTTAAACCCACATTGAGGTTTTTGAACCTGCTGTTCTTTATCTGTAAAATGGGGATGGTCATAACTACTTCCCAGATGGTGTGAGTATTAATGCAAAGCACCTGGCTCATATGAGGTGGCCAATATTATTTATGCTTAGGCATATGGATCTGAAGAATCAAGCATGTCCAATATTGGAAAATAGATATTACTCATGGCTGAGTCTATCGATGTAGGTGGATAAGCATCTGCATACAAGAGGCGGGGGGTGAGGCTCTTTTGGAAAGTACCAAGTGAGCTTGCAGAAGAATGGTTGCTATGCTTTCAGAGGAGGTGGCCATTGAAATGCCTTTATCCCCAGGAAAAATAACATTTGTTAGTTGCTTGTGGGGACACCAAAAAAGAACCGAAGTATCATTTGATGAAGAAGAACTATTTTTTATGTGCTTTAGAGGAAAGAATAGAATTCAAATTTAGAGTGTAGGGGTAGCTATGAGAGAGACCAGGGGTTTGGCACCCCTCAGTGTGTTTTGAAGTATCATCCAACTTAACTCAGAGCTAAACCAAAAACAAAAACAACTAAGTAGGTAATGTCTTCCGGATCTATCACCTGTCATCCCGGTGGTTATGTGAGACTAACATACCTATCAGTGGTTACAACATTACTGGTTCCAGACTGAACCATTTCTAGTTCAGCTGGGCATCCAGAAGACAGTTCCTAACCTTGCAAACACATTGTTCTCTTCTTGAAACTCCTCGGGCCGCCTAGTCCGGGAAATACAACAACACCACTTTTCAGCCACCTTGTAGGTTTTGAATCCCTCCTATAAGCATCTCTGTCAATCAGTTATTCAAATTCTGCTTTGATGGCTACAGACAGGAGCCTCCTTAATTCTCAGGGTGACCTGTTCTCTTCTGATTAGTTCTATCAGTCAGAGAGAGCTTGCTGTATCGAGTGGGGCTTTATCGTGCTGTCAGCTCTCCCTCGCCTGTAAATTAGAGCCCTCAGAGCCAGGTTTTCATGGCATTACAACTCATCGGGTTCCAACAACCAGGAAAAGTGGTGGGGTCTGCCTTCTTGTGGTGCTTGGGCAATCAGGTACCTCTGGGAATGCCTTTGACCTTCCCAGATGGTGTGGGTTTGTTTTTTGTTTTTTTTTTTATCATTGTATATTTCGAGTCAATTACCTTATTTGATCATCAAATCATAAATTCCACTTGAAACATGTTTATTTTCTTAACTCAGTTGTGATCTGGGCATTTTTTTTTTAAGTCAGTTCCATCTAATTTGTATTTAAATAATGACTTTGTTGTTTAGGTTTAAAGGTGCTGTCCAAGCAGGGTGTGTGATAAAACATCGTTGTTTTCTAATTTGCTTTGGCCCAGAGTTTAAAAATAGGGGTCAGGGAATCTTGTCAAACACACGTACACACACACACATATACACACACAGAATTTACTGATCTATCTGTTGGAGTAGCTCAATCTATAAATCTTTGATCTGGCCTCCTTGATTATTTCCTTAAAAATATGTTATTTGACTGGCCAAGTCAATGGGTTAAATCAGGGTCCGCAAACTTTTTCTGTAAAGGCCAAACAGTAAATAGTAAATATTTTAGACTTTGTGGGCCTTGTGGTCTCTGTTGAAGCGGCTAAACTCTGTCACATTGTCTGAAAACAGCCACAGATAATTCACAAACAAATGAACATCACTGTGTCCCAATAACATTTTATTTACAAAACAGGCGGTGTGACAGATTTGGTCTGTGGGTCACAGTTTACTGACCTCTGAGGTAAATCTTTTTTGAGGACTTTGGTACATCTAAGTTGAATCAGGGAAGGTTTTAGATCCCCAATTCTTTTTCTTTTTTTTTTTCCTTAAGATTTTATCCATTCATTTGACAGAGATTGGGAGAGAGAACACAAGCAGAGGGAGCAGCAAGCAGAGGGAGAGGGAGAAGCAGGCTCCCGCTGAGCAGGGAGCCCGACTCAACTAGGGGCTTGATCCCAGGACCCTGGGACCATGACCCAAGCTGAAGGCAGACGCCCACCCAGGCGTCCCAGATCCCCAGTTCTTGATATAGAACCAGAAACTCAGTGAATGTGTGTTGAATGAGTTGACGAAAAAGATCTTTCTTAACTAGTTTAAAATAAGGACAGGGAACCTTTTTCTATATAGGGAAACAAAAGAAGGACCTCGCTGGGAATGTGGGTTTGGGGAAGGCTCTGAGATGGCATCATGCTCACCAAACCAAAATATTTTAACAAGGAAGCAACTGGCAATTAAATGCAGTATTACTCGCTGGGGAAGTTGTTCATTTTTCTTCTCCTAAAAATATGCACCACAGCAGAAGGCAATGAGCAGAGGTCTGGCAGTGCGAGACCTGGATTTGAAAACCCAGTTCTGCCACTGACGTGTGGCCCCAGAAAATTATCTCCCCTCTCAGACTCTCCAGGTTTCCATCTAAAAATTGAAGGCCATATTCGAAGACGTTCTCCGTGGTCCCTTGGAGCTCTCAAATTTTGTGGACTGAAAGAGAAAATTCATATAATTGCAATGTTTAATGGGATTTATGATAATTGGAGAATAATTGCTGCTCCAAACTTTTATTAATCTATATTTAGTTATGAGTCATGCTTTCACAATAGATGCTTTGGAAGTAAGCAGAGAGACAAATTGAGTAAACAGAATTTTAAATATTTTATTTATATGCAGTTTGCATAATCCCTGGAGCCTATGAGCATATTAAGATCATTTAAAATATCCATTAAAAGTTATGTGTTATGCGACAAACTCCCCTTTTAGAATGCCTCGCCAAAGGATAAATAGCTAACATTTATTGAGTAGCTACTACTGCCAGATTAATTGCATTCATTATGCTTAATCCTTCCAGCAACCCTGCAAGGTAAGTACTAGAATTCCTCTTGCACCAATAGAAGCTCAGAGAGGCTGAGGAATTTGCAAAGACTCGCTCAGCTGATGAATGGCTTCATGCTCATTCAGAGCCCGGGCTTTCTGACCCTGAAGTCTGTGCTTCCTCCAGATGCCATCACATGTTCAGAACAGACCTGCTCTGTGGCCCTTTTGCTGGTGCTCCGTGGAATGAGCTGTTGGCTTTCCCCTGAGATCCCGTTCTCCTGCAGAGCATCAGCAAGGTGGCTTGGGAGCGTGTACACCTGTCCTCCACTGGCGTGGTGATGCCTGAGGGGGCAGAGGACGGGGAAGCAGGAAGAAGCAGGGAGGACCCTAAGGCCTCATGCCACTGGAGTTTCTGTCCCAGCTCTGGCATGGGTTTGCTCTGCCCACCAGCCTGGGCCTTAGTTTTCCCCACTCCTGATGGTGATGGCAGTTCTCCCCTTCTTCCAGGTTGTTGGAAGGATAATGTGCATGATGGCAGAGCTTTGTAAAGGACCTATAGTGTCCTGTAGACCCCACACAGTGGAGGTGGTGGGCCGGGGCAGTGGATCAGGACAGAAGACGCTGAATCTGAGATCAGAGACCCAGATTCGAGTCCCTCCTGCCACCAATGGTGTGTGGCTTTCGGCAGGTCCTTTTTCTCATGTCCTTTAGTCGCTTCATTTGCGAAATGACAGGAATATCCTTGGTTGATGCTCCCAAAGCTGTTCCATTCTGATGTTTTGGCAAAGAGATGGCTCAGGTAATCGAGGGCATCTCAGGAAATAGATGAGCCACTTGGAGGACATAAAGCAAGTGCATTTAAGCTGCTTTCACCCACCGTGGATGCCCCTAACCTCCACTGCACCCCCGCCCTCAGTAACAGGGCTCCACGAAGAACCGCACTTGCTTTTTAGGGAACGGTCCCTTCAAATAAAACTGGGGCCATTCTGATGTGCTCGTTTTGTTTCTATTCTTCTCAAGTTTCTCCTCCATGAGAAGCCTGGAGCCCCATTCCAAGATGCTTCTCCTGGTTTCTCTGAACTTGATTCCCAGAAGAGCCTTCAGAACTGCTACTGAGTTGGTATAAACATAAAAATGCCATTACTTAGGTGAACACATCTGGAAAGCAAAAAGGCTTGTATACACATCATAAGCAAGGATTATTTTATCCTCCACCGTTAAGTCGGTGTCTTGTAATTAAAACGAACCTGTTCGCAATCATGTTTTCAGCGACTTTTTTCCTGCTCTTCCTGTCCTCACCCCTCTGGCACCGAGCTGTCCCGGAGATCCACTTGCTGCCCTGATTCCTCAGCTGCCCCCTCGCTTCTGTTCTGGGGCAGGGAGACAGTGGGGGATTTGTCCCCGACACCCTAGTTGTTAAGAGGCATCCTTTCCATTTCACATCTGCCCTTGGTTTCACCTTTCCCTGAGGTGGCTCTAAGCAGGGTGTGTGATAAAACATCCTTGTTTTCTAATTCGAGATCAAGGTGGCTGGGGAGGTGGCTGGGGAGCCCGCAGGGGGAGACTGGGTGGGAAGAGCAGGCAGGAGAAATGCGCTCGTGCTTGCTCGCTCTCTGGTTCAGTGACTTCTTCTCCTCACCCTCCTCCTCTGCCATTCGCCTTGCTCATCTCTGGGGACAATTTGCTGCTAACAGTGGTCCCAGATCCCTCCACCCCCCACCACCCAGACACTCAGAGGCTTGTTTTTATTCGACTTCCAAATGATGAGTTAATACAACCAATAGGATTAGCCACCCAGGGATAAACACCCTAATCAGTTATGCTATCCACAAACCTTTATCGGCGGTCAGTGTCTATAGAATATTCTAAAATGTAACCCTGGATTAAGTCAGAACACTAGAGAGCCACATATTTAGACTGTAACATGCTTGACTCTCATGGAATTGCTTTACCGAATGATGTTTCTGGCAAATACACTCAGCTACCTGGAGCCAATCAGGCGTTGGTAGATCACCAACAAGCATCGACTACATCCATCTCTTTATGAGAAACCCTGGGAGATGTTTGTGTCTTATTGTAGCCTCTGGGAAATGTGTGTTTCTTTCACAGCTTTTAACAACTGCTCTGTTATCTTCTTGACTCTCTGGCTCTTTGGGCTGTGATTTCCTTTTTCCTTTGGCTGCAGGGAAGCTCAGAGACATTTGCAGTCCACCTGTATGAAGCGTTCAGGACAATGTCTATAGAGTTAAGTCTGTGTACGAATTTTAACCCAAACTTCCAAATAAAATATTGTCTTCCCTTTGTTTTTCCATTTTTTCTGTATTTTGAAGTCTCTATGGTATATGTTTTTTGAAAACGACCTCGTCCATTTCTGCTGTGAAATCAGATTCAAGTAAAAAACAAAACAAAACAAAACAAAAAAACAAGGGGCGCCTGGGTAGCTCAGTCGGTTAAGCGTCCAACTCTTGATCTCAGCTCAGGTCTTGATCTCAGGGTCGTGAGTTCCAGCTGGGCATGGAGTCTGCTTAAAAACAAAAACAAAAAACACAAGCTGCAAAACATACTCTATAAAGAAGAGTAAAGCAACCCTTCACTTCTTCAGAGGTCCTCAGTAACCTTGATTTTCTAGAAGACGTTGGAGGAGACTCACACGTAATCATAGATGGTGCTCTCCTCACAACCCCGAGAACTGAAAATGGTGATGCCATTTTATAGAGGGGGAAATGAAAAGGAAAATTTTATGCAGTTGAAACATCATTATGAGTGGCCCTCTGCAAGTAATAATAATAGAAAAACACCAACAGCAGCTTACAACAGTCCACACCCTGTTGTGATTGACAAAAGAGTTTTCTGATCCTGGTTTCATTAACCTCTCAGCACAATGAGGCGAGGTGGCCTGGTTTCAGTCTTTATCGCTGGTATAAGGAAACTGCCTGCCTGCCTTGCAGCAGCTTATGAACTGCTGTTCTCTTTCTTAAATTCAGACGCACTGCTCCTAACAGATTCACGAGGATCAGATCTTGCCTATCCCAGAAGTTCGCCCTACCGGTAACTTTAAAAAGAGCATGATTGTTTCCTCCCCTCACCCACTCCACCGTCCACCCACTGTCACCCAGCTTCCCACTGGGGCCTCTCCCAAAACCAGAACAGCAGTGACAATATGGACAATAACTTTTACAGTTTATGGAGGGCTCCTTGTAAATGTTCTTAATACGATGCTGAACCGACCCCTCTATGGGAGATGTGCTTCCCCGGGATGACATCTAAGCTTTATAGAGTAAGCGAACTCGTTCACAATTTCACAGCTAATTGGTGGCAGAGTTAGGTTTTAATTCGGGGTTTCCACCTCCAGCGCCCAGGCTGAGAGACGCAGGGCTGAAGATCATCTAGTACAATCAGCTTCTTTCCCAGGAGACTAAACACCTTCCCAAGGGCACAGAGCAGGGTCTCCTGCCTGCTCCACAGCCCTTTGTCCTCAGTGTGTGCATCCGAGAGAGAGAGAGAGAGAGAGAGAGAGAGAGAGAGAGAGAAAGAGAGTGGGTGTGTGTGTGTGTGTGTGTGTGTAGAGAGAGGGCAGGATGAGGGAGGAGTCCCAGAAAGGCAACCCTCTGCTCTGATAAGAGAGCCTTCACCTTATAGTTTTCTCTCCAGCCTCGTCTCAAACCTACAGTGCTGGCCTCGGTCTTCATCCATCCCTGCCCTCGCTGTCACCCACCCCTCCACCTCCCGCTCCCCCAGGGGGATGGGCCTTGCTGCAGCAACCCCATGCCTTCCATCCAGGGTCCTTTTTTAATCTCAGTCTAATTGGTTTGCCTGCCCCGCTGAGATGCTTAATTGAGCATAAGCGTATTCCACGGATCCTGTGCCACTGTGAGTTCTGCCTTCTCCTCCAAGGGGAATTTGCTTGCTCTGTGGGCTCGGAAGGAAAGATGTATTTTATGTTGTGCTCAGTTCACTGAGAACTTACATGAAATTGTTCCTGGGCCAGCAGAGCAGTTAGACAACATGACAAGCAAGGCTTTCTCACTTTCTTTTCTCTCTTCTGTCTCTCTCTCTTTTTAAGGTGGCTTATTGCAGTGGAAAGGGCACTGCACTTGGAGTCACGAGCCCTGGGCTCTCATTTCAGCCCTGCAAGTCATTTGCTCTGTGATCTTGGGCAAATAACTTAATGTCTCTAAAATTCAGTTTTCCCATCCATGAATTGAGTGGGTTGGATTTGATGACTTCTACCAAAGGAGTCTTAGTGATGCTTTCAGAATAGGCGCCATACTCCCTGGGGGCCAAATCCGGCCCACCACCTGCTTTTATAAATAAAGTTTTATTGGAACGCAGCTATACTCCCATGTTTATGTATTGTCTACGGCTGCTCACACTGCAAGGACACAGTTGAGTAGCTGTGACAGACTCTCTAGATCCTCTTTTAGCACATAGATTGTGTCATTGCCGAAAACCTTCTTTTGACTGTATACAGTACTTGGAATTTAAAAATAGGACATCTTTACCAAATCCAACATAGCCTTTCAAGATCTATGCCCACTCCATCCTACATTTTAATGTTATTTTTTTCTTCCCACCCTTCCTTTTATCTCCTCTCCTCTACTTATTGGCTCATCTAGGACTGCCTCCTTGGTGCTCCCCAAACCTGGCAAATAGTCCTACCTCTGGACCTTTGCACCTGCTCTTCCTTCTTCTTGGATATCCTTCCACTGGTGGCCCCGCGTCCTCTTCCTCATTTTCTTCAGGTCTCTCCTTTCATGTCATCATATCAAGAAGGCTGTCTCTATAACCGCAACCTCACCCTACCCCTGGCCATCCCGACTGCCTTCCTCCATTTTATTTGTCTTCACAGCACTTCCCCACCGCCGCCCAGCTTGTTACCGATTTGGCTCTTTATGATCAGTGTGCTCTCACCGGAGTTTAAGCTCCTTGATATCGGCTAATTTGTTTGCTGCTATAACCTCAGATCTGGAAAAACAGTAGGTGCCCAGATTTTGAAAACAGAAGTCAACTGTTTCAGCTCCAGTGTTGTTTAAACCTCCTTCTGAATAGGTCTACGTGCTGGGAAGCCCTTTCACTTAGGGGACTTTGGTAAACAGTATAACATTTTAGAATCCTGTAACTCTTACTGTCTTTGCTTCAGCATCTCTACAATGGCCACAAAGTTACATAAATCCATTCTTTGCATATTTTTAGTCTGGATTGTTGGCCACTCAGAACAGAGTTTAGAGACTGAAATCGAGTAACGTGATTAGGCACACAAGGCCCTTCATCATGGGGTCACTGACAACCTCTCTGTCTTTACCTCTTATCATTTACCTCCCTCACACACATGCGCACACACACCCCTCTCTCTTCAACTGCCTTATCCCCCATTTGTGCACAAGGAGTTCATCCTTCCCGAAACAGCCTCTCCCTCTCTTTGGCCAAATCCTATCTTCCCATCAAGACGGAACAGGTACAAGAGAATTCTTTGCCACCCCCACTCCCACCCCTGCCCCTCTTACAGATTGGGGCAGGGACTCTTTCTTTGACTAAAATGACCATTGCAAATAGCACAGCATGGTTTCATAGCTTTCCTAAACATGCACTTTTGGCCGCGAAGATGGAAGACTTCCTTAGGATCGGGAGCCCTGCGGTGCTGAACAACAGGTGCTTGGCGCTGAGTCAGTGCTTCCTAATCTCACACACACACACACACACGCACACACACTCACACACACAGAGTTACTGAGCTCTTCCCAAGTCCCCGGCTGTGTGCTTAGCAGGTCAGCGCATCTCCCCACTTAGGCCTTGTGCCCCTGCTGTGAGGAAGGAGCTGGGGACTCAGCATCAGCTGCCTAATGTCTTCAAGGAAGAAACCCAATGGCAGGCCCTCGCTGGGTAGCTGGTGGGCATCAGAAAGACTGTAGAGGCTGTGGGAATAAAGAAAGAGGAAGGGAGGGAGGGAAAGAATTGAGTCTTGGGCTTGTAATTTGATCATGGGGGTGGCATTACCTGATTCTATGGCTTTTACATTTTACGTCTCAGTATCTGTATTAAAAGACTGATATAAGAATCAGCATACCAGTTTTCTCCTCCCAGCTCTACCACTATCTAGCTGTGTGACTTTTGACACATTACTTAACCTCTCTGTGAAAATGCACGTTGGTTTTGAGGAAGGTAGTCGTCGTGGTCACATGAAAAAAAACTAGTAATCCAAGGTCATAAGTTATAAACCAAAGTGATTATATATATGTGTCTGTTACATTGATGTATGAGTATTTTCTATGCACATACATAATTTCATAATTACATTTATATGTAATTTTATAAGTTTCAGGGATAAACTGATGAGGAAAGACTCTTTTCCTCAGAAATATCTGATGAGCCTCATTGCCTTTTATTGGTCATCTCTTGCTGAATAGCAAATTACCCCCATGACTCGGTGGCTTAATATAACAGCATTTATTAGCTCACAGTTTCTGTGGACTGGGCACCTGGGTGTGGCTTTGCTGGGCACCCTGGCTCTCTCCACCTCCAGGCTGTGGTTATTGGGTTCAAGGCTCAGCTGGGAAGGCTCTGCCTCCCAGCTCACCCATGCGGTGACTCTTAGGACTCAGGGCCTTCCGAGTCCCAGTGCCTTGGAAGCTGCTGGCCGGAGGCTTCCCTCGGTTCCTGGCCATGTGGATCTCTCCATAGAGCATCTCACACCAGGGAGGGAGAGCCAGAGAGAGCAAGAGAGAAATTGAGAGAGAGACACACACCCAGGGCAGGCAAAACGGAAGTCGAAATCTTTTGTAAATGAATCCTGGAAGGATCATTCCATCGCTTCCCCATTCCATCCATTAGAAGCAAGTCGCTGGGTCCCTTCCTGCCCACACTTAAGCAGAGGGGACTGGTTACACGGGGGTGTGAACACCGGCGCGTGGGGGTCCTGGGAGTCATGTCACAAGCTTTTGCTGGCTCGCAAGTTCCCTCCCTCTGTCCCACTTGCTCCCTCTTGTCCTTCCCCTTCCTTCCTGTTCGGCTCTTCCCGGGTCTCGTGGCCCATCCCCCCCATCCACTGTGCTCCTGCCCTTTCTTCCATGGGGAGAGCTGTTCTCCACCACATTTCTATTTAAAGCCCACGTGGACTTCAGAACTGTAGTTCAGCTATGACCTCTTCTCTGAAGCTTCCCCTGGAGCCCTGAGAGGTCTGGGCTCTTCTGTGTCCTCTAGTCCTGGATTGACAACAGACTGGAAACATCTTGTCTTTCCTCCCGGACCGTGAGCTTCTTCAGGGCGCGGGCCTGGGAGGTGTCCACCCCGCTCCCGTAGACATCAGAGTTTGCGCTTCCTGGCTGCTGCCTGCAAGGGTTCCTTGAGTGCAGCTGATTAACTTAATACCGATGATGTGCAACGTACTGAGCTGACTTGGTTTAGAATTTCAACGGTGTTAAGAATTACGAACAGAGACTCCATAAGCAGACACAGACCATAAGCTCTGAGTCTTGGAAATGTATTCCAATTTGAAAGCATTTTTTCAGACCCACGTTCCTCTGCGTCGGGGGGTCAGACTCCACCGCTGAATTACAGGGGCATATTCCGGGGTGATTCCTCCCTTGTTCTGCTTCTCCTTGCTCCATGCCCCCGCCTTCATTCATCTCTCCCATCTTGTGGCAGGAGAGGGAGACCTTTTCATTAAACTCTGGTTCCTATCATTTATCGAGGCTGACCTTCCCATCCTCTTGGCTAGGCTGTTTTTCTCAAGGGTCTTGGGGCTTGTAATTCAGGCAGACCGGAGAGCTGGTTGTTCCAGAAGGAGCTTCATCTTTGGTAGGAACAGCGGTCATAAAGCAAAAGCAACCTGAACCAAGGCCCTTCAAATTTCTACTTGTATTCGGTTTACATGCTCATTGCTCATTGCCCATGAACTTCTAATGATTTTCTTGTCTGGGAATTTGTGAGGATATAAAGTTATAAAACTCTCTTTCACATTGGATTAGTACCTGGCAGTTTCCAAAGGTGTTGTCACACCCAATGCTTCCTATAATCTGTGCACCAGCAATGAAAAGGAGATAGTATTAATTGGATTTCATAGATAAGGAGATGTAAGTCCGGACAAGTGACAAGCTTTGCCCAGGATGGCCCCGCATAGTTTGCAAGAGGCAGAGTGAGATCCCAAGCTAGACTCCCGGGTTGAAGGTCTTCAGTCTTGATCCCTTCCATCGTTAGTGAAGAATGGAAATTCTCCCACATGGTCTTCACGGTATAGCCTTATTTTTTTCCAAACGGTAAATGTTCACTGAGTACATGTTAAAATTATGAATCAAACAAGCTCTGGGCTAATTATTTGATTTTTGAATTGCCCTAGAGCTGGCTCTAGGTCTCAACCTGCTTTGTGCCTTAGGTCTCAACTTGCTTTGTGCTTTAGGTCTTCCCTGCGATGAATAGCCTTCCTCTGCTCCCCCTCTCCCTCCCTTCCTTCCTTCCATCCATCCACTCATTTGTTTATTCATCCAGGTGGCATTCTTAGGAGTCCTGCCATGTAACAGGAACCACGTACCAGAGAAGATCCTGTCTCTGGGGTGTCATTCACAGTCTGGTGGGAGAGATGGGTAAGCAACTAGGCAACAATGACTTTTGTATCTTGATGCTCTGTAAGCAACATGAGAACATGACTCTGTCTGTCTGGCTCACCACAGTATCCCGGTGATGAGAACAGTGCTCAGTAAATATGTGTTGATTGAAGAGAATTAGGGGCTCCAGATCACTTGACAAATACTAAAAATAATCGTTGTTGCTTTGTCACCTTAAGGAGCGATGCCTGAATGGGATGGTTGGGTGGACGCTGCCTTGGGGGTAGAAGTGGTAAATTGAGGCATCTTGCTCCTCTCTCTTACCCAGGGAGTTTGCCCGTTGGAAGGTGAGGAACACAGCCATCGAGAGAAGAGACTTGGTCCGCCATCCAGTGCCCCTCATGCCGGAGTTTCAAAGGAGCATCCGCCTGCTTGGCAGGAGACCCACCACTCAGCAGTTCATCGATACCATCATCAAAAAGTACGGCACCCACCTCCTCATCTCTGCCACCTTGGGAGGTAGGTCGGCAGCCACTGGGCCAGAGCCTTCTCATGACTTTAGGCCTGGGTTGGAGGGGAGGGCGGGGTATCCTAGGCTCAAAGCCAAACTAACTTCTCTTCCACTGTATGTCACTCAAAAGCATCTATCGCCAGATGAGCCAAATTGTCTTGGTGGCTGCGGTCAACGTAGAGCATTTGATGCCTTTCTCTGGGACCCTCTACCTCGAGTTTACTAACTTTTGCGAAGTACTAACTTTTGTGGCTTCACCTTGGAATTAGCTCAATGCGTCAGGGATTCTTAATCTGATTATTGTATTTGTTCCTTTGGAATGTGGTCTAATCTGGGGAAATAATTAAGCTTCAGATGCTGTTTCGAGAATTGCCTTTGTTTATTTAAGTCTGCTGGAGGGACTGATAACTTGAGGTTATCATTTTACAAGGAAGGTATTGTTTGTATCTTATATGGGCTTGGAGTAGGTTAATAGGAAAGCTGACTAATTGCTGTGCCCTGCTTAGCCTTACCCATCCCTCCCCATCAAGTCCAACCAATCTTTAAGGGAATAAGAAGAGGAGGAGAGGATAAAAGGGAAGATATAAATTTTTTGAAAAGGGGGGATATGGTAGAAACTAGCATATTTTGACGCTTCTGGTTCTTGCCTACATGCATCATTTTACATTACAAGCTACATTCCCTAGGACATCAGTTTTCTGTCACGATGACCAGGGCCACTAAATTCTGAGACAGCCTCTTTGGTGGTGGAGTCCCGTGTCTCCCACTCAGAGAGCTGCTAGGTTGCATTAGATTTGGCCCTTGCCGATTAAACAAGACTTGTGTCTTGACGGAGGCAGGGCAGGTGGATGGAGGTATGATTATCACGTTCGATCTTCTCCTTGAGAGGAGAGGTGAGCCCCATGAGCCGGAGGCAGCATGGGCGAAGCAGCTCTTTAGCTCGGCAGGAGTCGGCGAGAGATCCGGAAGGTGGCCGTGCTTTCGAGGCTGAGCACACAGTATGCACTTTGAGGAAGCCCAGATTAGGAATTTGACGATGTGGGGAGTGTCGAGGGAGAAGCTGGTTGGGCAAATTCATCCATCCTCCCAATAAGAAAAGCTGGTATATTGTTTGCCCTCATTAAGCCTCGCCCATTGCCGGTAGTCCTTAAAATCTGCAAGTTAAGACCAATTATCTCCACTGTCTAGCTAGAGGTATGGCTAGTGAGTGACAAAGCTAAGGGTTTCTCTTGTTTCTGTTTTTAGTTCTATTTTTTAAACGAAAAACAAAAGAAAACAAAACAGAGTTTACCCTAAGTTTTTAGCTTCGGGTTTTCTGTCCACAAAGCCTGCATTTTTTTTGTTTTTTGACTCAACATCAGGATCTCTTTAACCAATTCATTCACTCCCCCCGCCCCAACCACTCTAAAACCAACCAACCATTGTGTATTTGTCACCAGTTGCTAGTCAAATATTTTTTTTTTAAAGATTTTATTTATTTGACAGAGAGAGACACAGCGAGAGAGGAAACACAAGCAGGGGGAGGGGGAGAAGGAGAAGCAGGCTTCCCGCTGAGCAGGGAGCCTGATGCAGGGCTCCATCCCAGAACTCTGGGATCATGACCTGAGCCGAAGGCAGACGCTTACACGACTGAGCCACCCAGGCGCCCCGCTAGTCAAATATTAAGTTAAGTAGGACTCTGAATGTTAAACCATGCAGTACACATTCTGTTGTAAAGTGAAGACGAAATCATTTCCACCTGTACCCCTTTTTCTTTGAACTTCTCCACCTCCCATTTCACTTGAATAAAAAAAAAAAAGAAAGAAAAATATATTGCGACCAATTCCGTTCTTCAATTAGAAGCTTCATTCTGTCTGAGTCCCTGGAAATCCCAAATGACAAAGCTCTTTCTTTGGCTGTGAAATATATTTTTAATTTCTCCAAGGCGAAGTGGTGAATTATTCACAGAGCCTTGTTCCTCTTCTGTTTTTACAGCACAACATTTTAAAATATGCAGAGCTTTGGATTGAGTTCCAGTGTTGGACAGCAGGCCCTAAATGTTCCTTCAGTCCTCAAGGTGCAGGAGTGGGGAGCAGGAAGGGGAAGAGATTTACTGTTGATTGAACACCAGTGTGCCGGACAGACCCTACATGGGGTCCTTCTTCCATCATGATTTCACTCATTCATGGAAAAGTGTTTCTTGAGAGCCTCCTCGTGCAAGGGGAGGGGATGGATGGGGTCAGTTGTAGTGAGTGGAAGGGCAGGCTCTGGAGTTCACCTGCCTTAGTTCCAGTCCTGTCTCCTGGTCCACGCCAGTTAGGGGGCACCTACTCTAAGCCTTGGTTTCCTCTTGTATATGTAGAAGTGCATATTATGACAATTAAATAAAATGTGGCATTAAACGTGCTGAGCACAGTGTTGGGCACCAAACTGATTGTTGCTCGCATTGGTGGTGTTTCATTATTCTTGCTATAATTATTGTAATTTTGTGGGGCTAAGGAGCTTGAGGATTTGGGATTCGAGCCCATTGCGACCACTCACTAGGTGAATAGGAGACATTGAGAAATTCACTTTCCCACCTGGATACCCGTTTTCCTGCCTAAGTACAAGGAGGTGCAGAACATGTTATTCTCTGCAATTTTTCCTACAAAGAACACCATGTTCATTTGGAAGAAATGCTCTGATAAGCTGTTCAACGTGTCAGGTGAGTTCCTAAGGTCAGGCTCAAACAACAAA
Organism: Callorhinus ursinus; assembly: GCF_003265705.2. Taxonomy (NCBI): domain Eukaryota; kingdom Metazoa; phylum Chordata; class Mammalia; order Carnivora; family Otariidae; genus Callorhinus; species Callorhinus ursinus. The sequence continues at coordinate 11,635,297 of NW_027397086.1, forward strand.
AGATGATCCTAAACTGTCACATGGAGGACAAGTTAATGCATGTATTTGGCTCCTGAGGGAAAGAGAAGAGGAGGGAAAGGCAACGAGAAAGAGGAAGTGCAGCTAACAGGGGGGCTGACACATGCCCACTCCATGGGCTCCTCAAGTTTTTGGTGAAATTGATTGAACTCATAATGGACTTGATATGAATGATGTTTCTCACGGGAGGTGGTAAGGGGGAGAATTGGGGATCTAGAATGACACATGGGAATACAGGGATAGCAGTTTCCCTCCATCCCTCCGAAGGAAACACCTTGGAGCCTGGGTTTCTGTGTGATACGTATGATTAAGTTGGCATGCATGGGACTGCATGCCTACCTCTGCAGACAGATGTGCGTAGACGCCTCCCCAGACCCGGATGTGAGTTAATCTGTTTGTAGACATACATACATCCGCAGTGCACTCCTGAATACACGTGGGACTCCTGCGTATAGATAGGATGCACAATATATGTATATATGTGAGGTTGCCCATGTATGTGAATGCGTGTAAATTACGTGAATGTCAGGTTATGCACGAGGGCTTATGTTTTTGTGCTTGTGTGTACATTTTTGTGTATATTCATTATTCCCCACCCTGCATTTTGGGAAAGCTCCCCTAGGCTAAGAGAAAGGCTGAGAATAAAGTCACAGGAACTCAGAAGGGACGGGGGAGGGATGCCCCAGGGGACCCCAAATCCGGACCTCCCCTTCCCTCACCCGGGAGCAGTACCCCCTCTACACTCACAAGGTCTGGTGATCTGCTGCCGCCTCATCCCCATCCCCTATGTATCTGAGTCCCACTTTGTTCCCCTCTGAAAGAAGTGGTGCAGAGAGAGATGCGAATCCCCTGGAGGACAGAGAGATGGAGGAAAAGCCTTTGTGGGGTGAAGAGGCAATTTGCAGGAATGCCCAAATGGGAAAGCAACTCTAAACAGAACCTTCTCTTAATAAACAAGAAATTAAGTCTTAATAATGCAGCAAGAAGCCCATTAACCCCTCTTGATCTAAGGTTTGCTTCTGCCAGTTTTCAGTCCGAAGGGAGCTGGGCCTGTTCCACCTTCTCTTCCACAGGCCCCATGGAGCACCTGCGCTGACACTTGGAATATTTGTTTCCTCTGCCTCCTGGCTCTAACTTCTCTAACATATTCACATATTGAATCATTTACCCCTCCCCTAGCCATTCAGTCATCTATCCCTCCCTCCCTCCATCTATCCATCCATCCATTCATCCATCCACCCATCCGTCCAGCCATCCATCCATTCATCCATCCCACAACTGAACATCTCTTCTTCTTCTGACCTAGGTGAAGCACTGGGAACAGTACAAAATCCATAGAGTCCTTGCTCCACCAGGCCATCACCCACCCTCCTGGAATTCTTTGTCTAACTGTATATAGTGTCCTTTCTAAGCCAAGTCTATTCAGGTCACCGTGGATTCTGAAGGACGGAAGATCACGTCCTCCTGCCTTACCAGTGAGACTTCACGGGAAAGTGCAAACATGAGTGTCTTACTCTGAACTCATATCCAGGCGTGTGGGACCCAAAAGTTAATTTTGATGATGATGAATTTTCTCATGGGGAGATTTCAGTCTAGTGCTTGAAGCAGATGTGTCACTCAACGAACGTTGTAGATTCGGTTGACTTCCATATCTATTCATTCATCCACAAATACTCGGATCATTTGCAAAGCACATGACAGTGGAATGAGGGAGGCCTCTTACCTCCTCCCTGCCCTCACAGCGATTCTCCTCTAGTGAGGGAGCCAGGCTATTAAGCAAGCAATCATCAGGAAATGTGGGAGGTGATGCATTAGAGAAATGAAAGAGATAGGGAGCACGTGGTTAGAGCTCTTGATCTAGTTTAAGGGAAGAGTGGGGGATTCTGGGAAGGCTTCCCAGAGAAGGTATTGTCTTAGGTGACATCTGAAGAGTAGAAGTTAGTCAGGAAGGGGAAAAAAAGAAAGAAAATAAGAGTCCCCCCATGAGAAAATAGGGCGCACTTGTGCAGGATGGAGCAAACCTGGAGAGAGTGATGAGGTATGCAGCTGGAGAGACCAGAGCATCAGCGTCTTGTAGTCCACCTTCCTAGCAAGGATGCAGGCACCCTTCCTTCTGGGCTACGTTCCACTCTCTGTCTCCTTCTCCCTTTGCTATCCATCTAGTATCCTGAAATGCTCCTCTCGCATCTCTGTCTCCCTGCGCCAGCATTGTCCACTAGAAATGCAAGTGTGAGCCACATAATGCCGTTTTAGATTTTTCTCACAACCACGTCTTTAAAAGTAAAAAGAAAAAGGGGAGAATCAATGTTAACAATATATTTTATTTAACATAATATATTCCAAATACTAGCTTTTCCATGTGTAATCAACAGGATAAATTTTTAATGAAGTATTTTATACAATTTTTTACATTTTCAGATGTTGGAAATCCACTGCGTAGTTTACACCTATGGTGCGTCTCCATTTAGACTGGACACACATTTCAAGTGCCCGAGAGCCACATTTGATGGGTGGCTCTCATCTTGGACAGCATACTTGTAGTCACTCAGTGACTCTAAAACAGGGACAGTATGTTATCCATTTGTCACCCCAGTGCCTGCCAAACTCCTCAACACATGCATGCTGAGCTAAATTGAATGGACGAGGTAGAGAGTCATAGAGGGAAGGTGATTACATTTCTGTCGGGGTGAGGGCACGGTTGGGCAAGCTCACCAGAAAGATGATGGCTCACTGGGTTCTGAGGAGTGTATAGGAGTATGCCAGGTCAAGGACAGAGGAGTAAGGGTAAGAGAAAGTGACAAAACCTGGATAGGAATTCAGCGGTCAGATAGGAGAGGAACAGAATGGCATTCTTTTTTTTTTTTAATTTTATTTATTTATTTGACAGAGAGATAGAGAGCACAAGTAGGCAGAGTGGCAGGCAGAGGGAGAGGGAGAAGCAGACTCCCGCTGAGCAGGGAGCCCGATGCGGGGCTCAATCCCAGGACTCTGGGATCATGACCTGAGCCGAAGGCAGACGCTTAACCGACTGAGCCACCCAGGCGCTCCGAGAATGTCATTCTAAGCAGAGAGAAACGTTTGAGGATGGTCCAGGGGAGGAAAATCAGCAAGAATAAATCATGGAGATGGAAAGAATGGTTTGGCTGGAACTCATGGAGGGCCATGGCAGTGAACAGACACACTGGAGGTTGCATGTATTAAACTGAACAGCAATGGAACTGAGTTCTAGAAGCAGTCATGGAGGGATCTGAGGCACAGGAATTAGTCTGTGGGTCAGGGCTGTGTGCCCTGCCTAGGATAGTCACTATCCTCCCGAAAGCAAATTGTTTTTTGTTTTTTTTTTTTTCTCTTCCACTTGAAAAGTAATTAGTATTCTGAAGACATTTCGGTGATCTTAGAGATCAGACTTTTGTCCTCAGACAGTATTGACAACATTGTTCTCTGACTATCCTATTTTCTTGGGTTGAATAGATAGAAGGATAAATCTCATACAACTGATACTTTACAGTAGTCAAGTAATGGTCATCAACACTCCCATGTATGTGGCAGGCGGGGTTCAGGTACTTTCTGCAGTTGGCTAATGTAATCCCAGGACAGCCCTGCCCCCAGTTTTGCACCTGGAGAAATGGAAGCGTGGGGAGAGTGAGTGACTCTTCATACAGCTGGTGCAGACCAGGCAGTCCTGCTCCAGAGACTGCTTTTTACTACGACTCGAAACGAGTTTGATGACGACAGCTGACTGGCCCCTGCCGTAGGGACTTGACAAGTATTCATTAATTTATTCTTCTGAATCACTCTACGGAGCAGGTGCCATTCTTCCCCTAATTTTGTTAACGAATAGACGGAGGAACAGAGAGGTTAAGAAACATCCCCGAGTTCACAGTTAATAGAAGGTGAAACCAGATGACGTGTAATGGTCACATCTGTTTAGTAGGCATTTCTGGACTCCCCTTTCTGAAGTTCTGATGAAACATCTTGTTATCCCAAATGAGAGGGACCAGAAGTTAGTACTGTTAGTAATCTGTGTACCTGTTACGAAGGAAAACTTAATGGAATAAAATATATGAGTCTGTGCATTCACCTCTCGCTCTCTTTTTCTCCACCCCACACTCTCCTTCTTCCTCTCTAATCTCCCTCCCTACGCCTGACTTTCTTGCCACCTTCCCTCCCCTCGCCCCCCAGAAGCAGCTTCCTGTCTGTGCATTGTGCTCACAGAACCACAGTGCCTGGCTCGTGAAGGTAATGAGAATATTTACTGATTGAACTAAAAAACATTGATGTATTAAGTATAACTATCTACTACATGCCAGGCCCTGGGCTTCGAGCAAGGGATAGGGTCCTGGTCAATGTAGATGGTGTCTGACTTCTCTCATCCGACAATTTGGTTTTTTCCCTTTTTTGGTCACCCGGTTTTCCCTGTCTATCCGTATGTGTCTTTAAAGAATGTCTCATCTCTCTCTCTCTCATCTGTCTGCCTCTTTAGCCATCCATCCATTCATCTGTCCATTCATCTGTCTGTCTAGGACAGGGCAACAGCAGGAGAAGGAGAGAAAGGGAAAGAGGAAGGAAGGAGAGAATAGGAAACAGGGATGAAGGGGGGGAAACTGGATGAGGCAGAGCCAACGGGAGGAGGAAAGGAGTGTCTGGGACAAATCCATCATTTTACAGAAGGAGAGACTGAGCCTCGAGGAGAGGATGCTGGTGAGAACTACATGCTGGATTGGTAGAGGTTGGACTTGACAACTGAGAGTCTTCCCCTGATCCTTGTCCTCCTAGGGCTTAGTGCTTACAGCCACTTCTGGACTCTTTCTCTTTCACCGTGCTCTTGATTTTCAGAGGCAGAAGGGAATTTGGGCAAAAGTAGTGGGAAAGTCAAGGCTCTTGTCAGCAGTCAGGCCCTGGAGCCTTTCCTCCCACCCCAAAGCTCGATAGGCTCCCTAAGCTTCTTTCCTTTTCCATGCAGGGGAGGAGGCCTTGACCATGTACATGGACAAAAGTCGCCTCGACAGGAAGTCAGGGAATGCCACTCAAAGTGTTGAAGCTCTGCACCAACTTGCGTCATCCTACTTTGTCGACCGTGATGGCACCATGAGGAGGCTCCATGAGATCCAGATATCAACTGGAGCAATCAAGGTAGGCTTGAGGGCGGATTGGGTGGTTGATTCTGAAGACAGCAATACTGCACGTGTCAGGTATTCGGATGGCCGATGGGCAGATGCAGTCCCTGGCTTCATACCCATGAAGCTAACACTAACAGTACCCCCTGCCAGCCACTCTGACTGACGTGGTCAAAGGCCCTGTAAGATCATGAGCACTGCCATTAGCATGACCACATCGTACTGATTTGCTGGGGCAGCCCTGGCTATGGTCAGGGTGTAATTATCAACAATCCTCTCACTGATTTTTAAGCGCCCTTTCTAGGTCAAAAAAAAAAACCTGAGACTACAGCGGGTAAATGATTTTTGCAAGGATCTAGAGCTAGCAAGAGGCAGATTGCTGATGCCTAGATCAGTAATTTGTTAAACACTTGTGTTTTCCATCCCATTACTCACCACCCCCCATTTTACAGATGGGAAAACTGAGGTCCAAGAGCTAAAGACTTTTTTGTTCAGGGTTACACAGCTGGAGTACCCTAACAGGGACTAGAATTCTACTCGCTGGACCAAGGGTCAGCTATTTCTGTAAAGGCCAGATAATAAAAATTTCAGGCTTTGCAGGTCATATGGTCAAGGTTGCCACAATGCAACTCTGCAGCTGTACCACAAAAATCAGCCATGGACAATATGCAAACAAGTGGGCATGACTGTGTGCCAATAAAAGTTTTATTTACAAAAAAGGACAGTCATGTGCTGACCCATACCCCTCAGCACCAACACTATCCAATATAATACCTTTCCAAGATGGTGGACGTGCCCTATATCTGTGGCCCAGGCAGTAGCCATTAGTCACATGGGCTTATGGCGCACTTGAAATGTGGCTACCGAGGACCTAAGTTTATAAGTTTATTTCATCTTAATTAATTTTCATTTAAATAGCGACATTGAATAGAGCAGCCCTAGACTTGTAATTCAGTGTCTTGGAACACAGACACTTAAAAAAAAAAAAAAGTTCTATTTTAAGTGCAAGAAATTCAGGGATTACCTTTCTAAAGAGAACGAGGGAGGAATTTTTGATATAAAGGATTAGTTTTTCTCACGGTTTCAGTGCAGATTTTTTGCATCTCACATTTTCTGAAACCCGATTATACCTGCATTCTACTCCTCAATTCTTTGATCTAATTTCTTCTGAATTAAGTACAGACCTACCCTTATACTAAGACTTTCAAAACTATCTCTAGGGAAAAAGTGTGTGTGTGGCTGGAGGGCAGGGAAGGGGGAAGGACTGAGGGAGACAGGGGCAGATGAGTTAGAAATTGACCAAGGGAAGAGAAAAAATGTGGGAGTGAGTTACTGAGGAGGGAGGTAGGAATGAGAGAAATAAATCAGATCGACAAACAAAGAGCCAGCTTATCCAAGAAGAATCGCCTCTATTGGGGGGGATTATGTTGTTAGTGAACTCGGCACAGAGAGACAGATCTTTATGAAGCCATCAGAGTCGGAGTGAAGCAAAGACCTGGTTTTCATTATCACCAAATGGTTCGCTCCCCACCCTGGATGGGATGTGGAATTGAGATATTGAAGCTCTGTCAGACGATAATCTCCTTTTGTGCATCCTGGAAGTGCAGCCTGCCTCCTTACAAGGAATTTCTCAGAGAAATTCAAGAAGCCATTCTTTGACCACCACTGTCTTCCCCACTCGGTCTGGGACTTGGATTTTTCTTGCCGTTTCTTGACACTACCTCAAGACCCAGCTGGCTAGAATTGTCTCCCTGCCAGTTGTGTTTAAGACCAGCAGCTGACCCCGGGTGAGGAAGTTCTGCCCGTAGCTTTCTTTCCCAGGATCTCCTTAGCAAAATGAATTGGTAGTTTTGAGTCTCATTCAGTAACAACTATGTTAGCATTGTGTACCAAAAAATAATAAATTGCTTAAAAATCAAAACCTACCAATCCTCCATTTATATACTGTTTCCAGAGTGCTAACCACTCCCCAAATAGGATCTCTTTACCTATTGAGGTGGGTGAGAGGATTTTGTAGAGGGGGCATTGAGGCTGAGAGAGGGAAAGTTACTCACGCAAGGTTTCCCAGCTGGAGGAAGGCACAACTGGCATTTGGACACCGTCTTACGGGTCACAAAACCACCAATGCTGTGTCTTTATAGTTGCATGCAAACCTCAAAACTACCCGGTAAACGATTGTGTTAAGTCATGGGACGTCAAGGCCAAAGGGATGAGAAACCTCTTCTCATCCTAAACCATGCCTACTTCAAGGTTATGAAACATCTTTTAGAAAATGGGGGGTAATGTTATTGCTCTTGCCTAATAATGCATATGTACTCGTGACCGATTCTGAGATTTGGGGTAATACGGTACCCGTGTTTGGACATAAGCCACATGTCAGGCACTTCTACCCATTGTGTCTTGTCGCCCAACTTTCTTGGAAAGGATTTACTAGCCTCGGGTCACGGAAGCTTAGAGAAGTTGAGTGATTTCCTTAGGTCACACAGCAAATTCATGGCCCTGTTAACATTTAACGCGGATTCTCCTGATTGTGAAGCGCATTTGAAATATGCTGCAGTGCTTCAACTCGTTAATTCATATCATACTTAGAGTGACCTTGTGAAGTGAGAGCCGGGGAATGGCTCCAGTCTGAACTTGACTGCCCTGCTACCCCGATGTCCTTTTGGTGATAGCCCAAAGGTGGCCTTGGCACAGGCAAGGTGCCATTGGCTCAGGCCAGGACACTTTTTCTGCCGGCTCTACTCTGCTGAGGTGACTCTGCGGGGCCCTGTCTCACAAGTCTCTAACAAGGGCGCCTGTCTCACACCTGTCACCCTCGATGTCCACTCCAGGTCACAGAGACACGCACCGGGCCTCTGGGCTGTAACAGCTATGACAATCTGGACTCTGTGAGTTCCGTCCTTCTGCAAAGCACGGAGAGCAAACTGCATCTTCAAGGTAGGATGCCCCTGGAAATTTGAGACCAGAGGGTGGAGGGGGAGGAGAGACTCAGGGTTTAGAGGAGGCATGATGTGGAGCGAGAATGGAGATGAAAGACAGAGAAACCGATCAAAACTAGGAATATGGAAATGAAGACAGGATATGATGCCTTTTTAAAATTTTAACATATACAGGACATTAAATTCATGGTTATTAATTAGTTTTCAGATATAAAGTATGAAAATGTGAGCTTTATCCGATTGTTTTGATGAAAATGTCTAAACAGTGTTATTTATAGATGCTCCAGACCTAATATATATTAAAGTTTCATATCTTACCGTCAGAATTTCCTATATTATTGTGTTTGATTTTCAATGTATTTTGGCAGGTGTTATTTGAATTATAAGAACTATAGAGCAGTTTACAGCATTGTTGGTTCTGTGTAACCTTCCTTCTCCTTATTCGGTAATCATCTGTGGTCTTTAATATATTTATACACACGTATATATGTGTTTGTGTGTGTGTGTGTGTGTGTTTAGCAGAGTTTATGAATGAGAACCCTCAGTGCTGGCTGGGTGTACAGAGACAGATACTCAGTCACTGCTAGCCAGAATGCAACAATCATGGGATTACTTTGTTGATATCTATAAACATGTATATTTGTTTAATGTCTTTTTTTATGTCAGGTCCCTGTTAGGCGCTTCATATATACTCATGACCTGAAGGAAAATATACTCTTTGAAATAGTAATTTTACCCTTATTAATTCATCGTAAAAAAGTGAGGAGATTATAGGAGAAAAGATACAAGGCTTTGAGTACAGCTAGTGCTGTTTTAAAAAGCATAGTTTATAATAGCAAAAAAAAAAAAATGTAAAGATCTGAATTTTCCACATGAGGGGACTGCACAAATTATGTAGCATCTATGCAATATCATATTAGGCAGGTACGAAAATGTTAGGTATAAGAATTTCCAAGAATATATGAAAGTGATTTGATCTGATGTTCATTTAAAAATGGGTAGTTTCTGGGGCGCCTGGGTGGCTCAGTCGTTAAGTGTCTGCTTTCGGCTCAGGTCATGGTCCCAGGGTCTTGGGATCAAGCCCCTCATCGAGCTCCCTGCTCAGTGAGAAGCCTGCTTCTCCCTCCCCCACTCCCCCTGCTTGTGTTCCCTCTCTCGCTGTGTCTCTCTGTCAAATAAATAAATAAAATCTTTAAAAAAATTTAAAATAAAAATTAAAAATAAATAAATAAAAATGGGTAGTTTCTGACCAAACGTATGGTGTGATCTTAACTATGCGAAAAGATAAGGGAAAATAACATTGCGAGGAAAGATGCTGAGATGTTAAAAGAGGTTACTTCTGGTTGGGGAGCTTGCAGATGATTTATTTTGGGCTTCCGGTTCTTTTTCTAACTTTTCTACAATGATCATGTATTAACTTTATAGTTAGAAAAAAAATGGCATGCTTTAACTCAGAGCAGACTAAAAATGTGACCTTCTAGAAAGGTATCTGATAAAGGTGATTCTGAATGTCAGTGGGAGGAAAGTGGAGTTGAGATTGGCAGGTGGAGCTAAGCAGAACCTAATATGACTTTTATATTCCAGTTCCTTAGCAACCCTTTGATTCATACTCCTGTTATAGAAGAGGGTTGGAACATGGAGCAGGGAGGGCTTGGTAGTGTCACTTGGGAGCACTGAACGAAAATCCCTCCAGGAAATTCAGGCCAAGAAAGTGGCTTAGTGTTCAAAGAAAACACAACACAACAAAAACCTCAAACACGTGAAGACTAACCCTGTCCCCTTTAGTGGAGAAAAGAGTAGACGGTGGGTTTGGTAATAACCTGACAAGAAAGTAGATAAGAAAGACCCATCTGCCTTGGGTGTGCCAGGATTTTCAACTTCTCAGTTCCTGTGCTATGTGCGGCGACCTTGTGAAGTGAGAGGCAGTATTTGAGGCCGGGAGCTTGGCTCCAGCCTGCACTTGATAACCCTGCTGTGCATGTTGGCAGTGGAGAGACCTGTGAATTATAATTGGAGTAAATTTAGAAGGGATTAACAAGATGTTACCCGGAAGTTATTAAGATCTTAGGGACGTTTAGAGGCTGATTTACCATGAAACTGATGAAGCTTAAGGTCCAGGGTTCCCCCACCTTCTGTGTCCCCAACTTTTATCATTCCAAATATTCACTTCCACATCTTATTTTGGAATTCCTTTCTCAATAAGCAATTACAGTAGAAGCCTCAGTCCTCCAAAACCCAGGTCCGCCATTGGTTACATTATTAGAAGTATGTTGTCCGCCAAAAAGGGGTGACATCTTTGTCCTATTCTAGATTGGTTAGAGCACACCTGGAGAATTGGGTCCAAGTCTGGGCATCCCAATTCAAGACGGGGACTAAGGAAAACTACAGTGCACCTGAAGAAGGCTGTCTTCTGATGAATAGTTCAAGAGGGTTGACTTGGGGCAATAGGATTTGTCGGCAGATAACTCCAGGGTTGTCTTGCAGAAAAGATAGTCAAATTCATTAATGTGGATAAAATGAGCCAAACCTGATCTGCTTGTAGGAAATGACAAGGATCCCAGCTTTTAACTGGGATGAGACAGATCTCAGTTTAAACTCAGTATAAAATAGATCTTCCAGCGCACATTAATGCCCAAGCCTGCAATGACCTGCTGAACTGTGTAGTGACTCTCTGTTTTCAGAGAGTTATAAGTAAATGGCATCTGGTAGAAATGTTAAAGAAATTTTTTAAAAAAAGATTTTATTTATTTATTTGTCAGAGAGAGTGCGCAAGCAGGGGGATTGGCAGGCAGAGGGAGAAGCAGCCTCCCTGGCGAGCAGGGATCCTGACGTAGGGCTCGATCCCAGGACCCTGGGATTGTGACCTGAGCCGAAGGCGGATGCTTAACCAACGAGCCACCCAGGTGCCCCTGTTATAGAGATTATTTAATCTTCGTTCTAATGGGTTAGGTAGTTGAAGTAGGCGGTCTTAATGTCCTTTTCATTACTGATTCTAGGGTTTTATAAAGACAGTGAATCACTAAACCTTTATAGAGCCTGACTACGTGCCAAATCCAAATGCTAAACCCTGAGAATATAAGCAACAATCAGTTCAACTTAATTCAGCAAGTATATATGTATATATAGATATCTACAGACATAACTATATATCTATATAGATACAGGAATTTTTAAAGACCCATGTTGGCATTGAGCTAGGCATAAGACATGGTGGTGAACAAGACAGACACAGTTTGTGTCCCAAGGAAGTATGCACTCTATCAGAGAAGATGGGCTTAAACAAACAATAATAGGCATAAGGAATTGTAGTGGAGAAAAATTCTGGGGCTTTCTGGTACCAGACAGTATGGAGACTTAACCTACTAGGGAATCAGAGAAGATGCATAGGATAAGAACTGGAGGATGAAGAGGAGACAGGGGTGTGGATGTGGAGGCAGGCAGCGTCTTTATAAAGGAGCACAGGAGGAAATGAAAATGTCTCAAGAGGTTAAAGCAGAGACACCAGTGGTGGGAAAGACCAAACAACCCTTCAGATCCTGGAAGGCCTCTGCATCACATTAATGACTTGAATACTAATTTGAAGGTAATGGGCACTGTGGGGAAGGGTTTTTGAAAAGGAGGTAGCATGGAAAGGTTGATATTTTTGGAAGATCACTCTGGCTGTCATGTGGTCAGTTACTTAGATGGGGGTTAGATTGGTGGTAGGTGGCCAGTGAGGAGGTATTGCTGCACTTGAGATGAGATGTCACAGATTCAGACCATGAAGGTAGCACAGGGGATGAGAGAAATAGACCAATTTTAGAGTTATTTAGCAGGCATTATGACCAGAATTTAGTGAGAAGACCGGAAAGAATCTGGATAGTCTGATGAATGGAGTATGGGGATGAGACAGAGAGGAAGGGCAGAGAAATACATAAGATTCAAGGTAACATATAACATAATAGAGATAATAAAAATAATGCATACCATTATGGAGATTGAGGAAAGGGAATAATTCACTCAGACTGGTTAGGTAGAGGAGTCATAGAAGAAAAAAAAATCTGAGGAAGAATAATGTTCTCTTGGTGGAAGGTAAAAGAAAACAAAAGCTTCTTAAATATGAGACAGAAGACTATCTCATGACTTTTGGATTGGCTGATATTTATTCAGTAGGGTACAAGAAGCACTAAGGCTAAAGAAAAGGATTGATACATTGAACCACATTAAAATTAAGAATTTCTGTTCATCAGATGCTGCTATTCATAGAATGAAAATAAAAGCTTCAGAGTAGAAGGAAATATTTGTGTTATGTGTATCTGACAAAGAACCTTATGCAAAATATGTAAATAACTCCTAAAACCAACAAGAAAGAGGCAGACAATCCAGTAAGACAAGAACATGGGTAAAAGACAGGAACAGGCATTTCACGAACAAGACTACCGAAATGGCAGATAAACATTTGAAAAAGTGATGAGCTTTTGCTAGCCCTCAGAAAATGTAAATTAAAGCCACAATTCAGTATTCTAACCCAGCCATCAGTATGGTTCAAAAGAAGAACACTGACAATATCAAGGAGTGATGGTGGGGAACAGTGGAAACTTAGATGCGTTGCTTGCGGGAGACTACATAAGTATGGCCACTTTGGAAAGCTCTTGGCAGTATCTACTAAAACCTCAATATGTCCTTGCCCTGTGACCCAACAATTACAATTCTTGGGAATGTGCCCATCAGAAATGGGACCTATGTTCACCAAAAGTGGTGAATGTTCGTAGCAGCTTTATTCAAAATAACCTCCAAATGGAAAGAGCCCCCACTTGCCCATCAACAAGAAAATGGATAAATAAATTGTCATGCATTCATATGATAGGCTACAACACAGAAATGGGAGAAAATAAACGACTCTTCTGTGCAACAACATGGAAGTATCTAACGAACATGACATTGAGTCAAAGAAACTGGACGCCAAAGCGTCCATGCTGTGATGATTCCATTTCTATACAGGTCAAAACAGTAAAAACAAATGCACTGTTTTAGAAGCTCAGAGGGCATTAACCATTGGGGAGGAAGAATAAGGGACTGACAGGAGACGGGAGAGATTTCTGGAGGTATTTACAATGTCCTGCTTCTCGATCTGGATGGCAGCACACGGTGTGTTTACTTTGTGAGAATTCATAGTGTTGTACACACATGATTTATATGTATACATTTCTGTGCATAGAATATGCGTCTATTAAACATTTATTTAATAATGTGCTCCATCTTGACATCCTCTGCAAAGAGAAGACATGAATAAGGCAGAGACATAAAAGAGCAGGAGGTGGTCCAGCCCAGCTAGAAGACAGCTGCATGGACTGAGGGCTGAGGAGTCGGGAATAATAATAGCTAATATTTATCCAGTGTTTCCTTATGTGCCGGGGACTGTGTGAATTTATTTGTATTATATTCGTATTTATTTGTTGGTTTTTATTTATCTTAACTTACATTGAATGGCATCATAGAGTTACATTTGTTACATTTTTAAGCCCCACACCATTCCTGCGGGGAAGGCGTAAATAAACACCCCTACTTTGTAGGTGAGGACATGGGTGAGAGAGGTCACTCGGTAAGTGATTGAGCTTGACAGTTAACCTGACAGTCTGCCTTCAGAGCTCCTCCTTCTCAAAATGCTAGTGTTCTGTCTTCCTCTTTCCTCTGCTAATTCCGCTGAAGGAGGCAGCGAGGGGAGATCCTGCACAGGTTTATTTTGGTGGGTCGAGGATGATGTGAATGGCACTCCAACGGCATTCACCTTGTGGCATTTCCTCAGCTGTTCGTGAAACTGCGCGAAGGTAGAAGGAAAGAGGAAAAAGAAAAGAGGGTTTTGGAGAACACGAGAAAGAGAACGACAGGATTGTAGAAGTGCTCACAGGCTATTAGTAGTCCAAACAGCAGCAGCCAAAGTGGTAATAATAACGCTAATGGCATAATGATAACTTCTTATTTTGATCCTTCTCTCTCCAAGAAGCCCATTGAGTGTTTTGCCGACATTGTCATGTAATTTAATCTAGTATCCATCTGGTGAGGTATACAGAGAGCAGAGCTGTGCCTTAGTAGCTCACTGATGTGGAAAGGGATGCAAAGGGAATATTTTGCTGAAATCTAGGATGATCCACAAATTTATTCATTCATACATTCATTCATTTAGCAATATTTATTGAATATCAACTACAGGGCAGATATTGTTTTAAGAGCTGGATATATAGCCGTGAATAAGCTAAGTCTCCGTCATTTTGGAGTTTCTATTTAGCGTGTGGGTGTTAGGGGAGCAGACACTAAACAAGAAAAACAAAGAAATATATTTTCTTTACAATCAAAGAGATGGTGAAGGAACAGGTCATGTAGAAATTTGTAGACCATGGAAAAGACTTTAGACTTGACTCCGGGTGAAATGAGAAGCCATTACAAATTCAGGCAGTGGAGTAGCCTGACCTGACTTACATTTTAAATGATTCACTCTGACTGCTGTGTGGAAAAGACTGTAGAGAGGGCAGGAACACAAGAAAGGAGCCCAGTTTCGGGGCTATTGTGCTTACCAAGCTGAGACAAAGACGGTGGCAGGGACCACGAGAGTGGTGATGCAGGTTTTGAGAAGTGATTGCATTGTGGGTACCTTTCTAAGGAGTGCTGACATTATTTGGTAGTGGACTGAGAAGGGCTTGCGAGAGAAGGAGAGCAGCAAAGGATGATCCCAAAGTTTGGCCGGAGCAACTGCAGGGATGGAATCGCTCTCCTGATACGCTGAAGACTGTGGGAGAGGTCACCTTGGATGAGACTAGAGGAGTTGGGTGAACCAAGTTTGAGAAGTCTGTTAGGTACACAGATGCAGGTGCTGAGTGGGCATTTGGAAAGTCGGGGTTGCGGGGAGAACTAGAAACATAAATTAGCACAGAGATGATATTTGAGAATGTGAGACTGGGTAAGGTGACTGGAGAAGAGGGTAGGCAAAAACAAAAAGAGGGAATTCAGTTACAGAGCCGTGGGGAATTTCATATTGAAGGGTTGGGATAATGGGGTGATAATGAGGCACAAGAAAAGGAAGCTAAGAAGTGACCAGGAAGGTGGAAAGGGAGTGATGAGACTATGGTATCCTGGAGGCCGAGTAAAGAGTGTTCCTCAACCAGGAGATTGTGCTCAACTGTGTCAAATGCCGTGGGTGGGATGATTAACACGGGGACTGACAACTGAGTCATGAATTAAGCAGCACGGAGGTCGTTGGTGAACTTGACAGGGATCTGTCAATGGAATTATGGTAGTGAACGCCTGAGGAGAATGAGTCCGGCAGAGAATGGGAAGAGAGGAAGTGAAGGGGGTGCAGAGACGCTACAGAGGAAATCCAACAAATGTCACAGTGGCAGAAGGCGATGGCGAGTCCGTGAGTTTTCTTTTTTAACACAGAAGCCACAAAACTTCTCTATGCTGATGGGAATTATTCTTCAGAGAGGGACACATTGATTCTCTGAGCCAGAGGGATTCTTTCGGGGTCATAGTTGAACAGGCAAGAATGAGTAGGGCCTTGTGTATGGCTGGGATTATTTGCCTTAGAAAAGAGTGCCTGGCGGCTCATCCACGGGAAAGAGAGGAAAAGGAGAGTATTTGCATGCGTCACAGATGTGATGGTCGGGGGCATTTTCACGTACTTTACTTCTGATTACTTTTCGTAGGTACCAGTTGCATGATTTTTTCAGACTTTAATGTCTCTGAAATTGGAATGTTTCCTATAACTGATGGTGTGTCATGGTTTAACTGGCAGGGTATTGACAGGCATGGATTTTTCTCAATGTCCATAAACCAGTGATATGTTATACGATGAACGGTACCTTAGATTCGCTGGCATGTGATGCTTTTCTTAATGAAACAGGAGTGAGAACACTAGCCTCGTCTCAGTTTCCAAAAGAGGAAAATGGACAGGAGGGAGGCCAAGATCTTTAGAAGATGGGAGGGTAGGCAGTGAGGGCTATGGGATGAAGGAATGATATAACCAGGCATCATCTAGTCTCTGCGCTTCCAGACCAGACTGTTGTGCTTTGAGAGTCTGCTCCTCACACCCTGATAATCAAATGGTGCATTTCACTTGTTGGTCTCAGATCAATTTCACCTCCCCGCCTCTTCCCCTCCCTTCTTCTTTCTTCTCTTTTCCCCTTGTGTCAGCTTGAAACCTCAGCTCCTTCCAGACTAGGCTCTAGCTCCTATCACTCATGCTCTCAGGCAACAGACTCAAACTCTTGCCTGTCTTCTTGTCTTTGTCATAGCCCACCTTCCAAAACACACTCATATCTTTACTGCAGCCCTGTAGAATTTCTTACGTTTCATTATAGGCATCTTTTCACGTGCATGGACAGCAGGTGAAAAGAGAGTGGTGGGACTGTGGTATCCTGGAAGCCAAGTAAAGAGTGTTCCTCAACCAGGAGATTGTGCTCAACTGTGTCAAATGCCGTGGGTGGGATGATTAACACGGGGACTGACAAAAGCGCATGCGCCTTTTCTACCCCACCGGATATTACATCTTTAAGGCAAGAGCTATGTCCCTTAATCTTCCAAATGCCATCTCCTCTGAAAAGCCTCTTTTAAGACCTCTTCTATGGCATGATTTATTTGTTTTTATTCACCTTGCAACACATTCGTCTGGGTTTGGGTTTTATCTCTTCTATTAGATTAGATAGGCTTCTTTAGAAAAGGGATTTTTTTTGGCCTTGCCAACTTTGCCTTTCGTTCTATTCAGCAGTGCCGCGGATGTAGGAGCTCCATACCTATTTGCTCAGTTCGGTGTTTTCTTATGATTGGTGCTCAAGTAGCCATAGAAGGAGGGGGACTTAGAGGAAAGGAGGGAGAGAAAGGGGGAGGGCAGAGGAGAGGATGGAGGAGTGGAAAAGGAACAGGGGAGGGGACTTGAGAGAGGAGGAGGAAGAGCAGAGGAGAGTAAGGGAGGGAGCACAGGGTGAGCAGGAGGAGGCTGAGGAAGACAAGCACAGTCCACCATCCCTTTCCTCAGTAGCTGGGCATCGTTAATGGAGTGAAGAGGATTATTTTCAAACTCATCCCACGACAAGTAGTAGAAACAGAGGAACAGGGTGTAGAAATGTTTAACATTGTTTTCAGCTACTGTTCCCTCTTAGGCATTGTGCTTATACCCATTAGCCGGTTCAGCCCTCCCCCTCCCATCAACTCTGAGTTAGGGATCATCCTCCCCATTATACAGATGGAGAAATTGAGACTCGGAGAGGTAAAATCACTTTCCCAAGGTTCCCCTGGCTTTTGATTCCTTGCCGCCGGGGCTCCAAGGCTTCTTTACCTCTCTAGGGAGCTCTGAGTCGGCACAACACATTTCTGGATGTGGGGAGAATGGGATTAAGTCCCTGCCCACCTGCAATAGTAGAGGATGAGGGGGCAGGACATGATTAGGTCTCTTTTTCAGAAAGGCCCCTCCGTACCGCCCCCCCATCACTCCATGTGGCCTTGGGACCCCAGGGTGGAATGCTGAGGGATTGTTGCCAGTGCCTGCTCTAGTCAGCAGCTTTGGGGTGAGTCCTCAGCAGAATCAGCCCAAGGGACAGGCGGTGGCTTGTGATTAGGGCCCTTGTTGTCTGATGAGCGGGGCCTGGGAGGCACTGATGGGAATCGGTGTTTCTGCCTTCCCATGGCTCTTTCTGTACGGCCTGCTGAATTAAAGAGCAGTGTCTTTATGACTGAGGGGGTGGCCGACTTCTACCCAGTTGGCTGCATCCAAATATTAGTTTTCCTTTAGGCGCCAAGAAGCACTCTGTTCTCAGCCTTGTGGGGAGACCCGGAGTTCCTCTTAAGAAGTGGATTGAAGATAACAATTAAAGACTCAATCAGAACGCAAATAGAATAGGGAGGATCCAGAAGGCCGACTTAGAGTGATGAGACCTTGGACTTGTTAATTCCCTGAGCTTCTCTAGGTCTTCTGATAGGCAAAACAGGAATAAAAACCCCCCTGCCACAGGGCCATTGCTCTACATTTAATTGGAAAACACGTAGAAAGCACCTGACCTAAAAGCCAATAGGTCTGATATAAAATAATCATTACACTTACGATGCACTGCGTAATTCTCATGTGCCAGGTGAAGAGCTCATTTCTTTATAGCAATATCTCCTGTAAACCTCAACAAAGACCCATTTTCCAGATTTGAAAATTGAGGCTCTCAGAAGTTAAGTAACCATCTTGTAGGTGGCAGAGCAGGGATTTGAACCCAGATCCACTCAATGTCAGTGCTCTTAAACCATATTGTTTCTCAACCTGAAACATATAAATCAGAATCATGATTTCTAATAGAGCAAATAGATCCATAGCCCTGTGTGCTTATAAGGTTCTGCTCTTCACTTTGGGAAGTCTATGATTTTCCTCACATTACTTGCTAACTTGTATACGTTTGTTGGTATGCCAATTCTATAGCTATTCTCATGTTCTCAAAAAGAGCCAGAACCAGGAAGGATCAAATACCCCTGGAGCAGAGATGACTAAGGCCTTGCAATATATAATACCAATGCTACCTCTGACCCGGGGACGTCTGGAATCATTCCGTAAAGACTCACACTTGTACAGAAAAGGTGGAAATTCTGATGGGATTGAAGCTGGTCTTGAGAGAAGTGATATGAGGACTCATCTCTTAGCCTGTGGGTCTATACCTTTCAAATAGACTTATGGCTGAGTACACAGCAGGGAAATCCTGACTGATAAATAGTCAGTGTGGTGATTTGGTCTACTTTAACAGCCATGTCCCATTCGATTTCTCGTTGGTCTCATTGGTGGGGCAGAAATCAGGCATCAGGATGCCCCAAGCCTAAATAAACCACCCATGAAAACTAATGCATTGATTCCATGTAGATAAGGTACCTGCTTATTTTTTAAGCTTATTAAATCAATCCTTATTTTTTTGTCACAATGCATCTTAGTCAGAATTAAGCTCTCTTTTGGCACTGCAAACACAGCACTTTCCATGTGCCTTTATCATTGATTACTGTTTCCCAGATACAGCCTTGTCTTATGTGCACAATCAGACATGCCACTACTAACTTGTAATTAACATCCCTGAGAGTAGAAACCATACCCTTTTTCATGCGTTCAGTATTCACTTCTCTTTAGTTCAGTGTTTAGCTCATAATAAGTGTTCAATAAATATGTACTGATTTAAAGTAATTTGAACTGTCAAATCAGTTTATTTGGAATCTCAGTTTTTTATTGGGGTAAATATGTATTACATAAAGGTCAACATCATAACCATTTTAAAATGCACAGTTCATTAAGGGGCATGAAGTAGACTCACAATATTGTGCAACGGACACTACTCTCTAGTTCCAGAACTTTCTCACCATCTCAGATACAAATTCTGTATCCATGAAGTAGCCGTTCTTCATTCACCCTCTGCCCCTTCCCTCCAGCCACAGGCAACTAGTCTGCTTTCTGTCTCTGTGGATTCTCCTTTTCTGGATATTTTATGTAAATAGAATAACACAATATGTGTTTTTGTTTTTTTTTTTTTTGGTGCCTGGCTTCTTTTTATTTAGCAAAATGCTTTCGAGGTTCATCCATATTGTAGCATGTATCAGTACTTGGTTCTTTTATAGCTGAGTTAATATTTGATTGCATAGATATACCACATTTTGTTTGTCCATTCATGGGTTGATGGACATGTAGATTGTCTCTACTTTTTGACTCTCATGAATAGTGCTGCTATGAACATTTGTGTACAAGTTTTTGTTTGAATACCTGCCTTCAATTCTTTTGGCTATATACCTTAAGAATGGAATTATTGGATCATATAGTAATTGAATTTAAAAAAAAAGTTTGGTGCAAAAATAAGTTTATCTTATGGTAGATTGCATGATTCCATTGTTCTCTCCCCTAAGAGGATTATACATAACAGTGCACTGCCACGTGACCACCAGTGCTCCCTGTGGGAGATGTATACCTCCCAGCTAGTTGGCACTGGACTTGGCCACTTGGCTTGTTTTTCCAAGAGAATGTAGAAGAACATATCCTATGCTCCATCTTAGCAGACACTTGAGGA
This sequence comes from Callorhinus ursinus, assembly GCF_003265705.2. Taxonomy (NCBI): domain Eukaryota; kingdom Metazoa; phylum Chordata; class Mammalia; order Carnivora; family Otariidae; genus Callorhinus; species Callorhinus ursinus. The sequence continues at coordinate 11,655,415 of NW_027397086.1, forward strand.
AACATTGTCTGGCATGGCTTTTGCTCTTTTCGCACCGGACTTGGCCACGTGGTTTGTTTTTCCAGTAGAATGTAGAAGAACATATCCCATGCTCCATCTTAGCAGACACTTGAGGAGACATTGTCTGGCACGGCTTTTGCTCTTTTCCTTCTGTGTGATAGTGGCATACACCTTGGAAAGCTGCTCCTTTGAGTCTAGAGGAAATACAACTCAAAACCACAATGAGATACCACCCCACACCAGTCAGAATGGCTAAAATGAACAACATAGGAAAAAACGTATTGGTGAGGATGCAGAGAAAGGGGAACTTTCTTACGCTGTTGGTGGGAATGCAAGCTGGTGCAGCTGCTCCGGAAAACAGTGTGGAGGTTCCTCGGAAAATTAAAACTAGAGCTACTATGGGAGAGCCCAAGTGTCCATTGACTGATGAATGGATAAAGAAGATGTGGTATGTGGGGTGCCTGGGTGACTCAGTCGGTTGAGCGTCTGCCTTCGGCTCAGGTCATGATCCCAGGGTCCTGGGATCGAGCCCCACATTGGGCTCCCTGCTCAGCGGGGGGCCTGCTGCTCCCTCTCCCACTCCCCCTGCTTGTGTTCCCTCTCTCGCTCTCTGTCAAATAAATAAATTAATTAATAAATAAAGATGTGGGGTGTGTGCATATATATAATGGAATATTACTCAGCCATCAAAAGGAATGACATCTTGCCATTTGCAATGATGTGGGTGGAGCTAGAGGGTATAGTGCTAAGTGAGTTAGAGAAAGACAAATATATGTTTTCACTCATGTGTGGAATTTAGGAAACAAAACAGATGAACGTGTGGGAAGGGGAAAAAAAGAGAAGGAGAGAGAAGGAAACAAACCATAAGAGACTCTTAACTATAGAGAACAAACTGGGGTGTTGGAAGGAGGTGGGGGCATGGGCTAAATGAGTGATGAGCATTCAGGAGGGCACATATTTTTTTTTAAGATTTTATTTATTTATTTGACAGAGAGAGACACAGCGAGAGAGGGAACACAAGCAGGGGGAGTGGGAGAGGGAGAAGCAGGCTTCCCACTGAGCAGGGAGCCCGATGCGGGGCTCGATCCCAGGACCCCGGGATCGTGACCTGAGCCGAAGGCAGACGCTTAATGACTGAGCCACCCAGGCGCCCCAAGGAGGGCATTTACTGTGATGAGCACTGGGTGTTGTATGTAAGAATGAATCACTAAATTCTACTCCTGAAGCCAATACTAGACTATAAGTTAACTAACTAGAACTTAAATAAAAATTTGGAAGAAAGAAAATGAAGATGACATCTGGAATAGAGCCAAAGCCCAGCCAACATAAAACATGAGCAAGAAATAAACCTTTGTGGTTGTAAACCACTGTGATTTTGAGGTTATTTGTTACCATGCAGTGACTTAACAAAAGCTCAGTAATACTGAAACATCGAATTAAACAGCATAAGCCACACTTATTTACTGCAGGACTTCTCAGTGCCTTAACTGTGCTAATGTGTAGTATGAGTCTCCAGAGGTAGATTAAATACAGAATTTCCTGAATGTTTTTGATCTTGGTTACATTTGCAGATCTATGGCTCTGTAGCATACAACTTGGCAAATGCTGGACTATTCATACCATTTGGGTTTGACCCTGTCCGAAATAACTTTTCCAGACTCCTTTACTCTTATAAAAGTAGAGGGTTCTTTTTTCCTTCTACTGAAACTTGTGTATATTTATTTGTGCATCTTACTGTAATTTTATATTTATGTATTTTGTTCCAAACTGGAGCTCCTTGAGATCAGAAAACTGTGTCTTAGTTTCTGTATCTCTAGCATCAAGTTCAGCACCTGTTTCAATGAACAGGTGAGTGAAAACGGACTTTACTAACAGTTGCTGGATTGAGCCGCTTTATTTTTGCACACCCACTATGATCTAGCACTGTACTTGATATCTTGCAAAGAATGCAAAGAAATATAAGGAACAGTTACAATTCTTTTTTTTAAGATATTATTTATTTGTTTGTTTATTTATTTGAGAGAGAGATAGAGAAACAGCATGGGAGGGGAGAGGGTCAGAGGGAGAGGCAGACTCCCCACTGAGCAGGGAGCCCGATGTGGGACTCGATCCCGGGACTCCAGGATCATGACCTGAGCCGAAGGCAGTCGCTTAACCAACTGAGCCACCCAGGCACCCAGGAACAGTTACAGTTCTTAAGAGTCATAATGTGTAGCCGTGAATCCCGAACAGAATATGTGCTAAAATTAGTAGTCAGGACCTTTAGCATCATTGTTCTCCTAGGATGTTTTTTGGCTCTGTGTTGCCTTTTTTTTTTTCTTTTTTTCTCAGATGCTTCTGAGCACCTGTTCCTTCCAGTCCTGAGTCAAAGTTGAAATTGCTTTAGATTTTAAGCTACAATGTTGGGAAAGATGATACAGGTCCTACTCAGGAAGGACGGCTGTAGAGAGGTGGGGCATGCGAGGCATAGGGCAGAGAACCACAGTCCTCTCTGAAACACGTTCTGTCTCAATTTGCCTTCATTCAAACATATTTCCTGGGAACCCACTAATGTGCTAGCTGACAGGGAAATGGAACGTGAACGAGGCACTGCCTCTGGCATTCAAGGAAATCACAGACCAGGAGGAACGTGAACATGAACGCACGTGATGTGGTGTGATAGGTGTTCTGTTAGAATCTGAGCTGTGTGCAAGGTGTTTTTAGTTGCCAACGGAGGAGATGCCTGAGATTGCCAAAGGCCCCCAGGGAAAGCAATAGAAGACAGGGTGAGGACAAGAAATGACATTAGTCCAACAACTATCCTAAACTAAGAGATTTCTGTGTGTTATCTAATTTTGTTTTCCAGTTCATGGAGGTACCATTTACACAGAGAAAAGTTCACCCTTTTGAGGTGAAGAATTCTGTGAGTTAGAAATTTCCGGTCGTGTAATAAAGATACCACCAGAGTCAAGATACAAAACGGTTTATTTGATTTTTCCATGGACCCTACCATGGAAGCTTTAATGAGGAAACAGAAGCAGAGACGTTAAGCCTCTTGATGTTAGCTTCCCAATGTCCTGCAGTTAATAAGAGCTGGAGGCAAAATCTGAGCAGGAGAGAACTTTCTACATTTGCAGGGCAGTGGCGGTGGTGTGGCAGAGTGTAGCAAGGAAAGGGAAATAGAGAAGAATTTGGAGACATAAGCTGATCGAGGGATTGGGTGGCACAGAGTTTTATAGATAATCAGGGTTGGTTTTTATCATGACTTGTGTGAAGAAGCTTATAATTAAATTGAATCAACCTCTTCTTCTTAATACCTTCCATGAGGGTATCTTCACGTTGAAATTTTATGGAATTGAATTTAAAAAGTATGTTGGCCTTCATATCCTTGGTGATTTCAGAGTTTAGACCATATTCTCTTTTTGAAAGTTATAATGGGGAGCCCCTGGGTGGCTCAGTCACTTAAGCATCAGCCTTCGGCTCAGGTCATGATCCCAGGGTCCTGGGATCGAGACGCCTACCGGACTCCTTGCTCAGCCGGGAGCCTGCTTCTCCCTCTGCCTCTGTGGCTCCCCGCTGCTTGTGCTCTCACGCTCTCTGACAAAAAAATAAAATCTTAAAAAAAAAAAAGAAAGAAAAAGAAAGTTAAAATTGTCATGCAGAAGTCTCCCTGCCCCCAATCCTTTTGTCAGTATAAATCCTCCTGTGTTTATGTAGCCCCCTCATTGTCCATCTCCTGCACTAAGCGGAAAATTTCACGAGAGCAAGGATTTTGCTTCTAGTTCCTTGCCCTTCCTCCAGGGTCTGGAAGATTACCTGGCGCATCACCAATGATGCCGAATCCACCTTTGCTTAACCAGTGAATGAACAGCCGCACAGAGTAGACGCACAGAAAACCAAGGTTGTGTCGGTTCTTCTAGCTGTTTTGGAAGTTGTACCCGTTACTTGTGCAAACATTTCATTGGCCAAAACGTGTCGTGTGAACCCATGTGAGTGCAGAGGCGGGGGCGGGGGGGTGCGGTCTGTAATTTTTTCGAAGGGAGGACACTGCCTGGATGGGGATTGAATATAAGTTAATGATAACCTCATGCCATGTGGGCCTTGGGTTCTTTAAATTCTGCTTGTACACTTCCAGTGATGAGCAGTGTTCTACCTACGAAGGCAACCTGTTTCATCCCTCAAAACTCCTGATATTAAAGAGGTTTTTGTTTTATTGTGCTGACTTTCATTTACTTGAATCTTTCATCGAAGTGTTCCAAGTCTATTCCTTGACATCCCACAGAATAGAGGATGATCCTTGGGAACACAAAAGGTTACTCTATCCAGAAGGGGGCGCCAGAACCCACCCACTTCCCCCCCCAGGTAGCTGCCTTTCTTCATTTCCCCCCATCCCCCCATCCCCCCGGCCCCCCACCCCCGAGTGCAAATGACCCATCCCGGAGACAAGGCTGAACTTCTGAATGAGATCATAGCCTTTTCGCCCTTTCTGCACGGTTTCACCCGGTGAATTATCGTCTTATTTTCATTCCACTCCAATGAGCTGTCAGCGATGGATACTGTAATTCACAGCAATAGAAACACAAACAGATGGGTAATTGACCTGCATGCCTTCATTACTTTGGAGTTCAGAATGGGTGTTGGAGCCATAAAGTCCTTTATCTGCCAGTCTGAGATCCCTGGGCTTTCACAAGGAAGGGGATCAGGCTGACTTTCTGCAAAAGGTTTAGGCCTTGTTGTTCTCCCCATCTCGTGCTTTTCAGAAATGGATGAAATTTGACAAGCAGAACTTAGCAGGTACAAGGCAACAGCTGGGACTCCTATGGGGCTCAGAGGTATCTGCAGGGGGCCACATTCTGATGCAGGAACAAGATAGAACAATATTTCTACTCAACCAAAATAGAATCTGTATTTTCCCCTCTTTCCCTTAGCCCTAAAAGAAATTGTGCATTTAGTAGGCAAGGAAATAGGTCAGAAAAGAGGACATCCATCAAAACTACTACTATTTTAGGTAATTGTGATATAGAATAAAATAAAACAAAGTTCATCGAAAAAACAAACAAAACAGAAAGATATATGGTTCTTGCCTTGAACAAGACTTTGATTGATCCAGGGTATTCAGACACTGACCTATCTTTGCTCAAGGTATGCCCTCTGCAGGGAACACCATGGCTCCTCTTCATTATCTGCTAAAAACCATGCTTGTGTTTCGGGATCTACCCACATCCCACACACATCACGAAGTCTTCCATAATTATTATCTTCAGGTTTATTTCTTTTCATCTTTGTAATGTGTCACTGGCTGATTCAATATTTATTTATTTATTTTTAAAGATTTTATTTATTCATCTGAGAGAAAGAAAGAGAGAGCACGAGTTGGGGAGGGGCCGGGGCAGAGGAAGAGAGAGGGGGAGAAGCAGACTCCCCACTGAGCAGGGAGCCCGATGTGGGGCTCGATCCCAGGACCCTGGGATCATGACCTGAGCTGAAGGCAGATGCTTAACCCACTGAGCCACCCTGGCTCCCCTCTTCAATATTTAAAATATATTTATTAAACACCTACTGTGTTCCAGACATAAAGCTGCTTTTTATGTTTTAATCATCAATGCAGGCCTTTGTCTGTTGTACTTGGATTTTATGCTTTAGTTTTGAATCTCCAAGTAGCCCCTCTGTGTCCTTAGAAGGTGGAAGCATCTTCTCCAACAAACCCCCATGTACTACCTGTTGAAAGAAGAGAAGGAGGCTATGAGTTCCTCACAGCAAAAGAGCAGGATCGGGGTCAGAGATGAAAGTTGGACTGCACCCTTCAACTTTTAGAGGCACCTTCAGCTTGGTTGATCGGGTCCCCCCGTCTCCCTAGCTCACTGAGCACAGTCGCCTGGACCAGGTACCTGCTTTGGGCAGCAATACTGTGTCCTTGAAGGTATCAAGGAATTCAATGTAGGGGTCCCCTGAAAGTTCTTGTTACTCTAGAGCTGCCCGGTGGTTGAAATTCAACAATGCAGTGAGCCCTCACTTCTTTTTTGGAATCCCAGATATACTCTTTGTCTGTAACGGACAAGGATCCTTGACCTCTGTTGCTGTAAGCAGTGCTGTTCTTCTAATGAGCTGGTAGATCTCTGCCCTCTGTCATTCTTCCCTTCAGAATCTTCATCTTCTCTGAGGCACCATCTCTTCTCTAGGGAACCTGGAAGCAAACATACAAACAAAAAAGGGTGAACCTTAATCAGAAAGGAAGGTGATGGTCAGGTTGGTCCTTAGCTGGACGGAGTTCTATTGCCTGAGTCCTTGGTCCATGCTATTCCCACTTTCTGAACTGCTCTTCCTGCCGACCTCTCATCCCCTAATTCCTGTGACTCCATTAGGTCTCAGCCCAAATGCCACTTTCTCCAGGAGAGCGTCTATGGCTGCCCCTACTCCAGTCTGGGTTAGGTGTTCTTCCTCTGCGTTCGCCAAGTGACCTCATGCTTCTGGTAGATCACTGGTTGCCCTGCATCCAAGCAGCAGTTTACACGCCTCCTTCCCTATGCCCTGAGGTCCACGAGGGCAGGGAGTGCCCGCCTTATTCACCATGGTGTCCATGGCTCGGTGCCTGGCACACGGAAGGACCGAGAAGGAGAGAAGAAAAGGAAAGATAAAAGAGAAGGAGGAGGATTCCCTGAAGTAGAAACAGTGGAATGATAAATAATAGAGACCTATAATAATTCCTAGAATGCTATTAAGAGACCGGGCACTCTGGGCAGGTTTCCTACCGGCCCAAGTGTGGCCACTCGGGAGGATGTTTCCAAGAAAGACTCAAGTTTGGTTCAGGGAATGGATTATGTTCTGATGTGGCATACACAGGGGTGCATAGCATTTACTGATCACTTACTTAGGCTCTTGTCTTTGCTTGGGCTGCTATCACAAATACCATAGACTGCGTGGTTTAAACGAGAGACCTTCATTTCTACAGTTTGGGAGGCTGGAAGTCTATAGATCACGATGTTGGCAAGTTCATTGTCTGGTAAAAGCATGCTCCTGGCTTGTGGACAGCTGGGTTCCCACTGTGTGCGCACATGGCCTTTCCTTCGTGTGTGTCCATGGAAGGAGAGGGAGAGAAAGAGACCTTTTCTGTTTCTTCTTCTTCTTCTATGTCCATTAATCCTATTGTGGAGGCCCACCTTTGTGACCTGCTGTAAACCTAATCGCCTGCCAAGGCCCCACCTCCTAACACCGGCGCCTCAACATAGGCACTTGGGGGACACAGACATCCCGCCCATAGCAGCCAGGTTCTTGCTGAGTGCTGTTTATGCCTTTCCCGCTGATGTATTCCTTGCAGCGGTCCCGGGATTTGAACTTCACAGGCAAGTAGCCTGGATTTCAGAGAGGCTAAGACATCCGCAGGGACCGCCCTGCGCCAGAGCCACCATGGGGACGCTGAGGCAGGAGTTTGTCTCAGGTCCCGCTCTTTCCTGCCTCAGAGCTGGAAGGGCCCTCAAGTGTTCCGAAACGCAGTCACAATTCCTGGATTTGAGGCCTGAGTCTGCTACTTTGGGTGTGAGGCTTCAGGCCAGCTTTGGGCCAATTCCACCATCCTCAAAGTGTTTAGGGACAACTTTTTTTTTTTTTTTCTTTTCTTTTTTTCCAGTCGGGGTGAAAAAGAGAATGGCTATTGAATGAAAATCCAACAAATGAGTGTCTGGAGCCTCTACTGGGCTTGGCCTTAATTTATACTCTGAGGGAGGGTCTGAGGGGAACAGATTAAGGCCCCTGTCCCCCTGAAGCCCACTCTCTAATGGGGGAGATGAAAAAAAATATATGAAAACAAATTAATAAGATCAATTCCATCAGTAATCCTACGATGGAAGTAAAAGAAGCATTTTAATTTGGGGGATCTGGGAAGGTCTGGATTGCGGGACAAGGGAGCCATGCCAAGATCTGGGGAGAGAATGTTCTTGGCACAGGGAGGGACACGTGCAGAGACCGTGGGAGAACAAGACCCGCACAAGGAGGGAATGTGTTTCAAAAAAAGAGAGAGAGAGAGACTATTAGGACGAAGGAGTGAGGAAGCAAGGCGGTAGAGATACCCTCCTGTGTGACAGGGGAGAAATCATCCCTCCTCGCACAAAGACTATGTAAAATACAAAAAAAGATTGTGAAACGTCTGTGTTGAAGGTGAGGTGGGAGGAAGACTAAGGGACAAAGTCAGGCAAAAATCAGGAGAAGAGAAAGAAGATGACGTGAGTGTTCCCACATCTACGTTGCCCACTCACTTCGCAGAACAGTGAAACATTCCAATTTAAAGTATAACAAGATTTTTTTTTTTTTTAAGTATAATGAGATTAGGGGGAGATATCCCATATGTTCAGCACGAGTGACTTGGTGTTCAAGTGAAACTCTCAGCTATTGCCTTCCTGGGTCTTTTGAGGCAAAATTTATGTGCTCAGCAATAATGGTGGCCCATCTCTCTCTCTCTCTTTCTCTCTTTCTCTCTCTCTCTCTCTCTCTCTCTCTCTCTCTCCCTCTCTCTCTCTTCCTCCTCTACCCCCCACACTCTGTGTGTCTTTGGGAACTGTGGGTCTAGAATATTACACCCCAGCTGGTAGCTGTATATCTTTCAAACTGTGGCTCCACAGGCCAAATTGCCCTCCAAGTTATTTATGACTCCCACTGAAGCCGGCAGGACTCAGGCGCCAATTTGGAGGTCAGCAATGGGCCCCTTTGTTGGACACAGGTCATCAGGAGACAGTTCCGGCGGTGACTGCTCTGTGAACCTCCGCTGCTGTCGAGATGGTTATGTAACTTTAAACAGTAATGACATTTTGCAGAAAAGTGCTTTTTAATTGCTACGTCTTCATTATTCTCTTTCAAAATTGCCCAGGAGATTCTGCCTCAGAGACAGCTCGGCATGATCTGAGTTTCCTTTTTTAAAGAGCAATCAGTTTTGTGTTTCAGCTGCTCCCAGAAACCCCCCAACCCCAAACTTCATCTGTGTTCAGTTGGCATTTAATGGGGTAGGTAATACTGCCTTTTGTATCCTTGCCAAACGGAGAAATGATTTGACGCAATTTTCTAAAAATGCTCTCCCCAAATTCCTTTTGGGCTGGGACCAAGAATAGAATATTTTATCCCCTACAAAAGGGAGAAAGGAAATGATGAGCAAGCTAGAAAAATAGGACTGAGAGTATAGTCTATAGAGTTCCAACAGAAACTTAACCCCAATCCATAGACTCAGATGCCTATAGGGGATTGGGATCAGCTAAAAATAAATTTTGCTTTGGAAGCAAAAACCGTGATACAGATAAAATGACTCAATAATGCATATTCTGAAAGAATTGGAGACTTAGCTGACAAGGGACTCTACTGCTTGATGCGTTTGGCCCCATCTTTTGGGGTCTGTGTCATCACCCTCTTGGCCGGTGACCCTCCCCAGCCATCGCTCAGCTTCCTGCGGACCCCTTGCCCATTGGTGCGGAGCTGACCCCCAGTCCGCCAGCCCACAGCACCCAGGCCCTACAGCTCCTTCTGTCCTTTAGAACACCTTCCCTGTGGACTAATGCAGATCCGCCTTCCTGAATCACGTACTCCCCACCACCATGCCACTTCAACAGGCACAGAATTCTAAACTCCACGTCTCATGAAGTCTCTGCAAAGAGCTCGACTGCTGGCTATTTTCTTCTTATTAAATACCCACAGCTATTGTTCATTTATCCTGAAGGTCCTGTTGACACGTTAAAAAACGTCAATCCCAGGAATGATTTCATCATCATCATCATCAAAAATAGCAATGAATTGGGGCACCTGGGTAGCTCAGTCGGTTAAGCGTCTGACTCTTGATTTCAGCTCAGGTCATGATCTCAGGGTTGTGGGATCGAGCCCTGCATTGGGCTCTGCGCTGAGCAGAGATTCTGCTTGAGGATTCTCTCTTTCTCTCCCCCTGCTCTCTCAAATAAATAAATAAATCTTTTTTAAAAATTAGGAATGGGTAACATTTACTGTTTGCCTGCCATGTGCCAGGAACTGTTCTGGACAATTTTCAGGGATTCCTTCACTTAGCCCTTTCAACAGCCTTCTGATGTAAGTACTCAAAGCATCTCCATTTTACGAAAGAAGAAGTAAAGCCTTAGACAGTTCGAGGGACTTGCCCGAGATGTGTAGGGAGTAAGGAGAGGGGCCTGACCAGCAATGCCCAGCTTTTAACTACCTCCTAGGTCCCTGCTGTCAGTCGGGCTGGAGGCACCATCTTCTTTCCCACAATGCCCTTCTGAACACAGTCTTTTTTAGCTGCTGGATGAAGACAGGATGAAATGATGGCACTTCATTTTTTTTTTAAATAACTTGAAAGTGAGAGAGGGGGACAAAATGTAGAAACACAACTGTGAAGTAGAAGGAGAGAAAAGCCAAGCTTATTCAGCAAACCCCTGATGAGTAGGATGAGGGGGTGTCCCTGAAGCATGAATGAGAGAAAAATGTAAGCCAGAGAACACAGTTATTTCTCACACAGTGGGTCTTTAAACCATTACCCGCATATGCATTGATGGCTAAAACTGTCAGCAGCCCCAAATGAGGTAGAGAGAAATGTCTTAGGTGAAAGTGCTTTCGTGAATTAGTTTAGCCCAGAGTAGTCCTTCTAGTTGGACACCCTAGGCCATAGTCCATTATGGTCACATCTCAGGGGTATGTGAGTAGTGCACGTGCCCAGAGAAATCCTTCTCTATCCTTAATCCTGACAGGATTAAGACTTTCATTAGGCAAGAATAGAGAAAAGATTATGAGGTGTGGTCCGGAGTGTTCGTCCTGTAGGCTTGGGCTTGTGACTTCTGAGCCTTGGCCTCTTTGTGTTTAGAGCAAAGAAGAAAAAATAATAATTCTCTCTGATGTCATCCTGTACTATTTTTATGATGCACTGGTCTTATTAAATTATACCACTGTCTTTATATTACTCTTATCCTTGAAATTTACCAAAGTATCCCCATTATCCATAGGATGAAGTCCAAATTCCTTAGCATATGATAAATGTGCCCTTTGGCACCTGCTCCCCTCTGAACCTGTTTCCGTTAGAGCAGTGCACCCCCACGCACGCAAATTCATTTCATTCACCAACAACTCCCAGACATACACATCTTTATTCTTGCTATTCTTCTCTCTAGAATGTGCTTCCTGTTCTTCTTTTTGCATGAGGATCTCTTATTTACCTTTCAACCAACCCAAATGCCGTCTCTCCTATAAAGGCTTCCCTGCTATCCAAGCAATGTTATTTGCAACCTTCCGCTGTCCCGTCGCCTCATATGGCCTTCTCTGCTGCAGGTCTATAAAGCTATGTTATGATGATGTGTGTCCGTGTCTATCCCTGCTGATTATACTGTAAATTCCCCAAGGGCAAGGATCATGTCTTTTTTATCTCTGTAGACCTAGTGCCTAGCTCAGGACCTGTGCTTCCTAAATAGAGTTTGTAAATATTTGAAGAAAGGAACACAAAAGAAATGAAGGAAATAAGAAAGAAAAAAAAAAAAAACAATAATCGTGTGCTTTCAATAAGGGTTTTGTCCCCAAATGGAAAAGGTGTAGGCCAGATCAGGCTCTGGCCTCTGTCCCAATGCTACGGAATAAAGTATGCCCTTCAGGGGTGGCCAAGGTCATGACTTGGAGAAGTCTAAGTAGGAGCATTGCAACTGGAGGCCTCGCCAAGGGGGCCTGTCTGGATCCAGGCAGGCCCAGAAATATTTTGGTTACAATACACGGGGAGAAAGCTAGCAGCTTCGGATTCCTATGCATCACCTTTCAAAACTGCTAATGAAACACCTTCTTTAACCTTTCTTTTTTTCCCTTTCTTGCTATTCTCAAACAGGTCTTCAGATCATCTTCCCTCAGTATCTGCAAGAGAAGTTTGTCCAGTCGGCCTTGAGCTACATCATGTGTAATGGTGAGGGGGAGTATGTATGTCAGAACAGCCAATGTAGATGTCAGTGCGCGGAGGAGTTCCCACAATGCAACTGCCCCATCACCGACATCCAGATCATGGAGTACACGCTGGCCAACATGGCCAAGTCTTGGGCCGAAGCTTATAAGGACCTGGAGAATTCAGGTAGAGAACCTAGTCGTACTGCATCAATGGCCCTGAGCCAAGTCAAGGAAAGGAAACTGTCTAACTAGAATTAGGACTCACTATGAGGGAATATTCGGTGACCCCAACTCTTTCACTGGGGAGGGACCAGAGCCCGGTCTAGTAGCTGTCATGGAGGAGGTACTCAGTCAGTCTCCATCGAATGGAGTCATGGATCACATAATCGAGTTTGTGGTCCTAAGATGTATTGTCTCTAGGGTACCCAGAAGACAGAGAGAGAGTAATGCCATATAACACAGAGAAGCCTTTGGAGAATAGAGAGTCAAAAGTATCTGTATTGATTCCTGAGTCTGTGTGTGTGTGTGTGTGTGTGTGTGTGTGTGTGTGTGTGTCTAAATAAATAACCTACATGCATGTGTAAATACATACATATGTGTAGATTTTAATACATGTACATATAGGTAGATATCCTTACAGACATAGATATCCAAAGAATTCACAGCTTGTTAAAGCTCAAGCAACTTTTCAGGTACTTAGCTATTTCCTGCTTTTCGTGGTTAAGAAAATTAATGGTCATGAATTTCAGGAGAAGAAAGTCAGTCTCCCAGGGCCATAAAGTGGATGAGGGGCAGAGTTGGAGCTCGGCCTCCGTGGAGCTTCTAGTGAGTGTGAAAGTCAGACATGACTTTCTGTATATGACCATACAGATAATTAGGACATTTTAATCAGGTGTGTGAAGAAGGAGCAAATCCGTGGAGGGGGAGGTTGAATGTGGCCAGGCAGGTCGGGCAGGTCAGGAGAGGCGAGTTGGGGAAGAGCATCTGAGATGCAGAAATCAGTGGGGGAGTGTATGTCAGCCAGTGGGAGGCCATCCTAAAGTGCCTAGCGGGGAGAGGACAGTGACATTGTTAGCACGATAGTATAGGTGGAGAAAATGGGGAACATGCAGAGATGCCGAGATAGTTAGGCATGATGTTACATTGGCTAAACGAAGAGATGGGTGTTGAGATTCAAGAGCTTTTCTTAGGTATGTTTGTTAGAGTTTGATGAACGCTGGTACCATTCATTAAGCTAGAACACCTTGGGAGGTTCAGAAAAAAAGACTGTGCTCAGCGTTGGACATGAACACCTTGGGAAGCCTTGAGACTTCCAAGAAGAGATGCCAAGTAAATACTTGGCATTTAATATCAGCTCAGATATCTGCTAAATAAATGGACATATGCAGAGAGCATTACTGTTTTAAAAAAAAAACAACTTAATATTCCTTAAATTTATCACAACAACTTAATATTCCTAAAATTTATCACAACAACTGCATTACAGCGAGTAGTGATATTCCTGCATCCCAGAGGACAGAGGGTGCCAAGACCCAGTGTCTTCCCCAGGGTCACATCATTAGCAAATGACAAGGTCGGTAATGGAATCCCTGGTTCCAAATCCAGAGCCTGTAGCAGCTTCTGTAACTTTATTAATTCTTCTTTACCCCCTGGGCCTCAGTTCCCTCATCTGATAAATGAGAGGACATGTTTGTGGTTTTCATATTTGAATTTATTTAAATTTTTAGCCGAGAAAGCCTTTGATCGAACAAAATCATACCTTGGAGCCGCTGTGCACCCCAGGTGAAAGCTGAGTCGTACTGAGCTGTGTGGGAAAACCACTGGTTTCCATGAACTCTGAGCCCCCAGCCAGCTTGCGGAGCCCACGATGCATGAGCGATTCTGCTCTCCTGCAGCTCACATGGAGCTGGGACCACCCTATGAACCTGCACCCATCAGTCCATTTAAAATCCCAGGGATTCAGAGAAGAGAGGCTCATGATGGAAATGTGTTATGACCATTATTTGGCCTCAAACAAAAAAAGCATTTGATAAAATGCTTTTGCAGAGAGATTCCACCGATTGCTAAAAAGCAGAGGGGAACGTCGGCTGTGTGCACAAGCAGTAAGGATCCTTAGCATCTAATCCTATTCCCAAGGAAGAGAAACCACTTTCAGTGGGTCAGGAGACACAGCTGAGAGGCTGCAGAAATAATTTCCATGGCACGCTTTCTCCCCATGATAGCACACATGCACTACAGATATCCTGTACTTACCCATTTGGAATGGTTTTACCCATTAAGACAAATCCACCCATCTCCACTTGTATAGGTGGCTTGTGCGTGTGTGTTTTCCTCCTTTTCATTTCAGGCAATGGCCTAAATGCCCCATCCAACCAGGCACTTTGGGGGGATTAATGACCAGCCAAAAGGGAAGAGCCAATGATTCCTTCACAGTCGGAGTGCTGGTGGTCAAATAGAACCAGCCTAGTTTACACACCCAAATGGGGGTCTGTCTACACCTCCTTTGTTGGGAGGGAACCGTTCTACTTCAAGTCAAGAAAATTAAATCATTTTAACTTTTAAATTATATATCCCTATCTGACCCAGATTCAGGTTCATTGAAACGACTGTTCTGTCCTTCGAGGTCAACAGAGCCTTCCACAGGAGGGTGGCATTTCTTCCACAGGGGCAGGGGTGGGCAGCCAAAAAGCATAGAGTCATTAGGGCCAGCCCCCTGCCTCCAGCCAGCTCCCTGAATAAATCAGTCAGCACAGTCGTCCGATACCCTTCCAGTCCTACATCATCACGCATCCCCTGGACACTTTCTGTACGTCAAGAACTATTTCGGCAGAGGCAGTCGATGTCACTCTCTGAAGATTTGCTTGGGGTGCCAGGATAGCTGTTTGACAGATGGGAAAACTGAGGTGTTGAAAGCATGATGGTCTTACAGCTGCTCAGGGGCCAAGATGCGGTTCGGTCTCCTTTTGCATGTCCTACTGTTAATAATGACATGCCGGAAGTTTCCTGGGAGTCCAAGATTCCTGTTTCCAGCACCTTTTATTTATTTATTTTTCTCCCAATATACTGGTCTTCCTTATGTGTTGAGAGTAAGCGTATAATGCTGAGTAAGAGCATAAGATTCAGAGCCTGGCTAGAGTTCTAATTCTACCATTTACTGGCTGTGTGACCTTGGGAAGTCAACTGTCTTCTCTGTGTCCTAGTTTCTATAAAAGGAGGCACTAAAAGTACCCACCTCATAGGTTTGCTGTAAAATCACTTATAATGGGTTAGGTGTTTCAGACTGAGCATGGTGCTTGTTGAAAGCTATGTAGGCATTTTTAAAAAGAAAATGAATGCCTAATGGACCTGAAATTTCCTTATAGGTTTTATAACACGAAATGGAAGCACTAAGCTGCAAATCCATATATGTGTATATATATGTGTGTGTGTGTGTGTGTGTGTATGTATATATATATAATATTAAAAAAACAACAGCTCTGATTTGCGTCCTGCCTCCTGTCACTTGCAGGCTGTTCTACCTTCAGAAAATCATTTCCCCACTCTGGGCCTCAGTTTGGGGAGGGGCCGGGGCCTCAGTTTCCCTCTATGCAGAACCAGAAACCTGGCCTAGAGAACCTCTAAGGCTGTGTCAAGTTGTAGCAAATACTGAAACTCTGAAACTCAGAACCACACACTGAGGCAGAAAGCTTCCCCCCAGAGACCCAGGATTTGCCCCCATCTCTTCAGCTGGTGTGTTCCCAAAAGGGGACGTGATGTGAAAGGGTACACAGACAACCTCCGGCGGGACTGGATCACACAGTGGGGAGCTTGACCTGTCTCAGTTCTCGTTCAACCCTGCAGATGACACCAAAGAGAACTTGGGAGTTGGTGCTAATACACCTTTAGCACCTATCACTCACGACCTTCCTGTATGTCTCAAGGAGAGTGGGCGCAGGGCCTTGAGCAGGCGACGCTGTCGGTCCAGGATCTCTTAATACGGTTTTCATCGTATTTGCATTTCCAGCTTTATTTTTTTTAACTTTATTTTATTTTTTTATTATGTACAATTAGTCCAGCTTTATTTTTAAAGCTCCCATTCTATTGAAAGCATGTGATGGAGGTTTCCTAAGGCAGAATTGGATACAAAAAAAGTGGTTTAATTGATTCAAAGAAAATATTAAGTAAAAAGAAGTACAAATGAGATGTGACTATCATTATCAAGCTGGCGTGCAGATGACCGGAGTTTGGGAAGCCCTGTTTCCCGTGGGGATGCAGGCTGCAGATTCACTCCCATGAGAGCAAAGGAAAAGGACCTTCCTGAAAGTGGAGTGGCCCTTGCACAGCGTGGTCAGAGCAGAGCGGGCTGGAGCAGCAGTGTTCATGGGCCTCAAAGGAGGAAGTTTTATTTGCAAACCTGCTGTGTTGGTAGGTGGGGCTGAGCATGAGAGGCAACCTCAGATGGGGGCTGCCCCGCGCTCAGCCCTTCTCTCTTGGCCTTTGTCTCTTGCTAGATGAGTTTAAATCCTTTATGAAGCGTCTCCCCAGCAACCACTTCCTGACCATCGGGAGCATCCATCAGCACTGGGGCAACGACTGGGACCTGCAGAACCGTTACAAGCTCCTGCAGAGCACCACCGAGGCCCAGAGGCAGAAGATCCAGCGCACGGCCCGCAAGCTCTTTGGCCTTAGCGTCCGCTGCCGCCACAATCCCAACCATCAGCTGCCTCGGGAGAGGTAAGTGCGGCCCCCACCTGCCGCCTCTGCAGGCTCAGACCCGGTGCTAGCTTCATCCTCTTGTTGTCCCGGGGGATGCCGGGCGCAGGGTGCACTTGCCGGTGGCCAGCCCGGCCTTGTGTGGTCCAGACCGACCGTTTTCTGGATCATCTCTGACTTCTCTGCTACTGTTCTGGCTATCCTTGGATTTCTCGCTGTTTCCTGAATATGCCCTGAACTCCCAGCCTCCGTGTTCTGTCTGATCCATCGGACTGTGGAAGGGAACCAACCATAGCCCTGACTGCCATGTGACATTCTTCTCGTTGCTTACAGTGTATTATCTATTTAATTTTAAAATTACTCGACAAGGCAGATTTTAGCATCCCCATCTTTCGTGGTGAAGAAACTGGGTTAACTCATCAGTCAGCTAGGAATGGAGGGTCGGTCTTTGATGTGAGCCTGGAGTCAGTAGAACAAACAAGGCACAGACCAGGAACAACTTAAGGAGGCCCTCTGTGGTTGGGTCCTGGGAGTGCAAGGTTCTCACCCGAGAGTGAGAGCCTCCTTAAATGCCTGGACGCTTCACTTGCCTCCCTCTGGGCTGTAAGACCAAAGCTCCCTGGTCTTCAGAGATCTCCAGGTTTCTTTACTCTCTCTGGAACCCATCAGGAAGGAGCCGGGATTCAAATCCAGGCCTTTCAGACTCCACTCTCCCAGGGCATGTATGAGCTGCTTCTGGGCGTTTCCTCTAGCAGGCCCCCAAAGGGGTCACTAGCCAGCAGAAGGCAGGCTTGGGGGCTGCGCACCCAGCTTCAACCAGCCCAGCTCTGCCTTTACTCATTCCATATGTGGGGGCTAGGGGATCAGCTTTATTCAGAGAAAAGAGATCCACTTCATACGAGAGTAAGGCTAAGGGGCGCCCGGGTGGCTCAGTAGGTTAAGCGTCTGACTCTCGGTTTCAGCTCAGGTCCTGATCTCCTGGCTCCTGAGATCAGAAGCCCTAGGTTGGGCTCCGCCCTCAGCAGGAGTCTCTCTGTCTGCCTCTTCCCGTGCTCGCTCTTTCACTCTCTCTCTCAAATAAATAAATCTTTTAAAAAATAAATAGAAGAGTAAGGCTAAGTCACATTTCCTTAACAAGTTCGCTGCCAGCACGTGTTTATATATATAGGATTGTTACGTCCATTGTACAGATCAAAGAGCAAGCGCAGAGAGGTCAAGTAATTGGTGCAGAACTACAGTGTACATCAGCAGATCTCAGCTGGAGATGATTGTGTCCCCAGAAACAGTTGGAAATGTCTGAAGACATTTCTGAGTATCATAATGGTGTGGGCGTGCTACTGCAACCTTGGCAGTCCCCACACAAAAGAATCATCCTTCTCCAAAAAGTCAACAGTGCTGAGGTTTGGAAGCCCTGCCATAAGAGGAAGAGACAAGCTCCCCTGGCTCTATGATTCTAAATACTGTGTTCTTCGTCATCCAGCTCTACAGGTACTCAAAGATTAAAGACCACTACACTCTCCTAAGCATCTCCCTCATTCCAACCACCTCCGTGCACCCGCTCGTCTTCCTCTTATTTTTTCAGACTCTGATCAAATGTTGCCTCCTCCATGAAGTCTTTCTGATTGCACCAGCCAATCCAGAAAGCTCCTTATTTTAAATCTATCTACATGACTTTCAAGCCCCTGCCCGTCTTCCCTATTTCTCCACCATGAAATCTCCTCCTTTATACACCTGTCGGCTCATCTCTGTTTTTCCCATTCCTTCCAACGCTGAACCCATTGCTTCACACCTAGTTTATGGACCAAATAGGATTTGCTCTGCCCGTTGCTCACTTGTTGCAGTGCCCCAAGAGCAGGAACTAGGAGAGGGGTCCAGTCACAAAACGGCTTCCTTGTCGTCTGCAGCCTGTGCCCAAACCGCCACCATGAGCAAGTGCCTAAGGAGATTCCATCTAGGCTTCTGTCATGTGACCTGCCTCAGGTACAGTGGGGGGTTCAGATATGAGCACAGCAAACAGTGCTGTGAAGGGTGTCTTTCAGAGGAGGGGTTCTGTTAACAATCATGGAAAGCTCTCTCTCTCTCTCTCTCTCTGTATATATATAGATATATATCTATATATAATTAGCTTGGCAGGGCTGCCATAGCGAAGTGCCACAGACTGAGTGGTTTAGACACCAGAAATTTATTTTCTCATAGTTCTGGAGGCTGGAAGTCGAAGATTGCTGTGTCAGCAGAGTTGGTTTTCTTCTCAGTCCCCTCTCTTTGGTTATACATGGCCGCCGCCTCCCTGTGTCCTCACATGGCTTTCCCTCTGTGCCTCTCTGTGTCCCAATCTCTTCTTATAAGGACACCAGTCCTGTTGGGTTGAGGCTCACATCAATAACCTCATTTTAACTTAATTACCTCTTCAAAGTCCGTTTCTCTCCTCAGAGGAATGGGAAGAACACCAAACAATCAGGGGGCTAGATCGCGATCCCGCCTTCCCATTAGCAAGCTGTGAGACCTTCGGCAAATCACCTCCCTATTCTGAGTGCAGATGTCCACATCTCTTCCCGTGCAAGCTGTCGGGCTAGAAATGTCCCGCCGCCACCAGCACCTTCAAACAAAGAACTCACAGTATTGCCCTCTCTCCTGAGATGAGAAAACTTGCCCTAATCACAGCATCCCTCCTCTACTCACCTGGGGAGGGTGTCTAGAATTTCACCTTGGCAAGTCAGTCAATTATGTTCATTTAACAAGTATTGAATGCTGGGTGCTGGGGGGTGCCGGGCGCAGAAACTCGGCTCCGCGTGGATTCCTCTGAAGCCTTCCCAGGAGAGCTGAACCTCCTTGCTGGTTGTGAGCTGCTTCCTGACATCCGAATCGGAGACTTTAATGAATGTTTCTCACACCGGCAGGCAGCGCACCTCCCCGCCACAGACTGGTGTCAAAGGTGCTAACACAGGGGACCTTGGGCCACTGGGGCTGAGCAAGCTGGAATTTGCAAATGAGTCCATTGCTCTGCTGCAATTTGTCTGTGAGCCGGGCTCCGGGGAAGAGGAGTCCACCAAGCAGATGTCATCGCTCCCATGGGTCAGAGGGATTTTCACATGCGTCGCAGAGGGGTGGTGGTGTCGAGGCAGGGGTGGGACAGGGAAAGAGCACAGGGCTTTAACCACACGCGGACTGGGTCCACATCCTGGCTCCATCGTCCACCAGCCACGAGGCTCTCTGTCAGTCCCTGCACCTCCCCGGTGACATGGGTTAATAACACTTGCCTTCGGGTTAAGTATGAGGATGAAGATTGAAAAATTTTAAGAAGCCTATAAAATGCCTGCCTCCATTAAGAGAGGGGTCGGGGCGGGGGCGGAGAGAAAGAGAGTGCTATCACTTTATATATGTATTCTAAAGGCCAGGCACTGTTCTAAACACCTTCGGTGAATTAGCTCATTTCCACCTCACTGCAACCTTAGGAACTAGGTACTTTCACTATCTTACTATTTCTGTTTTACAGGTAAAGGAATTGAGGCACAGAGAGTTTAATAATATACCCAAGGCCAATAAATGTTAATTATTTTATTGTTACTTCAAAGAGGTATTTACCTATAAAATTAAGTGGTTGGTCAAGTCTAGGTAATCGGGGCTTAGTTTTAAGGCATCCTGGAACCTTAACACGGGGCTGGAAGGCAAAAGGGGCACATTCTGGTTATCCACTGCTGTCGACAAACTCACCCCAAGACTTAGTGGCTCAAAGCAACACTTTCTTATCAACTGTCATGATTCTGTAGGTTGACGGGGGCACAGCCGGGGGTCTCTCAAGTTGGCTGGGGCCAAGCTCCTTTGAGGGCTTGACTGTACTGGACGTCATGCCCATGGCTGGCAAACTGCTGGCTCTCAGCTGGGAGCTCAGTGGAGGCTGCCGGGCAGACTGCCTACACGTGCCCTGTCCATGTGGTCCAGGCTTCCGGCAGTGCGACAGCATATTCAGACCAAAAGGAAGCTGTTCAACTTCTGTCTTAGCTCTGGATGTCAGACAGAGTCCATTCTGCCATATTCTGTGGGCCAAAGTCCAGCCCAGATTCAAGGGAGTGGATATTGGGGGGCTGTGGGTCTTTTGGGGCAGAATCTTTTTTGGAGATAAATTGTGTATAAATAGAGCTAGAAGTGACCATCTTATATTAGGGCAACTAAGATTAATTATAAAACCATAGCAGCCTCTTACTGAGCAGCTATTATAACAAGCAGGAGAGCTGGCTAAGTATAAAGATTCTAGAGTCAGACTGCCTGGGTTCACAGCCCAGGTTGGTCAGCTGTTTATCCTGTAACCCTGGGGAAGTTAGCACCAGCTTTGAGCCTCAGTTTTCTCATGTGAAAAATGGGGCTAATAATAGCACCAATTTCTTAAGGCTGTTTTGAAGATTAGATGCTTTAACCCACATAAAATGCTTAGAACAGTGTCTGCCACATGGAAAACACACAATATATGTCAGCTATTTTCCTTATTGTTATTTTTACCAGGCACTGATATTTTGCATGTAAGTTAGTTAAGCCCATGGTAATACTCAACAAGTCTAAGTGTTGGTAATGATGACATATTTTATTATGTATATATATATATATATATATATATGTATATATATATACTATCTCTACAAAGTTGATTGCCTTATAGATGAGGGAATTGATGAGGCAGAGATGTAATTAACTTGCCCAAGGTCACAGGGCAGGTAAGTGGCAGGATTGGAACTGTCTTGCTCTCTTATTGGTGGGCTTGCTGGTCAAGGGCTGGTACAGGCTCTGAGCAGTGTGCAGAGGCAAAGGGACACCATGGTTTGAGTGTATGATGATACCAAAGGCAGGGTTAGCTCATTAAGGTCATGGGGGTGGTGATGGATTGGGATTAGAATTTTATAGGCTGGAATGTAGTGTGCTGAGATTTAGGAAACGGCCCCAGCCGTGGAACCCTGAGTCATCAACTCTGGAGCCCAAGCAGATGACCTTATCAGGCAGCAGCAAATTGTCCCGTTTTATGAGTATCCAGGAAGTTAAGACACAGAGATGTTAACTGACTTGCTGGAAATCACACTGCAGGTAAGAGGCAGGATTCAAACCCTGGCAGTCCTTTCCTGTAACCTCTAGGGTCTCCTACCTATTGCCAAGGATGATGGTCCAGGGAGTTCATATCCCCTGCCTAGACTATGAACCGCATGGTGATGGAAATCACTCCACTCTCCTTGCAAAGAAGGGAAGGAAGACAGAGGGATGGAGAGAGGGAGGGGGAAAGGAAAAAAAAAAAAGAGGAAGGTGGGAAGGGAAGGAGGGAAGAAGGGAGAAGGGAGAGCATAAAGCAGCAGAAAATCAGCTTGGCCAGTGCCGAATTCAGCAAACTTCTGTGCAATTCCATAAATGTTGACTGACCACCTGGCCTCCCAGCCTGACACCAGACCCTGGAAGGCACTTAAAGAAACAAGCAACAGGGCATTTGTCCTCAAAACATCATTATTTAGTGGCAGGGTGTGCTTTTGAAAAGGACACAGCTTTGAACCAGAGGACCTGAGTTCAGGTCTCGGCTCTGCCCTGTGTGGGCTTGCATGGGCCACATTAAATCCATAGTGGGTCTATAGCAGGTGCCCCAGAGGACACCGGCTGCAAAACGTGTGCCTTGTGGGGGCAGGTGCAGACTGAGCAATGAACAATGACACCTCACCTTTCACCAGAGCAGCTCTTTATATCCATTTTCTTTTTCTTTTAAAGGTTTTATTTACTTACTTGACAGAGAGACACAGCGAGAGAGGGAACACAAGCTGCGGGAGTGGGAGAGGGAGAAGCAGACTTCCTGCGGAGCAGGGAGCCCTGACGTAGGGCTCGATCCCAGGACCCTGGGATCATGACCTGAGCCGAAGGCAGACGCTTAACGACAGCCACCCAGGGCCCCCCATATCCATTTTCTTTATGGGAAGTCTGAATTCGAACTCACTTAGGAAAATAAGGGGATCTTTTTTCCTTAAACAGTTTGAAAACACTGGACTCCTTTACCTTAAGGTCTTGCCCAACTGTAGGAGAAATATCACTCAGAGAGACTGAGAGAATCACAGTTCAACTCCAAAATATTGATATAAGATCGGTAATTAAATCTTAGTCAGTTTTAATGAGTAGCCTGTAGTTCAAACTAAGATCTTTTGCCCCAAATTAAAATGGCCTTTTAAAAAAAAAAAGATTTTATTTATTTATTTGACAGAGGGCAGGAGAGAGAGAGAGAGAAAGCACAAGCAGGGGGAGCAGCAGAGGGAGAGGGAGAAATAGGCTCCCTACTGAGCAGGGAGCCCGATGCGGGGCTCGATCCCAGGACTCTGGGATCATGACCTGAGCCAAAGGCAGCCACTTAACTGACTGAGCCACCCAGGCCCCTACAATGGCCTTTAAACTGTGTCTCCCAGAATCTATTGTACCCCCTTTCCAATCTATGTTCCACGAGACAGTCAGAATTATTACTTAAGAAGCAAATTCAGTCTCGCTGCATCCCTGCTTAAACTAATCACTGCTCTTAGGAGGAGGAGCAAAATCTTAAACTGACCTAGATGTCTGCCACAATCTGGCCCCTGCCTACCTCCTCCCTCTCTGTTGCATGCCTCTTCTTGGCTGCCACGGCTGCAACCCCGCTAATCTTTCATTTCACTAAATGCGCATGCTTCCTCCCACTCCACAGGGCTTCACACAGGCTCTTCCCTCTTTCTGGAATGTTCTCTCCTTTTCCTCAACTGCAGTAGCTTCTGCATATCTTTCAGATCTCAGCTCCGAAGGCTGTGTTCCTTGCATTGAAAGAGTGTTGGGACCTATTTGATACGCTTTCCTAACATCCTGACCTCCCAAATGAAGCCCCAAACTTCAGTTTACTGTGACACCTTTGGTTATATATTTATTAACGCCTATCTGTCTTATGAGCCCGACAGCCCCAGGCAAGTGTCTGTAACCACATTCTTGGACCACTTTAACACCCTAGTCTCCTAGCGTGGGAATCAGCACACAGTAGCTGTTCAAAAAACATTGTTCACTGAATGGACAGATAAATTATTTTCTACTTGGAATGGGGTCCCCAAGGCATGGCAACATAATATTTTACAATTGTGTCCTGTTGCCATATAAATAATTTAAGGATTTTTTTTCCACATATACTGTGTATGGTTAGATAGCCTTCCTCATTCATAAGTGAAGAAAATGAGGCCAGAGGGGGTGAAGTGACTTGTCTAAGGTCACTCAGGGAATTCGTGAATACACCAGGATTAAAACCGAGGCCCTCAGACTGTGACAGTCCAAGCAGTATGGTCAGATGGAAACTGCAGGTGGAGATTGTCTTCAGCTGACCTGGATCCAAATCCTGAAAGTATCTCTTGCCACCTGTGTGACTTTGTGAAATGTACCTTATTGAAGAAAAAGAGAAAAAAGAAGCAACGAAAGGGGGACAAAAATAGGCACGTCCCAGAGTCTATGAAATTCAATGAGATGAAGAAAAATCCCCAGCGCTGAGTAGGTACTTAATGTCACTGTGATTTGGTGTTTCTTTGCTGCATGCTGTCACCTGATTTTTGTAGAGGTTAGAGTATTACAAGGCAACGCAGATCCATGGCACTTTAACTTGAGGGCGGGCAGTATAATTATTGGCATTTTCTGATGACTCTTGGTCTTTGGTTTATTTTTACTTCTCATAGTCACATGGCCTTGACCCAGCGGTCCAGACCTTCGCCAAGCACAATGTGATATGCATTGTTGAGATGAAAATCTCTTGGGGGTGCCTACCTCAGGCTCCAACCCTGGGGCCATAGCTTCTGAACCCACGTCAGCTTTTAACATATTTCCTGCTCCACACGGTACTTAATTGGTGTCTGTGGAAAGATTCTGGCTACCAAGATAATCGTTAGCCCTATTATGATGACCGTCCTTATCCACACTGGTTTTGATTCTTCTCTCTGAACCCTATACTTACTCACCTCGGGATTTAATCTCCATAGACTCCTGCAGTGAGGCAGAGGGATAGGACTCCTTATATTTTATTGAAGTCAGGTTCAGTTTATTAGACAGTCTCTGCTCTGCTACTTATTACATGTGTGATCTCCACAAATCTCTAAACCTCCCTGAGCCCTCTGTTTCCTCATCTGTAGGCTCAGGATAATAAGAATAGCTACCCTGTAGAGCTGACGTCCCAGTCAATTTATAGGATATATGTGAAAACTCTTCGTAACTTATAAAGAAATGTGCGGATACAGTATTAATGTAATCAGGAGCACAGGGGTAGTCAACCCTAGATATGTGATGAGGACACCGTTTCTGCCCCCAAGAAATGGATGTTTCCACTGGAGGAGACAAAGCACGAGCCCAACCACATGTAACAATACAGAAGAGAAGCAACGTAATTTACAATACCTAAGACTTCACGATCTAGAGTCTGGTAGGCCAAGAAGAAGGTACATTTACTAACAATGTAAACTTGGCATGGTATTAAGGTATCTGAGCTTCATTTTTCTAATTGGTGTGGTAGAGATAAAAATAATACCTAATGTTGGAAAATCAATAAAAGAACATGTATGCCACTTTTAGCATATAGTAAGTTGTCAAAGCCCGTGGCTCCTTATCAGACAAAATTAGAGACCAAAAATTTGTCAGTTAATTGCAAAAGTTAAGTTAAAAATAGGGAATCCTAAAATGTATATACATGCCGCACATATCTAAACACATTTTATTTTTACTTAAAATATATACATGAATATTCCTTGGCCAGCCTTTTGAAGTAGGGCCAGAATCTTTTTTGAGGGTGCTGGTATATTCTGTTTGACATTTTACTGGCTTTCTTGCATAAACCACACCCGTCATTGTATAACATTTCCAACTTCTGTTTATTCAAAGTGGAGCAACAGTTTAAAGACTCTTAGGAAACATTCTAAACATTTGTAGATTTTCATGTCCCCTCCTAATCATTTTCAGGTACTTCTTTATTTCAATCGATGACATTTTTTTTTCCCCAGCAAATGTCTTTCTAGAATTTTTTCATAAAATTCAAATTAGTTTCCACAGAAAAAGACAGCTCATATTTAATTGGTTTATTTGACTTAGACTTCCATGATCTAATCATGGCAAATACAACTGGCATAAGCAGATGTGAGAACAAGCGTGCTTGTTACTTGGAGGGAACAGAGGCATGTGGGCTTTGTCGGCACATAACCAACCAGTCGTGGGTATTCAGTGAGCATCACACATTTATTTATTCAGCTGTGTGGCGAGTCACTCGTGTGGAGGTCAATTATACGAGTTTGTCCTGAGACAGAAGCTCTTACTCCTACTAACTTGCCACCGTTAGTGGAACAACTTGCTCAAGGTCATACAGTAAGAAAAAAAAATAATGATAATAATAGTTAACATACATACCAGGCACGGTTTTAAGCACCTTACGTTTATTTACTCATTGCATCCTTACAACAAGCCTATAAAGTAGATTCTATTATGGTTCCCATTGTAAAAACAATTTGCATACTACCAGTAGAGCTAAGAAGGGAGAGAAATGCGTCCCTATTGGGGAAGACCGGAGAATCCCCTCGCCTCTTGGGCTGGATTAATCTATTCATCCTTTAACTTTCAGATCAAACCCCCATTTCTTAGGAATGATTGCCCAGACACACTGGACCAGTTTGCAGTGTCCTACGGGATGTCTTTACTACATCCCGCATGGCAGTTTCTTACAACACTTGGCCCATTTGCAACCGTGTGTTTCATCCCAGACATCCCCGTCTTGACCACAGATTGCATGAGGGCAGTGACCAACGTCTCCACCCCAGCTCCCAGTGACAGATAAAGTTGCCCGGCCCACAATGATACAGTGCTTACTGAGGGAGCTTTTGAGATGGAAGCTGCATGCAGGATGATGATGTTTTGCACTTGGGGTGGAGAGAATGGTTTTCTATTCCAAAAAACAACATATCAAGAATTGACTCTAAGATTAATTTCATCCAGAGTGGGAAATCAGAAAACAGTGCAGAAGAAGAAAGAACATGAGTGCACGGGCTTTGGAACCAGACAGTCTGATGTTAAATCCTGTGAGCTGTGTGCTCAGTGTCTTCTGGTCCTAAGCGCCATCATCTGTAAAATGAGGATAATAACAGAACATTCCCCACCAAGTTAGTGTAAAGATTACCCAAGATATATATGCAGTGTTTTTAGCATATATAGGTGGTCAATTAACATTAACTCTTAGTATATTTGTCCTAGTTGTTATTAAGATTAGACCTGTATGTTGAGATGAAACTATGGAGGAATTGAATACTAACTATGGAATTTGTATATTATCATTTAGCTGATGAGTAGCTGTTGGGAGAGAAAAAAAAATTAGAAGGAATGTTCTGGTTTAGTAAATGTTCTCTGCTAGCCATTTGAAATATGAGCTAGAGAATCAATGGACTTTCTCTCCCAGGTGTAAAAGGATTCACTATTTCTTCCCTGTGTTGACATGAGCTTTACCACTGATCTGTGGATCACAGCAGTGGCTTTCAAGCTGGAGTGGGCATCCTGATCACCTAGAGGGTTTTTTGAAAAATAGATTGCTGGGCCCCACCCCCAGGGTTTCTGATACAGCAGGTCTGGGATGATTCCTAGGTCCCAGATGATACTGATGTTGCTGGTCTGGGGACTACACTAACCTTGGCTTGGAATATTCCCCTCACTGCCGTAAATACATTGTCCCCTCACTAGTAGAAACTAAGCAAAAATGAATTCCCCTAAGTGAATCCTATAGGATATTGTGATGTGTGTGGGGGGGTGGGGGGGAATGAAGTGATGTCTTTGATTGAAAAAGTTTAGAAAATGTTGAATTAAAAAAAAAAAACCCTAAATAGAGATGGGGTCATAGGCATAAGTTTCTCAAACTTATTTGGCCACAGAACTCTTTCTTCTTGAAGTTTCTCAAGAGATTGCGTCCCTCAGTACATAGCCTTAGAAAAGAGTGCTTTACACCAGATTAAGAGGCAATGACCCAGATTATTCTGGTGTGGTGCCACAGGCATCCCTCCTGTCAACAGATCCTCAACCTTCAGCTTGTCTTCTTTGATTTGAGTTCCTGACACCTGTTGAAGCAGATGCTAATGGCTTTGCATCTCAGTAGGCACCACTCCTGCTGAGAGGTGGTGTGACTGCTAGCCAGAAGAAGCCAAAGTAACAGCAGGAAGGTACTCAGTTTCTGGTATAATTAGAGAATAAATTTACCCCATTAGGCTTAGGGACATTCCTAACCTTTCAAAGTAAACTAAGACAGATACCTTAAGTACAGGTTATTTTACTTTGCAGAGGACTTTCTTGTCAATGATGTGATTTGATCCTTATACATAATAACCTGTCTGGGAGCTACAGCAAGGATTAGTCTCCCCATTTGCAGGTAAGAAAACTGAGGCTCACAGAAAGTCATGACTGGCCAAATGTCCTGCAATAATACTCCTTCTGTTGTCATCTTTGGCACAGTTCTTTGTTCTTGGCAAAGAATATTTACATTAATCTTTGTACTGAATCTTCATTTATTCATCCATTCATTCCTTCATTCAACAAATATTTAGTGAGTGCCGACTAGGTGCTGGGAACTATGTGAAGGGTAGTGGTGGGCTGGTAGACAAGACCAGGGGTGTTTTACCCTAGGAATCTGAGGCTCAGGA
Organism: Callorhinus ursinus; assembly: GCF_003265705.2. Taxonomy (NCBI): domain Eukaryota; kingdom Metazoa; phylum Chordata; class Mammalia; order Carnivora; family Otariidae; genus Callorhinus; species Callorhinus ursinus. The sequence continues at coordinate 11,683,626 of NW_027397086.1, forward strand.
AGGTAAATGACCTAAAATTATGCCATCATAAAATGTCATCGCCATCAGGGAATCTACATGATCAGCTGATTTCTTGCTGCCATTTATTAGAGAGTAAAATGAAACCAAGCAGAGAAGTGTGTTGGCCAGAGAAGCCCGTATTAGTTTGGTATTGCTTTGTAAAAAAGTACCACAAATTTGGAGGCTTAAAGCAACACATGTTTATTATGTCACAGTTTCCTTGGGTCAGGAGTCTGGGTGTGGTATAGCTGGATCTCTTGCCCATACCTCACAGGCAGAAATAAAGATGGGGAGGTTCTGGGGCAGAACCCACTTCCCAGCTCATTCAGGTTGTGGGCAGAATGCACTTCATTGTGGTTGGAGGACTGAGGTCACCATTTCCTTGCTGGTTGTTGGTCAGGGTTTACTCTTAGCTCCCTGCATGTGGATTCCCCCATCTTCAAAGGAACGAAGGTGCCCCGGATCCTTCTTATGCTTCAGATCTCCGAGCTCTCGTTCTGCTAACAACCACAGAAAGCTTTCTGCTTGTAAAGGGGCACGCCTGATTAGATGAGGCACACCTAGATAACCTACCTCTTTTTTAGGTCAACTGTGCCCATTAGCGGAACACAGTCATGGGAGAGATACCCTATTATTTTCACAGGTCCTGAGGATTAGTGCCTGGAATCTTGGGGAACGAGGGAACATATTTAGAATACTGCCTAGTACAGTAACATAGGCTGGTAGTAACGGAATGGGGAAGAGATAGCCTCACTTCTCTTTGGGGCTCATGGTATAGAGTAGTTGGAATATCTATTGCCTATGTAATAAGTCGACCCAAACTTAGAGGCTTAAAGCACTGGTCGTCATATTATGCTCATGATCTACGGGTCAGCAATTTGTGCCCGGAACTGGCTGAGCAATTCTTCTGTTCACACGGAGTTGACTTGAAGTCACTCATTGGTATTCAGCTGGCAGCTGGGTTGGGCTGGAGGTTCCAAGAAAGCTTCACTGCCGTGTCTGGTGCCTTGGAAGAGATGGCCAGAGGCTGGATTCGGCTGCACACCTCTCCCTCCCCAGGGTTTCTCCATGTGATTGTGACAGTGGGGTGGTCAGATCGCTTGTAAGTGGTCTCAGCTCCAAGAGGGAGTTCTCCAAGAACAGGAGGTAGAAGCTGCAAGTCTCTTGAGATCAGAGTCTATAAACTGGGTGAATTGCTTCTGCCTTCTTGGGTTGGTCAAAAAAGTGGTAGAATCTGCCCAGATTTCAAGGGAAGGGAATATAGATCTGTCTCTGAGAGGATCTGTGAGCCACCTGGCATACATCGGGGTTTTGTTTATTTATTTATTTATTTTTTTGCCGTGTAATACATTTTAGTAGAAAGGAGAGGGGCGCTCTTCAGAGACCTTGTGAAGAAACATTTTGTAATACAAAATTGCTCTTTGGAACCTTTGTCAATCAAGATTGTTTAGTGTATTTATCTTAAGGTTCTGACCCCTTGCTACATGTTTCAGCTAAGGTGCATATTTTGCTATTGTTGTTTTATTTTCTTGGAAGCTGGTTCAAGGGAGAGAATGTTCCATAATATGATTTCATTATTTGGGCAATGTGTAGTGTGGGTATTGGAAGTGGGAAGGAAGAGGGTTCTGCCAGTTGCTGAGTATTTCAGTTATGGAATAATTCCGGTTATGTGTCCTAGAATCAGGAAAATAACTATGGGAAATAACCCCTGGACCTACTGTGAGACAGACCGAGCTAAAACTCCATTGATTACCTGACCTTCATAAACACTTATTCTGACTAGTGGACCACACTGACATTTTTATCTCCGGGAATTAGTAACCATTCAGATCCAGTGTTCAGTAATCTTTGAGAAGTGTGAACATTTCCTTTTCCCCTATGCATATTCGCCCCAGGTATAATGGTACCTTTCTGCAGTGTATGAGGTTCTTCCTCAGGGGGACGATTCTGGCTCTGAGCATCCAGGTACTTCTTATGTGACTTCAAGCAAGGCACATAACCTGTCTGGGCTCTGTTTCCCATGGACGCGGTCTGGTCTAAGCATCATTCAGCTCCGGGATTCTGAAAATCTGTCACTCTAAACGCACAGACAGCTCTGCCTGGAGTAAATTGCTACTTTTGATAGTCCCTGACCTATTCATTTGTGTGTGTGTGTGTGTGTATGTGTTTGTGGGGGGAGGGTAGCAACTTGGTGACAAAAACCTATTCTGAGTGTGTATTAAACTGTCCTGTTACAAAAGAGGTACAAGCCCACAGATAATCCCGGGCTGGCTCAGGACAGCTGTCAGTCCCAGAAGCCTGCAAGTGCCCTCACAACCATGGGGCAATGAAACTTTTAACTAAGAATGTCTTTGGCATTTCTTTTCTATTTATGGGGGTAAAAAGAAGGCAGTCTGTGAGGCAGAACCCCACAGCAACCCAAGGGTGTAGGGTCTGGGTGAGGGGCCGGGAGATGCATGCCGCCAGCTGGGTTTCACCGTGAATGATGGGCAGGGTTCGTTCTAACCAACACTACAAGGCAGATCTCCACTCGCATCCCTGTTTGTCATTCTGCATTTGTAGCAAGTAGGGCAGTTGACTCACTCAGCTGACGTAAGGCAAGAAAATAAGCATCTTCAGACCCTTTCTGTTGTTTTTGGTTTAGATTTTTTTCTTTTTCTTTTTCTTTTTTTTCTTCCCTGGGGCTCAGAAGTGGCTTCCTGTTTGGAATAGAATCTAGAGGCTCAGAGGACTGAGTCAGAAATAGAACTAAGTTCTTACAGTATCTGTGGATGGCTCTTTCTTATCCCCCTTCAGAGCCACTTCCAATTCACCTCCCCACGTCCGCCCTCCGAGTTGGCCAGCAAGCTCACAATGGGCGAGTTAGAATCCCAGTGATGTGACGACTCACTGGTGACCTGCAGCAAGTCACGTCCCTTCCCTGAGCCGAGCTGTTCTCTCATTAAAATGAGATGCACGACCCCCTCTCCACGCCACCCACGGCACGGAAGAGCTGTAAAGATCAAATTAGAGCACCAAACAGAAGAGTTTTAGAAAGTTTAAAAGAGACATAAAAATGCAAAGGGATACTGCCTTCATAGTATAATTCTGGTTGTTTTAAAGGACAGTTTTTTAAATCAATGCTTTAGTAAAGTAGTACAGACCTGTAGGAAGTTAAAAATATCATAAATGTGTGGCTAGATGAATTTTCACGAGATGAGTTCACGCACGTCACCGGCAGTACGCAGATAAAAAATAAAAAGCACCCATTAGGAGCACTGCAGAGCCCTGCCTGTGTCCTCCTCTGGGCACTCCCTGCCTGCTCCCTGTGGGAGCCACTTCTCACCGCTACACGCACTGCAGCTCAGTTTTGCTTCTTTTTATACCGAATATCTACTTGAGTAGATACTTTCAGTTTTTCGAATTCGCTGAACCAATTTTCTCTCCTGCCAGTAACACGGCAGAGTCTCCCTTGCTCCACATCCTTTCCCTCATACTTAGCGGTCCCCATCTTTTTTGATTTGCATTTTTTTTATTCTTTTAGCCATCCTGCCGAAGTGTGTATCCCATTGGAGTTTTAATTGGCATTGTCCTGAGGACTAATGAAGTGGAGTTTCGAGTTTCATGTACTTATTGGTCTTTTGAGTATCCTCTTTTATGAAGTGCCTGTTCATATCGTTTGCCTATTCTGCCTTTTGAGTATCAGATTTCTTCTTACTGCTTTGTAGTTCTTTTTTTTCTTTCTTTCTTTCTTTCTGGGACAAATCACATGTATTAAATAGTTTAATGAGTACATTGTCAAGAAAAATAAAAATTGTAATAATTGCATCTACTCTGATTTAAACAGCAGCATAAGATGCCCCCTGATGAGCCCAGCATCCAACCAGTGTAGGAGTTACTTATACATTATAAATACAGTCTTTGACCAGAGGTATTGCAAATATACTCTCTAACGAAGGGTTGTCTTTTTATTCTTTGACTGGTATCTTTTGATGGATGTATTTTATCTTAATATATCCCTATTAATCATTTTTTTCCTTTATGATGAGCTGCTTTAAAAAAATCTGTTTCCTCCAATATCATCATAATGTCCCCGTATGTGTTCTTCTAACGAAGCTGGTTGATGTTGGTAGTTTTGTTATTATTATTTGACTTTTCTCATTTAGATCTGTAATTCATCTGTTTATGATTTGGGGATACATAAGAGATTAAGTGTCAAGAAGAGGTTTTGTTCTTGTTGCTGTTTTTATGTCAGTATTCAACTGACCCAGTGACATTTATTGAATTCTGTCCCTGGATTTATAATCTATAATTACTTATTTCTTTTTTTTTTAAGATTTTACTTATTTATTTGACAGAGAGAGACACAGCGAGAGCAGGAACACAAGCAGGGGGAGTGGGAGAGGGAGAAGCAGGCTTCCCGCGGAGCAGGGAGCCCGATGCGGGGCTCGATCCCAGGACCCTGGGATCATGACATGAGCTGAAGGCAAACGCTTAACGACAGCCACCCAGGTGCCCCATAATTACTTATTTCAAAGGGACCATTTTCTGTGCGAGCCAGAGAAACACAATAGTTTGTTTTCAGGAGACACAGTTTGCACCTACTATGTGCTGGAGGCTTTATAAACATATCTTACCTGATTCTCAAAAGTACTGTATTATTACTCCATTCTGTAGTTGAGAAAACAGAAACTTTGGAAGGACAAACAATTAGCTGAAGGTTAAATAATGAGTAGCAGAGCTATGCTTCAATACCCAATCTTGCCTGACTCCAAACCCCATGTCTTGCCTTTTCTTCAAGCATCACGGTGACAGCATTCATTAGGACTGTGGAGGGTGAGTAACCAGAGAGACGAGGGTATTAAGCTGTAATCAACTGAGCTGTTCTAGTAACTGAGAGGGATATTTTTACCTGGAGCATTTATAAAACGCAGTGAGTTGTTCTTTGCCCTCAGGAACAATAACAGTTAAGGGTCAGTCATAACGGTCTTGCAGTGCAAACCTCCTGGGAGCTTTGCGTTACTGATTCTAGTTCTGAAGACAAACCGTACAGTGGATGTTACCTTCCCCATTTGACGGTTAAGGAAACTGAGAATCAAAGAGGTCAAGTGACTTATCCAAGGTCACATGGCAAGGTCAACTATCCAACAGCAAACAGTGGTAGAGTGGGGTCTGGGATTTCTTTAACTAGCTGACTCCCACACCTGTGATCTCTCCAGCTCCCTGCCCCACTCACTGACAGAGATGACCAGTATGGTACTTCATGATTGGACTTAAGTCCATTAGACCCAATTAGCCCCTTTTTACTTTCTAGCCTTTGGGACTTAGCCTCTCATTCTTCTGCCTGACTATTGCCAGGAACAATAAACCGCTCTTGCAGCCCTCCACCTGGGAGCTGCCTGTGCTTTCAGCCCTTCTGTCAGCCCCAAACAGGCTTCCAGGTCCTTCCTTCACTTGTCTCCAGCACATCCATGCCCCAAAGCAAGATGCTGAATTTGAATATGCAGCTGATGGTACCTGTCCCCTCCTTCCAGACACAGAACTGTGTAATTGCAAAAATTGTCTCATGATCCTCTCCAATTAAGCTCCTGACAACCTGATTTTAAAGATTTCATCGGATTTTTACGTGGCTGTTCTCCCCATTCCTCCTTCTACCCTCCACCTCTGTCCTCTGCAAATCAGACCTATTACTTCTACCATGATTCCAAACTAGAAGGCATCTTCATCCTGGCAAGGGACTACAAAATTCTTCTTTTGGTCTTTCCTTCCTTATGGCTATGAGCCATTCACTCCATGAGGCTCTGATGTCATGTGAAGAACCCAGACAAGCAGGGAAAACAGGTTATTAAGGCAATGATAGAAACTCAACGTGGGGAATGCTTAAAAGCTAAATATTTATCCAGGGAAAATGAGGAACACAGAGTAGGTCTGATGGCCAGTATAATTCACATTAGCACATCCATCAACCAAGGTTTCCTACAGTTGAGCCCTGAACAGTTTGACACCATTGATATATTCATTTTTATCAGTACCTTGCCTTTAACACACACACACACACACACATGCACACGCATGCAAGTGCACACATGCATAGTCATGCACAACACAACCAAAAACAGTGCATCATCAGAAGCCTCGAAACAACTGTTTGCCTTCTCAGTCTAGTCTACGGTCTACAGAGAGAGTGTACATTTTGTGGAGTATCATGGAATTACTCAGACACCCATTACAGTGTCAAAGAAATGCCAAGGAAGAAGCACAGGGCATAAATAAAAGAATAATTCAGAGCTCCAATTTCATTTTCTTTTCATTTCCTCTCCCCTTTTAAATAACACTCCTGGTAGGCAAATGGGAGTTATGGATTATAGTTTTCTATTTTAGCCTAGATCTGTTCTCCACCCCCCCCTGCCCCCGATCTCCTTGGCACTCCATTTGTATGATCGTCCCTAAAATGCCACTGGCCCGGCACTGCATTCCTGTCTTAGGCAAAACCTCCAATTAAAATCAGCGGGGAGTTTGTTTGAATTAGGAATCCCAGCCTGGGCTCCCCACCCGGGTGGGTTCTGAAAGGGAGGTGTGTGTCTTTGAAGGCTCTGATGGAAAGCCCTGGGTGGCAGAGCCTCTGTCCTCCAAATGACGAGCAACTCCAGCTGTGTCACTGGAAAACCTGTCAGGTCGCCAGAAAATCCTGGCTGAGGCAAAGACAGAGGCCTGCGGGGGAGCATGGCCCGGAGCCTAGCCTCTCCTCCAGCCTGGGTTATAGAGGGTAAGGAAAGTACACCAGGGACTGGAGGGAACACTGGGTTTGGATCCAGACATCCTGAGCTCTGATCTGCTACATCCGTGCTGTGTGACCATGGGAAAGTCACAGTCCCTCTCTGGCCTTCAATGTCCTCTCAGTAGAATGAAAATCGCAAAGGCGTCCTATCTCAGGGGGTTGATATGAGCATAGGAGGATAACAGCCACAATGTAGAAAGCTCTCAGGAAACACTGATCCTTCACCTAATCCCCAAAGTCTCAATGTTAAAGTCTAAACATGAGGGGGATGAGCTGAACATTTCCCAGTCTTCAGGAAGGTTTTCTGCTTCTGTGGTCCACCCTGCTGCATGTGGCCCTCGGAGGAAGCCTCCCAATCAGGTTCCAGGGTTTTCCAGCTTTAAAAAATAAAAATGCTGCTTGCTGCCCTCACCTCCTTCCTCTTCTCCTCCCTCCCCCCCCCCCCCCCCCCCCCCCCCCCCCCCCCCCCCCCCACTCCCTGGTCAGAATGAATTGAAATCACATCCAACAGAAAGATGCTGATTTAGATGTATTGGAGTTCATCTTTGGCTGCAAACGGAAGAGGCTCCGGATCCCCAGGGACAGAGGAAAACATTTTAAAACTTGGTCCTCACTGCCTCGCACTGACTGCCTTGCAGTGGGACTGTGTCAGCCCTTTGTGAGACCCTCCCCTCTGGAGCCGGCCTATTAAGCCGCTCCTCTGTTGCCAGGGTTGAGGCAGGCTGTCACCAGCTAGCCTGGGAAATGGTATTTATAGATCACAGTCCCTCCTACCCCTGGTCCCCAGCCTCTCCCCGAACACTTGTCGGTGAGCTCCAATTATCTGTGAATGGAGGAGAGGGATCCTGGCAGGTCCAGAGGAAGCGAGGAATGTGATAATAGGCCCTTCACACACTCCAACTTTCAGTATTTTTCCATGATTTCAGTTTACTTCTCTGCTCGTGGCCTGTGTCCTTTTTGCCACATCGTTGTAATTTCACATTACGGTTCACAGCACAAAGCGTGGCGGCGCTGGGGTTAGAGAGCGCAGAACGGGAACGTGGAGCGACTCCGTGGATCTCACTCCTCAAGGGCTCAGTGTCTTGGTCTGTGACTCAGCTGCTCCTACAGGCTGCTCAGCAGAGCCTCCCGCACAAGGCCTGCGAGAGAGTGAGGGCTCCAGAGTTGTAAGCTGCCCAGTCCCTTGGCCGGTTTCGGGTGCTTTGCACGGTGGACCATCGCCACATTTCCGAATATCCGTGATCACTACCCAACGCACTGTCTGGAAGAGGGACAAAGTGTAGGAGGTCGGTCTGGGTGAGGCAGAGTCCTCATTATTGGAAGTTGCTTGTGTCAAGAACAAACCCACAAAAACACTGGAATGAGCTTGTCTTTCTGGTGTTGCTCTTCTCCACAAAAGGAAGTATTGAAAAGCAGGAGACAGTTCGCGGAGCTTGGGAACCGGGGCTCCCACTAGTGACATTGCTCCCCATCTCGGACACCCAGTCCCTGCTTCTCAGCAGAGGCCGAATTGCCCTCGGGTGGCCCGTCCAGCGTCCATGTTCCCTGAGCCTGTGAGTTAGGAGAAATGAAGGCTTGGCTGAGCTTCTGCATTTCTGCGCTGCTCACTCTGATTTCATTCCCTCCTCCCCTCCCTCTCCAGGCACCCGCTCCTGCCGCCGTCCCGTCTGCCCATCTAGGCCGGGCTCCACGGTCGCCCCTGTGGTCTCCAACGCCGAGGCCGGTTCTCTTCTTGTCACCCTTCCCTGTGCTCCCCCTCCCTCCTCCTTGTTCCCTTTCCTCCTGCCCCGGGCCTCGCGCCCCCTGCCCCCTCCCCCCCCCCCCCCCGCACGCGGCCTCGTTCTAAGTCCTCTGGCTCTATCATTAATGCCTTCTTTGATACAGCCCACAACCTCATGATTATTCTGAGGTCAGGAGATGCAGGTGCCACGCAGCTCACTGATGCGCCTCAGAGGGCCTCTGTCCCCAATCCCTCCTGCTCGACAGGGCTGGAATCCTAATTCGCCGCTAGCCCCTTCGCTTGTGGCAGCATCACCGGGGACTTTCATCTTTTTCTTTCCCCCAACCAAGGATTCTGAGGGCTCAGCCACAATGAGGCATTGATTCAAGGAGTGGGGGCTGCAGTGCTGACAAAGGGGCCCAATGATGAGACACGAGAAAGAGGGCGCTCGACGGGGTTATAGAATGCCTCGCAGATGGGAACAGAGGAGCTCTAAATGGGGTACTGTCCTGTCACTTGGAGAGGGAGTGACAGGGGCAAGTGTGGGCCATTTGAAAGAGGCATTTTGGAATGACGCTCTCGTCAGATGGAACCGTGCAATCAGAGACGTGTGGCGGGCCCCTGCAGCTCACAAAAATATCAGATGACTCATAGCCAATATTCAGTCAATGTTCTGGTTGGGGAGGTGGGAGCCACAGGGCTCATTATTATTCCAGCTCCGTTTCCTGAAGGCTGGGCCTGCTTCTGTTCTCCAGGCTGTAATAGGATTGGTCTCGAGAAGCAGAGGCTGGGGAGGCCGGGAGCCGTGTGGGTGGATGGTGTTGAGAACGAATACTGCAGCCCAGAGGGGAGAGAAGAGACGGCGGGGTTTGTTGCTGTTGTTGTTGTTTTCATGAAAAATACAAGGAAAATATTAATTTTGTGGTTCATTCATTCAGCAAGCATTCATTCAGGCCGCAGAGAGTGAGAGAGCCGTGCTGGGGGCGAGCCGCTCAGGGGAGGACGGGTGTCCCCCTCTCAGGCCTTCCAGCCTGGAGGGGAAACCGACGGGGAGAGCAGGTGTCTTCCGACCGTGTTGGGAGCGTTGCGAGGGAGGTTTCATCGCCAGAGGTGGGTGGTTCCTTGGATTTAAAAAGCAGAGCAGCTTCAAGGAGCGCGCTAATTATTCCTCCATTTTCTCTCAGCTGATAAGCCACTCGTTCAAAGCAGAGCATTCTGGGAAGCCGTGTCAACGCTATCCATTTTCAAACATCCCATAGAACAAAATGGTTTCCCTCGAACTCCAGGGAGATAGTGACATCCTTGAAAGTGTCTCAGTACCTTCAAAGGAATAGCTTAGTCTCTGGGATAAGAGTGCTTATTGTTATTACCTGTTTAATAATTGAGCTACCCCAGGCTCTGTGCTAAATGCTTTAAATATATCGTCTCACGCGGTCCTCTCCCCCCTGCTGCCGAAGATGGGCTTTATCATGCTCATTTCAGATGCGGATACTGAGGCTCAGAGACGCAAAGTGACTAGTTCCCGGTTACAGGACTGAGCTTTGAACTCAGTTCTGCTTGGGCCAATGCACCTGCTCTTCAGGATCAGGCTCTCCTGCCCCCTGTCGCGGTGCTCGGGCTCAGCGGGTGCAAGGGATATGGTTGAGGGATTGCTGACCTCCTGCCCCAGGCAGTACGATGCAGAGGGCTTGTCTTGCCAGGTTCCTAAAACGGGGATCATAAGCCACTGCCATCGCCACCATCACTGTTGTCATCAACACGTTGTGGCCTTAAGAAAGCCTTTCTTGACTCTTGCTTGACATGGGTTAAAAAAAAACAAAAAAACCAACAGCGATGAGCCAGGAGACTTCTCCACTCACTCACTGTATGGCTTTGAGTCCTTCATCTCACCTCTGAGCTTCCCTTGCCATGTCCATAAAATGGAGCTGAGAGTCCCTCTGCAGGAATAATGAGAACTAACTTTTATCGGGTCCTTAATACCAAGCAGGTTTGGGAAGAAGCCTTCACAGAAAAATTCATGCAGTCCTCACCACAGCCCTGTCTAGTAGTGACGATTAGGAAGGTGGACAAAAAGAAATGCTGGGCGCTGCCTCAGCTCCTAGGTTGGAGGAGCCGGGACTTGAAGCAGTCTCTGACTGACCTCAGGTCCCAAGCTATTTTCGGGGTGTTGTTGTGAGGCTCCAGTGAGAAAATGGGAGCAGATGTGCCCTGGGCAGGGTAAAAAGTGCCAGACGCATGTGAGGGATTCTTCGTAGCATGGAAGACAGCCAAGAGATGACTCACACAGAAATGAGGAAAGATGAGAGGCTACTAAGCTGACTGCCTTCCGTATTTTTACCTGTTCTTCTGCTGCTTCTTATCTGATCTAATATCTGTCTTCTTTGGAATGTTTCGGTGGCTGGAACCCCAGGGGCGGGCTCGGGTAGCGTTTATAAAAGTGTTGAGGGGGCGGGAGGGTGGGGACCTAGAGATCCGTGTTGTGAGGCAAGTTCCACTGAATTGAGAGTGTGGAGCTCGGGGGAAATGCGGGCAATAACATCTTTCTTACATGTGAGGATCAGGTAAGATCTTCAATATGGAAGCACTAGGTGATCTTTAGAGTAATATAAACTATCATTTGTTTTTGTTCAAAGTTGTTGGAGGTTATATAACCTCGTGGGAGGAAATCTGGGAAGAGGGTTGAAACATGTGATGCAGGTTAAACATATGAACCCCTAAGTTCTTCTCTGTGGCTGATTTCCAAAGTCTGCTGCGATCTGGCAGGGGTGTTTTGAGTTTGGACGCTCTAATTTCCTGGATCAAACTCCTTTGGGGCTACTGTATAAGGGAATCCTGGAGCTGGAAGGACCCCAGAGAACACTTACTCCAACCTCTTCCCTTTACAGGTGTGGGCACTGAATGCTAGAAGGGCATACAGTGTCCTATAGCTGGTCTGTGGCATGATAAGGAACGACAGCGTAGTTCTTATCACTTCTATCCGGTGCCCTCACTGTTACTGTCCTACCCAGTCCTTTCAGGCCCTGGGCAGCTGCACTTTGCATGATGGGTTGGGTCGCCCTAAGCAGCCCAGCCCTGGTGGCTAACAGTGTGCGTTTTCCTTCTCTCCCCAGGACAATTCAGCAGTGGCTTGCAAGGGTCCAGTCACTTCTCTACTGCAATGAGAACGGGTTTTGGGGAACCTTCCTGGAGAGCCAGAGGAGCTGCGTGTGCCACGGTAGCACCACGCTGTGCCAGCGCCCCATCCCCTGCATCATAGGGGGGAACAACAGCTGCGCCATGTGCAGCCTGGCCAACATCTCGCTCTGCGGCTCCTGCAACAAGGGCTACAAGCTGTACCGAGGCCGCTGTGAACCACAGAACGTGGACTCAGAGCGAAGTGAGCAGTTCATCAGCTTCGAGACCGACCTGGACTTCCAGGACCTGGAGCTCAAGTACCTGTTGCAAAAGATGGACTCGCGCCTCTACGTCCACACCACCTTCATCAGCAACGAGATCCGCCTCGACACCTTCTTCGATCCCCGGTGGCGCAAGCGCATGTCCCTCACACTCAAGAGCAACAAGAACCGCATGGACTTCATCCACATGGTGATCGGCATGTCCATGCGCATCTGCCAGATGCGCAACAGCAGCCTGGACCCCATGTTCTTTGTCTATGTCAACCCCTTCAGCGGGAGCCACTCGGAGGGCTGGAACATGCCCTTCGGGGAGTTTGGCTACCCACGTTGGGAGAAGATTCGTCTCCAAAACAGCCAGTGCTACAACTGGACTCTCTTGCTGGGCAATCGGTGGAAAACATTTTTCGAGACGGTCCACATCTACCTACGTAGTCGGACTCGGCTACCTACCCTACTGCGTAACGAGACTGGCCAGGGCCCCGTGGACCTGTCCGACCCCTCCAAGAGGCAGTTCTACATCAAGATCTCGGATGTGCAGGTGTTCGGGTACAGCCTGCGGTTCAACGCCGACCTCCTTCGCAGCGCCGTGCAGCAGGTCAACCAGTCCTACACACAAGGTGGCCAGTTCTATTCCTCTTCGTCCGTGATGCTCCTCTTGTTGGATATTCGGGACCGAATTAATCGCCTGGCCCCTCCTGTGGCCCCGGGGAAGCCCCAGCTGGACTTGTTCTCCTGTATGCTCAAGCACCGCCTGAAACTGACCAACAGCGAGATCATCCGGGTGAACCACGCCTTGGACCTCTACAACACCGAGATCCTCAAACAGTCGGACCAGATGACAGCCAAACTCTGTTAACCTGGGGCTCCTTGCCATGGGCTTTCCCTTTTGTTGTACAAACATAACAGAACAAAGCAAAGCAAAACAGAACAAAACAAAACACAAATTTGTAAAATGTAATTAATATTCAAAGAAAAGGAGGAAGAGTCTTCATTCGTTGGAAACGAAAACGTTCTAGCAACTGTATAAAACCGTTGGGCATGTTTGTTATTTCTATAATCTGTCATGAAGAAGGGTCTCAGCCTTTGGAGGAGCTTGGAGGGGTTTCTTCTTAGGCCTCAGGTGCTGTATTGTGGGAGGAGAAGAGGAGAGCATATGCAATGAATTGCCAAGATCTCTGCTGTGCAGGTGCTAAGATTAAACACTAAAAAGAAAGAGAGATATATGTAATGTACAACTGACACTGCCATTTTTCCTTGTGGGAGGAAATGGACATAGATAAAGATATTTCTTGGGTTATGATTTCTTCCCTCTTTATGCCTAATTCCTTGTGGTTCTTTTGACTCCTTCTTGCACAGGGGCGGGGATGCGATGACCATGCTGTCTTACCCGTTCTGAATAAACCGAAGCTAGTTGAAGCTGGACAGTAAGGAGGCTCGAGGGGGAGACACAGATACATCATCACAGGGTGTTAAAACAATAAGGACCCTCAGATATCAGCTGTCACACTCCTTGATTTAGTTTGTGAAATAGGCATGGAGAGAAAATGGCATGCCCGTGGCCACATATAGTTACTGCCTGAATAAGGATTTGAACTCTGCCTTCTGACCCTCTTGGCAGTGCTCCTTCTTCTCAAACACACTGGCCACTTTGTGGTTTCTCCTCCAGCTACACTGCCAAGGGATGAAATATTTTTTAGTCTCAGGTTGTTTTGATAGCTTTTTCTCTTTAATTTGAAAAACCCCTTTCACCTACTTTCTCCAAAAAGACATGGTCTCAGATTTCCTAGAAGTGCTTTGCATATTATAATTTTGTTTAAATAAAAATCATTAACCACAATAAACTAAAATGGGGTAAGTTCTAACATTGCATTGCTCTGCCAGGCAGACTTCTGCAAGTAAGTATGGGAAAAAAATGATCCTTTGATTCACTCAGAACACACACACACACACACACACACACACACACACATGTGCACACACACACATGCACACACACACAAAAATTATAACCCTGCCGTTTCTTTGGCATCTATGAACATGAGAGGCCTTGTTTTGGGACTTGGTAGTTAAATTGAAAGGAGAAACTCAAGAAAGAAAACTCATTTCAGAGAACTCCTGTAGAGGATTTGGGCAGATACCACTTCTTAGGCTTCAGGATCTCTACGTTTATCTTTTTGGTGAGGTGGTACTTGCTAGAGGTGAGGTGCTTCTGAACATCCAAATCTTCATTTCTATAGTCAGAGAAACAGGATTACAAATTTCAGGGTCAGAAGAGGAAATGGAATTCCTCTGGTCTAAACTTATGCCCAGTGCAAATCTCCTTACCATCTTAGGGAGATCAACCGCTATTTACCGGCTTGACCATTCCAGCGACAGGAAGCTAATTAGCTCAGTCTTCCACGTTCCTTGAATTCCTCTTTTGCTGAAAGGGAACAGTAATGTTCATTCCATTTTGTGTTATAAAACAGATCTGGTTATTAGATAGTTCTTCTATTCCTTGGCCAGCTTTTGCATACCTTCCATTCACTGGTCCCAGTTCTGGAATGTGCATTTCTCTCTCAAGTTAATGCCATCCTGGATACAATACAAAGTCCTATCTCAGGGGTTGCCAGAGTCTGTGATAATATGACTCAAAGAGAACACCATCCCTAATCTAGTTTAGAAGTAGAGAAGTAAAGAATTACCTAGTGTGTGTTTATGGATGTGTGCATGTGTTGGGGGTGAGGTGGAAGAATAAGTCTTTTTTTTTTCTTCTGTAGCGGTAAATTCCAACTTTAATGTTCCAATTTTTAGCACGAATTAGGATACATTCTGATACCAACTTTAACACTAACTTGCATTTCACATGAACATAGTTTTTTGGTCCTCAGCTTTTGAGGATTCGGTGTTCATTTAGACCGGAAATCCTTTCATGCCAGAGATCACATAGCAGCTATTCATCAAGCACAAGATTTTGCAGAAGGTCAGCAAATCATCAAACATCTCTTCAATGCCTATTAGATGAATGGGGCATGTCAGAGAAACAAAAATTTGTAAGGACATGGTCTATACTTTTGTGCCACTCACAAATTAATGAAAATACAGACATATGAACCAAATTGGAAAAATAAACAATAATTACAGTACACCATGATGAGTGCTATCATGGGGTCAGGCACACAGAGGGGAGCCCTGGAGAAGTTATTTTCTCTGTTAATGGGGTTGGCCAAAGCTTTATATGGGCATGTTTATTCTGAGTGTCGAAGTGAATCAGTTGGGCAAATAGCAAGAAGCAGAAGGGCCAAAGGAATAGAAAATGCAAAACCACAAAGGTATAAATGTGCGTGGTATATTTGAGGGTCAGTTAAAGCTTTAAAATTGTGACTTTAAATGGTAAGCCTACCAAGAGCAGTGAGGATTTTAACTCTGTAGAAGTTGAAATAATTACCCATGATCTTCATGACCTGCTAAATGAATTTAAGACTGACCACCTCTCAGTGGCCTCTCTTCCTTTTTCCTTTCATCTCTACCTTCCAAGCACTTCAAAGACTCATGCTAAATGAACCCCTATACTTGCATTTTACAGATCACCAGGCAATCTTCAGAGGCATTGTGCTGCCTAATCCTTATCACAATTCAGTCAGGGCCTTCCACCTGAGTTCTTTCCCAGACTTCACCAGTTGTACGTGCAAGAAAATCCTCTTCCCCTCACCTTGAAAATACTAACCTCATCACTTCATATTACAAAGAGAATACAGTAATGTCCAATGATTGGAAAGGTCAGGGAAATAGAGAAATTTTCAAGGAGAGAGAAAGATTCAGACATCAAAATATTTATTCAAAGGCAAAAGAAAAATATTTTGCTATATAAAAGGACACAAAGTTCTGTGGATTTTCCAATGTCTCCTGCTTGGGTCTGGCCCTTTGAGCTAACAAGTTTCCTCTCCAGCTGGGAGGAAGAGAAGCCTGAAGCCTTCAAGTGAGATTTTAATTCAATTAGTGTCTTACCAATTTGATGCAGCAACCAAGGACCTATGGTGTCTGATTAATATGCTGATGCTAAGGCAAAAGAGTGAACAGAATGCCCATTTGGATAAGGCCTGGCAGCAAAGCGTGGCATTGCCATGGAAACTGCAGAAAGCCATTAATTAGCTATCAAATAAAATCATTGGAAAATTCTGGACCCTGGCATATCTGCCCCCTTCAAAGTGGAGGGCAAGAAGAGGTCATTCTAACAGCAAGGCTCCCTTCAATGATTAAAATCATAGTTGCACAGAGACTGCATGTTACCAAGTGGAAGAAAGATTGGGAAGTAAAACAAATGGACACAATGAAAGAAAAGAGGCTTTGGGATTATTCAAATCCAAGAATACAATTTTAAATGTAAAAGTATCTTGTTGGGTTTCCTCTGCTGATAAAGTTATCTCGATGACAAACATTTTCTCCTAGTTTCTGTTCTGTGGAAAGAAAGTGAGAACAATATGGATCCACTACATGCTGATAAGTGATCGGGGAAGGGATCATAGAGTCAGAGGGTATGGAGTGATTAACCCATAAAATAGATACAGATGGTATAAAGTTCAAATTTTTAAAAAATTAAAATTAAAAAACTAAATTAAAAAGAAGGCAGAAAAGGAGAAAAAGAACCATTAAAATAGCTGGACACATAGACATAATAACAAAACTTACTATACAGATAATCACAATAAATGTAATTGGATAAAACTGGTGAGTAGAAAGACAGAGGTGGTCAGACTACGCATTATAAGTTAAAAAAAGTAAAGGGAAAGAAGGTTTCAAAATAAAAGGATAAAAATATGCTAGACAAATATTAACTAAAAAGAAGCTGATGCAGCCCTGTTAATAACAGTCAAAAAGACTTTAAGGCAAAATACATTTTTAGTGTTGAAGAAGGTCAGTTTAGCAAAGAAAGTGAGATGAGAATGGACACAGAACCATAGACTCTGAATGCTAAAGGGATCATTAAAGAACTGTAAAATTTCAACCTTTAGAGATGAGGAATTATACCCAAAGTTATTCTACAAGTTTTCAACAATAACCATGATTACAGTTCCCTCTCCATTAGCACTAAATGAAAGGTTGTCTAGAACAATCTCTGTCCAAGAAAAGAATCAAGAATTAGCCCCATGACATTTAAACTAATAAGATATAAAAACTCACACATATGTTCTTTTTTGATAGATATACACATGTATGTTATATACTATAACATATAGTATATGTATTATAATATACTATTTATATTACATTATAACATAGATTTTTTTTTCTTAAGTCACCAGCATCTTATATATGGGATCAACTCAAATTGAGGATCAATTCAAATCCTTGGATGGTTACAAGGAGCTCAGGTTGAGTGCAGATCACTCTGTTCCTGGAAACAGTGTTAGTGGTTTCAGCCCTGTCAACCCTAAGAACCTAGAAGCTCTCCTTTCTCAATACCCCTTCTCTCTCCAAATCATCATCAGGGCCTGCAGTTACAAATAAGGTCACTCCTTGATTTTCAATATCAGATCTAATTGTAAGCATTCTGAGTCAAGGCATATGGTACATTTTCTGTCTACTTCAGAATCTTCCTTCCTTCTCAACAGATTCACAAATCAGGATGAATGGAGGGAATAGAATGGCATAAATTTGAATCAATGGGCAGGAAATCACCTCAAAAGTCACAGAGTTAATTGTGGGGGGGGGCATTACAGATCTCTGAGAAATGTGAAAGCTCTGAGCTCTTTCCCAATAAAAAAGTACCATCAAATACACTTTTGAATAATGTTTCATAGATCCCTTGATGATCTTTCTTAGACATTCTGTAAGTACTTGGATCTAGGCTAAACTTTCTATTTTACAAAATTTAAGCTTCAGCTTTCAGAGATGAGGAGTCATACCCAAAGTGATTCTACAAGTTTGGAACACTTAGCATGAGTTTAGTTCCCTTTTCACTATTCCAAGTGTATGTTGGCTAGGGTCACATATCAAGTTAATGTAGCTCATACAGCAGAATCCTGCCCTCAAGGAAGGCAGTTGTGGTTTTTTATTTTATTTTATTTATCAGAGAGAGAGAGAGAGAACTCAAGCAGGGGGAGCAGCAGGCAGAGAGAGAAGCAGGCTCCCCGCTGAGCAAGGGGCTTGATGGTGGGACTCGATCCTAGGACCCTGGGATCATGACCTGAGCTAAAGGCATATGCTTAACCACTGAGCCACCCAAGCATCCTGGAAGGCAGTTTTGTTTTGTCTTGAGATTTTATTTATTTATTTATTGGAGAGAGAAAGAGAGAGAGGGGAAACATGAGCAGGGGGAGGGGCAGAGGGAGAAGGAGACTTCCTGCTGAGCAGGGAGCTCTATCCCAGGCCCCTGGGATCATGACCTGAGCTGAAGGCAGATGCTTAACCGACTGAGCCACCCAGGTGCCCCAAGGAAGGCAGTTTTTAACATAAAAAAAGTCTTGAGGAAAATGGCAGTTATGGTCACTTTAATAAAACTCAATATATACTAAATCCCAAATGTATTAAGTAGATACATTCTCTATAAGTACTAACTAAAAGAAAGAGGCCTCTAAGCTGGAAAGTAATGACTGTGGTTAAAGGATATGCAGGGATGCTTTGGTAAGTATGACATCATCAAAGGATAGAGAGTTTAGTCCACTGAACCTAGTACAAGGGTATATGAAATCTGAAGGAGAGAATGTTTGTTTCAGTCAATTCTGTCTGCTGTAATAAAAATACCATAGGCTTGGTGGTTTAGACAGCAGACACTGATTTCCCACAGATCTGGAAGTCCAAGATCAAGGCACTGGCAGATTTGGTGTCTGGTGAGAATCTGTTTCCTCATTCACAGAAGGCTGTCACCCCACTGTGCTCTCACATAGCAGAAGAGGCAAGATGGGTCTCTGGGCACTGATCTCATTTATGAGATCTTCACTCGTATGACCTAAGCACCTCCCTAGCTCCTAATACCCCCACCTTGGAAGTCAGAATTTCACAGAGGAATTTTCAGGGTGGTTGGGGGGAGGACACAAAAATGTAGTCCATAACAGTGTGAAATCAGCAAAAGGAAAAAAAAAACCCTCCATTAAATAACTTGGAATAAACAAATGGCTTCACAAATCACAAATTGAGTTGCTCTTTTAAGTATCTAACCTCCAGGGACGCCTGGGTGGCTCAGTCATTAAGCATCTGCCTTCGGCTCAGGTCATGATCCCAGGGTCCTGGGATCGAGCCCTGCATCAGGCTCCCTGCATCGGGCTCCCTGCATCGGGCCCCCTGCTTGGCGGGAAGCCTGCTTCTCCCTCTCCCACTCCCCCTGCTTGTGTTCCCTCTCTCGCTGTGTCTCTCTCTGTCAAATAAATAAAAATCTTTAAAAAAAAAAGTATCTACCCTCCATTCTTGAACTTCCTTGGTTGGAAAGCGTCCTCAAAACTGTATTGATTCCACCAATTTTTCCAATATTTCCCTAAGAATGAACAAGGAGCCTCTCCACAATCAAGGTCTCAGTGTCGAGAAAACTTCTAAATGGAGCCCTTCACTCCATGAAGAAAATGACTTTGATAAAAAATGTAAATGAAAGCTTAAGAGCTGATGATAGGAGAAAAGACAGCCACCCAAGCTGCAGGAATAAATTTCAGTGCTGATGTCACCTGCGACGGCTATATTCTGTCGAGTGACCCCTACAAGCCTTAATCAGGGACCAGCAACTGGTTTGACTTTGCTCCAGGCCTGTGCAAGTGAGGAAATTGTAATGTCTTATAAATTAGAGGATGATTATAAACACTGTCAAGGGATTGTTAATTATATGGTGTTAATTGTATAACACATAATTATAAATTAATAATAATGTCACCTAATCTTTTGTTGGTGTACAACAGGATGGTGAGCTTAAATCCTGGGAGCTGGGTTTTCCTGAATTATTAGGCACCTACAGAAGCAGGATTAGAACTCAAATTTCCAAATTCCCAGATTAGTGATGAACCATTACACTCAACATTATTGCTGACAGGAGAACATAACTGGCAGCGAGTGCCATGGCTGAGAACACAGACCAGAAAACACGGAGCAGGAGACAGTGATTAGAGCTCAGCCATTTACTACCTATGTGACTTGACTGAGATATTTAACCTCTCTGTGCTTCAATTTCTTCTGCAAAAATGAGGTTCTTAACAGGTCCTTTCTAATAAGGTCTTTATGAGAATCAAGTACATTTAAAGAGCCTACAAGAATGATTGGCATAGAGGACGCTGATCTATTTGGTACATAAGTGACATAAATAAAAATATAATTTAAATAGATACGCAAATTAATAATCTGCATAATGGCTAAAATCAATTGAGTTCATTTTACCAGCCAAGCACTAGAGTAAGACTTTGAAGCAAGCTATCTCACTTAACTTCACGTCAAATCAATGAGGTGGATCCAATTTTCACTTCCGTTTACACACGAAGAAACTGAGTCTCTGGAAGATGAGATAACTTGTGGGTGGTCCCACAGCTAGTGATGGAATTATGATTCGTCAGTGTCCGCAAGTGGGCCTCCTAATTACGCCACACAGTGTGCCTGTAAGTGCAAATTAATAGTTGAAGTTATCTATAAGAATAATCCGGACCTTAAAAGATACCTGGTGCCACGTCTTTAATACAGAACTATTCAGTTTCTCCAGGAATCAAGTCAGGGGTATCCAGATAGTGTTAAATGTACTGACACCTGAAATCACAGAGCTTCAGGGGGCACCCAGGAGCAATGGGCTGTCTAGGACAGATCTTCTATCTGGAAGGGCAAAATCCGGCTCAGAGCCTAGATGCATTTCTTACTCCTCAAGCACCTCGGAGATGACTACTGGCTTCAGGTATAGCCACCATCTCTTTGAGCAAACCACCTTTGACTTGTGCCTTGCTCTTCTCTGGACGAAGCACAGTGCTGAGGGACTGAAGTGAACAACAGGTGGTGAGGAGGAGATGAAAACCGTAGTCTGTTCCCCACAGCTCTCATAAGAAGAGAAAGCCTTCGATCTCTAGCTGGGAGATCCCACCTTTCAACATACTGGGTGGAACTGGAACCAGGCTGATGCCAGGCTCCTGAAACCCCACCCCAGGCCCATCCACTGTAGACTCACAAAGCTGGGGGGGGAGCTCTAGGAGGAACGGGAGGATGAGGGTGACTTCTAGAAACAGTGGGCAGGGCCCATTGTTTTTGTTCAGCTTCCTGCTGTCACACTAGTTGCTCAATCTCTTTGCATCTCCCCAGCCCAGTATTGTCATCCTCGGCCATAACATGCAAATCAATTTTCTTACTGTGGCACAAAGACTTTATGGACAGAAAGGCAGGATGAATAAACTCTATCAACTATATTGGGATGAGGGGTTCTAAATGTTTCAAAACAAAATCACTTCCGCAAGTCTTTTCTCAAGCAATGTTTATGGAAAAGGGGAATATAAATGCCTCTTTTACCTTCTAACCATGTAAGGTCAGCCAGGTCTTAGGGAATAGGATTCGGCACACATTTACAGAGAAGGAAAAGAAGGCACGTAAGGTTGACTGAGCATCTATGATGTCCTGGTATTTAACATGTATCTAATTTACTTGTTTAGCCCAAAATGCAGCAGTAAGATGGAGTGGTTAGCAGCATGAGATTTAGGGCTGCAAGAGGTTCAGTTCTTGGTTCCCTTTACGAAGTCTGTGACCTTGGAATGTTACTCAACCTCTGCGTACCTCAGTTTCTTCATCTGTCCCGTGGGGAGAATACTAAGTCCTACTTCATTAGCTTGCATGAGAATGTTTCTTTTGCCCAATTTCTACCTTTTACCTGAGTTAGTGCAGATAAGGGCCTGCCCAGAACTCCCTGGTGCATAGGAAACACTCAGTAAAAGTTAGCTTTCGATTTTCTCTTAGGCCAGGCCTGGCTCAAGACTGGGGCTTGAAATTCAAGCCCCATGATGCGCTTTGGCTTCCCCTGCTGCTTATGTGGCTCCTCTGGAATTGTCTACTGCACAGGAATTGGGTGGAAGACTTAGGCGAATCCTTGTCTTCCAAAAGGTCACAGGCAACTAAGAGAAACACATACATTTAAAACCTGAAATAGGGGCAGGGTGCAGTCAGAGAAGATATCATTTTTAAATTATAAAAATAGAATCTGGGAAAAGGAGAATGGAGGACTGAACTGGTAAGAGAAGTAGTGAAGACAAGAAGCTCAAGCGGCTGTTCCCAGCGTCGTCCCTGACAAAGCCTGGTACAGCCTCACCCCATTTCCAGGCAGGCGGGGATGTTGCTTAGCAACCCACCCAGGAACCGCAGAGTGAGCCCTGTGCTGGTGCGTTAAGGGCTGCCACCACAGTCCCGAACAGGACCAAACTTTCACTTTAAACCCCGCCTCCAGAACAAGGGGCACTTGTAAATTGAAAGCATTTGGGAGGAGAGTCCTCTGAGAGGTTAGGTTGAGCAGAAGGCAGGCATAGGGGAAAATACTCGGTTTAAATGAGTGGAAAAATATAGAGTGAATTTTCTTTTCTTTCTTTCAAACAGTGCAGAAATTTGATGTGCTCAGAAAGATTTGCCAAGCCAAGGACTTGGTGAGTCAGCTTCACTGAATGTTGATGTGGCAACTGAGGCCAGGAGGACATGCCCAGCTCCTAGCTCATGTAGGTCACCTCTCCCAGCAGCTGCAGCCTTTTGATTACCACCTACAAATTCAATCTCAAAGTAAGATCTGGAGAAAATATTGCCCTTACTCAGTAGAGAT
Organism: Callorhinus ursinus; assembly: GCF_003265705.2. Classification (NCBI taxonomy): domain Eukaryota; kingdom Metazoa; phylum Chordata; class Mammalia; order Carnivora; family Otariidae; genus Callorhinus; species Callorhinus ursinus. The sequence continues at coordinate 11,706,224 of NW_027397086.1, forward strand.
TGGAGGTGTTAGAGTTCAACTCTATATTCATTCCTTCAACAGATATTTTTTTGAAGCTTGGCAGTTAGAACGGAAGATAGGCTTTAATTTTTAAGTGTGACATATGTTAAGGAGGGGAAGTATAAGATGCTGTGGGAACATACAGCATGGACCCCTAACCTAAAACGGACAGAGAAGGGGGAAGGTCACAAAAAGCACCAGAAGCTGTGATGTTTAATAGGAGTTGTGAAACATAAGTCAGAGTTCAACAAAGAGAGGAAGGGAAAATTGTTCCATACGGAGTAACAGTTCATGCAATGGTCCAGTTCAGTGTGAGAGAGGAAGGGGAGGGGGAGAGGGAGACAAGATGGGGGAGGGATGAAGATGGGAAGAGAAGGAGAGAGAAGAGAATTGGGGATGGGGATGAGGAGGAGTGGGAGCAGAATATATGAGTATTATGTAGCCGTATAAGGAGGAGTCTTGCAACTCATATGAGAATTCTAGACTGTATCCTGGAGTTCCTGGTATGGTCTTCTGTCAAATTTTCTGAAGATAAGGAATTTTGCAATTTTTTTTTTTTGTCTGTATCACCATCCTTTCCCTAATGTATGGAGTCTTGCTCTTAAACCTGAGCTCATTTACCTCCTCTCCTTCTGATTTTGCCTGTTTTAGAATGCTTGCTCGCCCTCCTACCCCTCCTGCCCCTCCCCATATACCGTTATGGTTGCCCCTGGTGCTGTTTGATTGGGCTACCTCTCTGTCACCCTGTCAATACTAGGGAAAATCCACTAAATGGTCATCTCCCCATCAACCTGCAGCAACTGTGTCTGAACCAGCCAACTACTTGCCCAGGGACTGAGCCACTCCATAGAAGTTGTCTCATATCAAGTTCTGTTCATCCGAGTGGTGAAGCAAGAAATCCATCTAACTCACTAGCCTCTTTAAAATAGTGGTTAAGGGCCCAAACCCTGGGGTCACCTTCCCTTGAGGGTGCAACCTGGCCTATATCAAGACTTAGCTGTGTGATCTTTGGCAAGTTAGTTCATCTCTCTGAGCAATGGTTTCATCACCCTTACGTGAAGATATTCACACACACCTCATGGGGGTTGTTATGAAGATTGAAAGAGACTATGGAGAGAAAAAAAACCTAGAATAGCACATTGCACACACTAGGAAGAAAATAAATATTCCTCTTCACTATTCCTCTGAAAGTGCATTATCTACTTACATTTCTGGTTTTGATCCTTACAATGACTTCCTAAGGTTGAAGGATTAAAGGAGATTATACATATCAAGCACCAGCTACATAATAAACACAAGATAAATATTAGCTATTATTATTAATTATCATTAATGAAGCAGAATATCCTCTGAGAGATTAACTGTGTCTTATTTTCTGGAATACAGGCTCATAGTAAATGGACAAGTCTTCACCACCCACCATGACTATCGTTTTTGTGTATTCACAAATACCCCCTCACAAGAGGTAGCATGTGTCCTTTAAGAGCTCTTCTCAATCTTTGCGAAAGGCCAGCATCTTCTTTGGTTTCAGAGGCCATCCTACAAATGACTCCACCCAGGGAGGTTAGCAGAACGGCCGCACTGCACAACTCCGTGGGTTCCATTCTCACCTTAGTCTAGAAGAATGGCATCTTGTGCAGCAGTTGATAATGCTAATGACTGTTATATACGCTGAATTGTGTCCCTCCAAATGCATATGTTGCAATTCTAACCCCTGGTACCTCAGAAGGTGACTGCATTTGGAAACAGAACCTTTGAAGAAGTAAGCTAAAATGAGGCTGTAGGGTGGGCCCTAATCCAGTCTGACTGGGGTCTTTATAAGAAGAAATTTGGGCACACAAAGAGACATCAATGATGTGTGGTCACAGAGAAAAGAGCTTTTGAGGACAAAGCAAGAATTGGCCATCTGCTGACCCAGGAAAGAGGCCTCAGAAGAAACCAAATCCAGCAACACCTTGATCTAGGACTTCTAACCTCCAAAACTGTGAGAATTTCTGTTGCTTAAGCTGCCTAGTCTATGGAAAACACAGGGCCCATCAAAGGAGCAGGCTGCAGTGACTGTGGAGGTAGGAGAGAATGAGAAGAAAGAACAAGATGCTATGGTGGCTTGGATTTCCTGGGATGAGACCGCACCTTGCTTCCCCATGGGTAACTGGATCTTTGATGCAATGGACGGCCTAGATGCCTTGGAGAGTGGACACACAGTGTGTGGCCTTGAGGGAAGTATCCAGGACACCTTGTGAAGACCCTGAGTTCTTCTGAGTGACCTCAGTATGGCCTTCTGGATAAGAAGTAAGCAGAAGTCCTCCACGGCATCTCCAGATGATAGCTGCAAGGTAGTGGTCAGTAGAGACCAGAGACCAGATCTTTGCCTCATTTCCCTGGGACAATAAATGTGCAGAATGAATGCAGTATTCAAAAGAGGATTGGAGGGAAGCTCATTAATGAGTGTGATGGTCATCCTGGTAATGAGGATGGTAACAACTCAGAAAGATATCATTTAAAAAGAAAGAAATAGAACGTTTCTAGCATCTGTTATGTTATAGAATAAACTAATATCCTTTATATGTAAATAGGCAGAATAGCTATGAAGTTACAGTATCAGCCTCAGGGGCATTTTTATCTTGATTTCTGTTGTATCCTTAGTACTAGCACAGCACATGGTACCACTTGTGTGCTCAGTATTTGTTGAATGAAAAGATGGACTACCCATGTGCTATTTACTTTATTTCAGAACTGCAGAAAAGCCCTGAACAGTAAAAGGGACCTAGCCAAGGTCACATAGTGACCATATGTCATTGGCAGACACAAGGTGTCCTAGTCAGTTTGGGCTTCTAAAACAAAATACCTTAGAATCAGTGGCTTAAATAGCATTTATTTCTCATAGTTCTAAAGGTCAAGAAGTCCAAGATCAAGATGCCAGTGATTCAGTTCCTGGTGAAAGTCTTCTTGGTTTACAGATGGCTTCTTGTGTCTTCATGTGGAGGAAAGTGAGAATTCTAGACTCTTCCTATTTTTATAAGGACACCAATTCCATTTTGGGGGCTCCACTTCATGACCTCATCTAAACCTAATTACCTCTCAAAAGCCTCACCTCTAAATACCATCACCACATTGAGTTATGCAGGGTTTCAAGATTTGAATTAGGGTCGGGGGCACATATACATTCCACCCATCATACGAGGAAAGAATGAAAACAACTACTTCCATTCCAGTGCTCTGCTCAAAGCCTATGGAGATATTTAACATTCTTTCTCCAGAAGCATCTGGTTCAAGATTCTGCCTGGGCCACACCAATGGATGAGCCCAATGATCTAGTGTGACAAATCCTCTTTCCCTATGCCCTTTGTGAAAGGAATTCGCCATCCTCTGTGATCATCAAGCTGGCAACATCAATCTGGATGCTCGTTAATGACACTGACCTCAATCTGTCATGTTGCAAGGAACCCTTCACAGCAGCTAGGATTTGCTGCCATATAGGGCTTTATTGTACATGGAACTCTCTAATAAGCTGATTAGAAATATTTTTGAAGCCTTGATGTGTACTTTTCAGACATCTGATAGGAAGCAAAGTGAATGGGCACATGCTGAGTGTAGAAGCAGGAATTCTGCTGAATTAGAAGATGCTCCTACTTGAATCGTGGTGCATTTCTCATGGTTGACAGAGCAAAGGTCCGGCATGATGATACTCTCATTTAAACCTTTCCTTGTTTCTTTTTTCTTCTTTTTAAAATTAAACAGTTTATTTAAACTAAGAAGATAACAACAACAACAACAGCAACAATAAAAAAAATAACTTCATCCATTTCTTCCATTCCCAACTCCCTACCTCTGGCAACCACTAATCTGTTTTCTGTATCTCTGAGTTTGGTTTTGGGTTGCTGAGTTGCTTTTATGCCCCCCTGTTTTTGTTTGTGTGTGTGTTTGTTTAAGATTCCACATATTAGAGAGATTATACAGTATGTCTTTCTCTGTCTGCCTGAGTTCACTTAGTATAATGCCCTTAAGGTACATCCATGCTGTAACAAATAGCAAGATTTCACTTTTTTTAAAAAGATTTTATTTATTTATTTGACATAGAGAGAGAGAGAACAAGTAGGCAGAGAGGCAGGCAGAGGGAGTGGGAGAGGGAGAAGCAGGGTTCCGGCTGAGCAGGGAGTCCGATGCAGGGTTTGATCCCAGGACCCTGGGATCATGACCTGAGCTGAAGGCAGCTGCTTAACCGGCTGAGCTACCCAGGCGCCCGATTTCAATCTTTTCTATGACTGAAAAATATCCCAGTGTGTGTGTGTGCGCGCGCGCGCGCGTGTGTGTGTGTGTCTATATATATCTCTATATATCACAGTTTCTTTATTCATTCATCCATAGATGGACACTTAGGTTGTTTGCATATCTTGGCTATTGTGAATAATGCTGCAGTGAGCAATGGGGTACGTATGTCTTTTTGAGTAAGTGTTTTTTCTTCAGATAAATACCCCAGAAGTGGAATTGATGAATCATATGATAGTTCCATTTTTAAATTTTTGAGGAACTTCAATCCTGTTTTTCCATAGTGGCTGAACCAATTTATATTTTGGTGTTGAGTTGTATGAATTCTTTATATTTTTTGAATATAAGCCTTTTATCAGATATATGATTTGCAAATATTTTATCCTATTTAGGAGGTTGCCTTTTCATTCTTGTTAATCGTTTCCTTTGCTGTGTGGAAGCATTTTAGTGTAATGTATTCCCACTTATTTATTTTTGTTTTTGTTGCTTTAGGTTTCGGTGTCACATTAAAAATTTCTTGCCAAGACCTATGTCAGGGAGCTTACCACCTATGTTTTCTTCTAGAAATTTTATGGGGGATTTCAGGTCTGACAAGTCTTTAATCCATTTTGAGTTAATTTTTGTGGATGGCATAAGATAGTGGTTGAGTTTTACTCTTTTGCATGTGGCTATCCAGTTTTCACAACACCATTTTTGGAGAGACTATTTTTTCCCCATTGCATATTCTTGGCTCTTTTGTTATAAATTAATCTAAATTAATCTGGGTTTATTGCTGGGCTCTATTCTGTTTTTTTGATCAATGTGTTTGTTTTCATGCCAATATCATACTATTTCAATTATTATAACTTTGTAATATAGTTTGAAATCAGAGAGTGTGATACCTCCAACTTTGTTCTTTCTCAAGACTGCTTTGGCCATTCAGGGGTTTTTGTGGTTCCGTACAAATTTTAGGGTTATTTGTTCCATTTCTTTGGAAAATACCATTGGAATTTTGAGATGACATTGAATTTGTAGATTGCTCTGGATAGTGTGGACAATTTAACAATATTCGTTCTTCTAATCCATGAGCACAAAATATCTTTCCATTTATTTGTGTCTTCTTTAATTTCTTCCATTAATGTCTTATACTTTTCAATATACAGGTCTTTTACCTCCTTGGTTAAATTTATTCCTAAGTATTTTATTATTTTTGATGCAATTGTAAATGGAATTGTTTTCTTCATTTCTCTTTCTGATAGTTCATTGTTAGTCTATGGAAATACAACAGATTTTTGTGTACTGATTTTGTATCCTATAACTTTATAAATTTGTTTATTAATTTTAACAGTTATTTGGTGAAGTCTTCAGGGTTTTCTATATATAATATTGTGTTATTTGCAAATAGTCATAGTTCTACTTCTTTTTCAATTTGGATGACTTTTATTTCTTTTTCTTGCCTAACTGCTCTGGCTATGACTTCTAATACTATGTTAAATAAAAGTGGTAAGAGTGGGCATCCTTGTCTTGTTCCTGATCTTAGAGGAAAGGCTTTCACCTTTCCACCATTGAATGTGATGTTAGCTATGGGCTTGTCATATATGGTCTTTATTATGTTGAGATATGTTTCCTCTATACCTACTTTGTTGAGAGCTTTTATTATAAATGGATGTTGAATTTTGTTAAATGCTTTTTCTGCATCTCTTGAGATCATCATATTATTTTCATCCTTCATTCTGTTAATGTAGTATATCACATTGGCTGATTTGGAGGTGATGAATCATCTTTGCATACTTGGAATAAAGCTCACTTGATCCCTGGTTTGTTTTAAGGCCAATTCAGCACAGGAAGGATAAAGTCATGGGTAAGCAATGGGCCTCCCTAGGATGGATTGACTTCTGACTGTGCCTCATGAAGCAGGACCATTTTATTACTTGTATGCCTGGCACCAAGCTGAAGGCTCATATTTCTAATTCTCCAAAAGACTGAAAAAAAGGCACAGTCATCCTCATTTTACAGAAGAAACTGAGTCTCAGAAAATGTCTTTAGCTTTAGGGCTTTGGAAAAGCAGGATTCACATCAGCTCTGTCTAATACCATGCTCATATTTTTATTTGAAGAAGAAGAAATCATTCATTTCTTCTTTCATCTAGCAGATCTTGAGCACCTACTATGTGCCTTGTACTGTATTTAAATGCCTTGATGCCTCAAAAGGAAATGGTGGATCCTCCCTGGTCAAAGAGCTTTCACAGTATTCTTTAGTGTAGCAGTCTTCTAGGTGAAATATAGGCCTTATTCTTATTGGTACTTCACCATCATATTAAGAAAACTAACTTACAGTTGAGTACAGTACTATGTGACTGACCATTATGCAAGAAAGGATTGAGTTAGCAGACCTGGGTTGCCCAAACCATGCACATTCTAAGAAATTCTTAGGTCTGCCTTTAAGACTGGCTCTTGGCCAACTCCTAGGAGCTGAGCTCTGAGCTTTTGGAATTCTACCTGATAAGAGTGTTCATGTATACCTAGGGCCTTGAGCCATTTGACCAGATCATGCTAACAAATGTAATTTATGGGGAATGTCTGTGTTTTGCTCTAAGGACGTAAAGTCAGAGTAGCTGAGGCCAATCACATAGACACTGCATGCCCACATAACTGGCCCCCAACAATAACTTTGGACACTAAGCTTGGGTGAGCTTTGCTGGGTGTCAACACTTCACATGTGTTGTCACACATCTTTGCTGAGAGAATTCAGGGTATCCATGCAACTCCACGGGAACAGACAACTGGAAGCTTGCATTTGGTTTCTCTTGGACGTCACCCTCTCACGCTTTCCCTTTGCTGATTTTAATCAGTGTCCTTTAGCTATCATAAACTGTAACAGTGAGTATAACAACTTCTAAGTTCTATGAGTTCTTCTAGTGAATCAAGGAGCCTCAGAGTGGTCTTGGGCAACCCTGAAACAACCATCCACTTCTCCACCCATCATCTTCTTTATTCCTTATCACAGTTCAGAAGGCACCTGCATTGGCATATCCATTGCATGAATGATGAGAGGACAAGTGCCTTTCTTAACAATGTTTTAGGGGGCCCAATGTCGCGGGCATTCTAAACCAGTAGAGATTCAGAGAGATTAAGCAGTTGAAAAATCTAAATATCACCATCACATGGATAAAGGAGACATTCAGGTAAGCACCACAGCTGACTCCCTAATACCACACCCCAAAATTACAAATATCCCCACCCAAATGCAGAGAGCATTGGAAAACCAGAGATTTCTCTCCTTGAAAATAAAGCTTCCATCCCAAATGTATGGTCTGTTGGGGAGAAGCCCAGTGAACTACTTTCCAAGTAGGCAGATTTCCGAGAAGAAAGGTCATTTGCTCTTCCAAACACAACTGTTGGAGTAAGAGGTGAAGTGTGGCCTGGATATGCTTCTAATAAATGGATGTCCTAAAGTAGCAGGATATAAAATCAATGCACAGAAATCACTGGCGTTCCTATACACCAACAACAAGACAGAAGAGAGACAAATCAAGGAGTCGATCCCATTTACAATTGCACCCAAAACCATAAGATACCTAGGAATAATTTAACCAAAGAGGCAAAGGATCTGTACTCAGAAAACTATAAAATGCTCATGAAAGAAATTGAAGAAGACACAAAGAAATGGAAAACCGTTCCATGCTCATGGATTGGAAGAACAAATATTGTGAAGATGTCAATGCTACCTAGAGCAATCTACACATTCAATGCAATCCCCATCAAAATACATCCACTTTTTTCAAAGAAATGGAAGAAATAATCCTAAAATTTGTATGGAACCAGAAGAGACCCCGAATAGCCAGAGGAATCTTGAAAAAGCAAAGCAAAGCTGGCGGCATCACAATTCCGGACTTCCAGCTCTATTACAAAGCTGTCATCATCAAGACAGTATGGTAGTGGCACAAAAGCAGACACATAGATCAATGGAACAGAGTCGAGAGGCCAGAAATGGACCCTCAACTCTATGGTCAACTCATCTTTGACAAAGCAGGAAAGAATGTCCAATGGAAAAAAGACAGTCTCTTCAACAAATGGTGTTGGGAAAATTGGACAGCCACATGCAGAAGAATGAAACTGGACCATTTCCTTACACCACACACAAAAATAGACTCCAAATGGTTGAAAGACCTAAACGTGAGACAGGAGTCCATCCAAATCCTAAAGGAGAACACAGGCAGCAACCTCTTCGACCTCAGCCACAGCAACTTCTTCCTAGAAACATCGCCAAAGGCAAGGGAAGCCAGGGCAAAAATGAACTATTGGGATTTCATCAAGATAAAAAGCTTTTGCACAACAAAAGAAACAGTCCACAAAACCAAAAGACAACCGACAGAATGGGAGAAAATATTTGCAAATGACATATCAGATAAAGGGCTAGTATCCAAAATCTATAAAGAACTTATCAAACTCAACACCCAAAGAACAAATAATGCAATCAAGAAATGGGCAGAAGACATGAACAGAGATTTTTCCAAAGAAGACATCCAAATGGCCAACAGGCACATGAAAAAGTGCTCAACATCGCTCGGCATCAGGGAAATCCAAATCAAAACCTCAATGAGATACCACCTCACACCAGTCAGAATGGCTAGAATTAACAAGTCAGGAAATGACAGATGTTGGCGGGGATGCGGAGAAAGGGGAACCCTTCTACACTGTTGGTGGGAATGCAAGCTGGTGCAACCATTCTGGAAAACAGTATGGAGGTTCCTCAAACAGTTGAAAATAGAGCTACCATATGATCCAGCAATTGCACTACTGGGTATTTACCCCAAAGATACAAATGTAGGGATCCAAAGGGGTATGTGCACCCCAATGTTTATAGCAGCAACGTCCACAATAGCCAAACTGTGGAAAGAGCCAAGATGTCCATCAACAGATGAATGGATAAAGAAGAAGTGGTATATATACACAATGGAATATTATGCAGCCATCAAAAGGAATGAGATCTTGCCATTTTGCAATGACATGGATGGAACTGGAGGGTGTTATGCTGAGTGAAATAAGTCAATCAGAGAAAGACATGTATCATATGACCTCGCTGATATGAGGAATTTTTAACCTCGGGAAACAAACTGAGGGTTGCTGGAGTGGTGGGGGGTGGGAGGGATGGGGTGGCTGGGTGATAGACACTGGGGAGGGTAAGTGCTATGGTGAGCGCTGTGAATTGTACAAGACTGTTGAATCACAGATCAGTACTTCTGAAACAAATAATGCAATATATGTTAAGAAAAAAAAAGAGAAGAAGAAGATAGCAGGAGGGGAAGAATGAAGGGGAGTAAGTCGGAGGGGGAGACGAACCATGAGAGAGGATGGACTCTGAAAAACAAACTGAGGTTTCTAGAGGGGAGGGGGTTGGGGGGATGGATTAGCCTGGTGATGGGTATTAAAGAGGGCACGTTCTGCGTGGAGCACTGGGTGTTATGCACAAACGATGAATCATGGAACACTACATCAAAAACTAATGATGTATGGTGATTAACATAACAATAAGAAAAATAAAAAAAAAAAGGATGTCCTTTTGCCTGGAATCAGCCAGGAAAAAGTTTTTTGCATGTTGCAAGAAGTCAGTGATGCTCTCAGGACTAGAATTCCCAGTGGTCACAGAACCAGGACACAACCCCAGGCGTCATTCTACATTGAGTTCAAGGCAAACAGGGTGCTTTTTATTGTTGATTTACAACTCTCAAGATCTCAATGGTGTAAAGTACTGCAGATATTTAAAATGCAAAAAGCCTTAAGTGACCTCCATTGAACTTAATTAACATCACCTATTTAAGGAAAACAATTCCCCTCCCTTCAGACCCAGGGCTGTTTCCCAAAGCCTATCCCTGATACTTGAGAGAAGCATAAACCTTTGTGCACAAATTGCTTCACATCATATCAGAATCCAGCCAGTTATTCAGACCTGGCTATGTCTCTACTTCTTAGGCCTATTTCATCTCTCCCTCCTTTTATGGACTAAACGACTGGTTCTGAGACACAGGGGTTCTGTGTCTCACTTTCATTCCTCCATTTGTTCACATAATGAACATTTGTTAAGCATTAGCTATGTATTAGATGCTGCTCTATTTTCTGGGGATATGACAACAACCAAGTCTTTGCCTCAAAGGATTTATTCCCAGTTTTAGGAAGTGGAGCACATTCACAAATAGTGCAAATATGTATCTCGAGGACAATGACAGGAGTATCTGCAGGACAAACGAAGGCATAGGTGAGGGAGTGGCCCATCTCCTGGGTCAATCCCCTCTTATATGCACTGCAAAAACACTGCTCTTCTGCCTTCTCATCACCTCCCCTTCCTCTCTCTGGCCTTTGTTTGCCCATTTTGCTCCACTCCCCAACTACTCCCAACAATCAATTGTGGTTTGGCTATGGTCCATAGTACCTAGATCCCTCACCAACAATATTTTGGATCAGATGTTCCACTGACCACTGGCCTGGTGCTCAATCTGTCCCAAATTCTAGTGCCATTCAGATTTGCACTAGGCTTGCCTTGCAGCCTGCCTTAGCATCTTTTGCTGCAAGGCTCTTGCTGACAGAGCCCAAATTGTACCTCCAGAGACCTAGAGCCTGTGGGTACTTTCTATGGCGTGCCCTAGAATTGCTTATCCATGCTGAAACACAATCCACTCACCTCCCAGTTACGAGGCAAGATTTAAAGCCTTAATGGTGTCTCATTGATTTCTTAAGGTCTGCTTAGAGCTGGTGCTCCGCTGTTGCATATTTTAATTGTTACCGTTTTGTTCTTGCATCCTGAGGTGATTTTACCAGGAGGAGCACATGCTTAAAGAAGCTGAATTAAATGCAGGCAAATCTCATTAATTCAGACTCCACTAATTCAGGCCAGACTAAAATATAACTCTGTGTTATCTAGAAGTAAAAAGATTTTCTAAATAAATTAACAGTGGAAATAAGAGTACAGGGGAGAAAGTTCACCTGTTTAAAAAGCAGTGTTCCCAAACACCTTCAAGGCATTCCAGAACGGCCATGGACATATTAACAACTTCCTTTGTGTTTGTTCATTAAAGCTGAAGACTGGTTCTTCAAAGAATAACCTCTTATTTGGTGAACTTTTTCTTTAATTTGTTAATCTGTAAATTTAAGGCTTATATATCTTTCTAAAATATTTTCACCAAATCCACCCTCCTCCATAATGCTAAGTATCTTACAGACATATTGTACCTACACATAAACATATGTGCGTATGCATTAAAAATACAATGAAAGCATCTTAAAATGAAATAGCGTATTTATGGTTGGTAGCATTAAAGGTGATTTTTGTTTTCAACTTCATATTTATAAGTACTTTCTGTAATGAACTCTGATTTTTATCATCAATATAAAAAAATGTAAATCAACATTTTCTAATATTTAACAGATCTTTTCTCCCAAGTAGTTTATATGGGACAGAATTTAATCATATCCAGCATTTTTTAATAAAAAGACTTGGTAGGGAGAGTGAGACAGTGGCTTAAGTGAAGGCCAAAATTTATCTTCACGTCACGCTTGTTGGAGGGGACTTGGTGCTGAAATCAGTTTAGAATATGAAGTGAGCCTGACGTAGGAAAGATGTGAGGGTTCAAAGCCGATGGCTAAGAAAGAATTCTTGAGACATCGTGGGTACATAAAGGGGGTGTTGTTAAAGCCCGGGAACAGGACCCACGGGCAGAAAGAGCGGCGCTGGGGTCATGAGGAGTGGCCCATTGTATACTTTCAAGTTGGGAGGGGGTTAGGGGTAGCATAAGTCTCTAAGGAATTTTGGAAGAGAGGTTTCCAAGACCTTGAGGGGACTAGCTATTGTTGGGAAAAGGTCATTTATTACTGTCTAAAAAACCTTAGTCATGAGACCCTTCAGATGTATATCAGTGGTTCACATGCTTGGGGGATGACTGCCAACATGTATCTTTGGGGAGGGGGTTAGAGATAAAGGAAGTTTCCAAAGGAATTTTTATAGGTTGAAGTAGATTTACAGGATCCTGGGGGTCGGGCTAAGATCGCCTTTTGCCCTTAGCATAGTGCACAGTAGACCACGGGACTACTCAATGTTATACAAGCCATAAACTAACTACCTCCAGTAGCATTCCACCAACTGCTCCTGGTGACCAGTACAGTTACTGCAAGTATATTGAGTATCTCATTTGCGCCAGATAATTTTCCAGGCAGAATTTACTTTTTTTGCTACAAATAATCACAGACGGATGCTCAGGGATATCCAAAATTGCCCAGGTTCCCCCAGATAATACATGATAGAAGTAATGTTCAAACTCAGCTAAACAACGCAAAGCCCCTGATATATGTTTTAAGGATCAGAGAAAGTGCATTGTACAGAAAGAGACATTGGATTAGTGGTGAGACATTTTGAATTTTGAGCCCGGCTTCTGCTACTAATTAAATGGATGACCTTGAGCTTTGTGCTTAACCTCTGTAAACCTCAGTTTTCTGTAAAATGATCAACATATACAGCTGAGGAGGAGAATAAGTGAGAAAAAAATGTTTTATAATACCTCAGAATCTTTTCTTTTTATTAATATAATTTCTAATTAACAGCATCTTCCTCTCACAATCCTCCCTGCTCTAGGCATGCAGTGTAGATGGTGCAGGTGAGCTTTTATTTAATAGAGGCTTCAGTAGGCCTTTCAGGAAGGAAAGGTACCATCTTAAACAAGTCGTCCTATCTGAGTCTGGGCCCCAGTGGGGCAGGTGGTAGTCATTTTTTCTCTTGCTCTTGCCCTAACTTTCTAAAGCCAAAATTTGAGCTCAGATATTTTAATATTGATGGAATATTGCCTTGATGAACAACCACTTAGGAAGGCTGCACTAACTGTAATGATCCCCAAATTTCAGTGTCATAACATAATACAATTCTATTTATCTCTCATATGATACTTCAATGTGGATGGGGTAGTTCTTCTAGGTAGTAACTTGAAAATCCAGGCTCCTTTCTTCCTGTAGTGTATCTATCCTACAGGTGTGCCCTCTGGGGGTCTCTGTGGAAGAAGAAAAGGAGAATCTGGCTGAAGATTTTAGGAGCCAGGCCTAGCTATGCTCTGAATCCCTTTAGCCCATCTTATTACTGCTGAGAATGAGCAACATGGTTTTGGCCTACTGCAAGTATTATATGCTCAGGGAGAGAAAATGGAGTCTGAGAATATTGTGGCTTCTTTTCCGGAAGCAGAACTGAAGTGGAGCCTCTGTGCATCAGTATGGCCAGAGTCTGTTCTTATTGCATGGAAATACCAGAATCGTTAGCCCATATGCCCATGGGAACCAACTTTATCAACTAGAGTACAGTGTTTATGTGCAGTTTCTTGGCCTTTTGTCTTACAGACTATTTATTTCAAAGTTACTTAGGTGTGCACTTCCCTCCCCACCACCACCTACACTGAGACTGCTTCATACATTTGTAATATAGTCAGATCCTCCCGTCATGGTGTGCATTCCTCCCTGGGATCCCCCAGCCTCCTTAATGATTTTTTAAAATTTGCATCTATTACAGTTTGCTCTTCGTGCTATAAAGTTCCATGGGTATGACTGATGCATAATGTCATGTATCCACCATTACAATATAATACAGAATAGACTCACCCTTCTAAAAATCCTCTGTGCTTTCCCTATTCAACCCTCCCTCTTATTCTCCCCCTAGAAATGACTAATATTTTGTTGACTCTCTAGTTTTGCCTTTTCCAGAGTGGCATATAATTGAAATCATACAGTATGTAGCCTTTTGAGACTGGATTTTTCATTTAGCAGTATGTGTTTAAGGGTAATCTGTGTCTTTGATGGCTGAACAGCTTATTTCTTTTTTAAAAAAAACTTAATTCCAGTAGACAGTGTTCTATTCGTTTCACGCATACAATACAGTGATTCAACAATTCTACACATGACTCAGTGCTCATCATAATTAAGTGTACTCTTCATCCCCCTCACCTATTTCGCCCATCCTCCCACCCACTTCCCCACATAGCTTATTTCTTTTAAATGCTCCGTTTTACTGATATACTGCAACTTGTTTATGCATTCACCTGTTGAATTGTTGCATTCGCCTATTGAAGGACATCCAAAATGTTTTTGGTGATTATAATACAGCTGCTGTAAACATTCACATGCAGATTTTATATGGACACATGTTTTCAAACCAGTTGAGAAAAAACCTAGGTGCACAAATGTTCGATCGCATGGTAAGACTATATTTGGTGTGTAAGAAACCACCAAACTGTCTTGTAAAGTGGCTATTGCCATTGGCATTCTTAGCAGCAACAAAAGGGAGTTCTGGCTGCTGCATTTCTTACCAGCATTTGGTATCACCAGCTCTTTGTAGCAGCTATTCTGAAAGGTGTGTAGTGGGTGGGCATCCTTTCGTAGCCTCAACTACTCTGGCGTCACAATGAGAAGAGCTAGCAGTGGTTCCGCAGATACTCATGGAACACCCATTATTTGCACTAGGCAGGGGTGTCGCAGGTAGCTGCTAAGGTGATGATGTCAGGGAAGAGATGATTTCCCCAAGGTGACTGAATGAGCAATTACACAGAGTTATGCTATAGAAAATCTTCATGCGCTGGAAGTCTAGAAGATCAGCTGGTTGAAAACTCCTCCCTGACTCTATTCTTAAGGCACCGCAACCATGCCTTTTGCAGGGGTCTTGTCTGAATTCACCTCCTGCATACCTCTTTGAATCATAGGTTTGCTGCTGGATCATCTCTATGATCTTTCACATGGCACAATTAGCTGCATAAAGATAAACAGATCTAAATCATCACCTAGTAAACCATAATCATATAGGGATTCCAGGGAAACACAAGAGACCTACTCTTGCAGGAACAGAGACATTGATCACTAAGGAGAGGAATGACCCCAAGGAAGAGGTTATAACAAATAATTAGAGAAGAATAAACAAATAGTTACAATTTCATCATAGAAATCAAATCATCATGGGCGCCTGGGTGGCTCAGTTGGTTAAGCGACTGCCTTTGGCTCAGGTCATGATCCCGGACTCCTGGGATCGAGTCCACATAGGGCTCCCTGCTCAGCGAGGAGCCTGCTTCTCCCTCTGACCCTCTCCCCTCTCATACACACTCTCTCTCTCTCATTCTTGCTCTCTCAAATAAATAAATCTTAAAAAAAATTAGAATAAAAAAAATCAAATCATCATGAAAAGTAAAAAAAAAAAGAGAGAGAGAGAGAGAAGAAAGAGAAAGAGTTATAGTCTTATGGAGACAGGTTTAGAAAAATAATATAAAATAACAGGAATAAGAATAAAGGCTAAAAATGATCAGAAAGAAAAATGTAGCTACATATTCTAGAAGAGAGCAAACATATGGATGATTAATGTTCCTGAAAAAGAGAACAAATTAGACCAAAAAACACACCAATATTCTTATAATGTGACAGAAAAAAGACTGAATTAAAGAAACACCTACATGAACAAAGTGAAAGGGTACAACTTATCTTGGGAAAGCTGATTAACAAACAAAGCCAGGCGAGCAAAATAATAACAAATATGAGACACAGCCATGTCGGTTCTTAATTTTCAAAGATAAAGAATGACTCCTGAAGGCACTTGAATACACACAGGATCCCCTACAGAGAAGGGAATGAGGAACACACTGGCTTCTGTTTCTGTCTAGGCAACATTCAGTGCGAGCAGACAGTGAATTAAAAAAAAAATTAAATGTGTACAAGCAATGTGTACAAGCAATGTCTACTTTGGTCCAAGGGAAGGGAAGTGTGACCCAAGAATTTTATACCATGCCAAATTGGTGTTCAAGCATAAACACACCCACAAGCCATTTTTATACATGGTAGAATTCAGAGGAAATGTCACCCATGAGCCTTTCTTGAAAAAAGACATGGTCATAAAATCCAGTCAACCAAGAAATGAAGCAAAGTAAAATTCATAGAAAGGAGGAGCTATGGAAGCAAAGTTCTTATGCACTAACTTTATTTTAATGTAGAACTGAGTTTAAAGAATTGTGAGAATTTTGGTTGCAGTGCAAAATATAACTGCTATAAACCATGAAAATATATATGAAAATGAAACTAACAAAAATTGAAGTAGAAACATGGGAGGTGTAAAGAAGTGTGTGTCTGTGTGTACATACGTGTGAGCTCATTTTTCTTATTTTTCACTGTGGTGGGTGGATTCTAAAAATATTACTTATACTTGTTAAAATCGAGAAAAACATATTTAGGCATATTATTACTGACTATAAATGTAACCAAATAGGGTGTTTTTAAAAAAATTTTTCAAAGAATCTTCCAACTTCTCAGCAGAAATGAGGAATACAAAATGAATCAAAGAAGCACCCATCTGAAAGCAAAATATAGAAAATCTAATGGGCACAAAAATAAGAAATTAACAAAATGATAGACCTGAAATAAAACCCACACATATTATTTAATTACAATAGGATAAACCCACAAATTATTTAAAAAGACCATAATATTGATTCATAAAAACAACATGGAGTTAGAAGTAGTTAGAACAAGTACAGAAAGATTACAGTATCAAATAAAGACCTATCATTCAAGCAAAAACATACCAGGGATTAAGTTGCAAGCATAAAAAAAATTAAAACCGGGGGAAAAAGAACTAAATAAGACAAAGAAAGGGGGTTTTCTAATGACACAACAATGGGGATCTCAAAATCATGGCTTTTTATGTTCCTAATATCACAGCATCAATATTAAGGAAAAAATGTAGAAAATGTCAAAATTACATAAAACAACATTGGTAGGGCTTTTTAACTGAACTCTCAGCTTCAGAAAAACAGTTCAAGTAGAAGAAAAGAGATGAGATAAATATAGTAACCAGCGAGGCAGAAATTATTCATTCTATACCAGAGGAGAGCAAACACCCATTCTTTACAAGTGCCCATTGAACATTTGCATATCTCAGTCTTGTATTTGTTTGCTATTAAAATGTAAATAATTGATCAAAGGTAGAAAAATCACTATATCATTAAAAACTCATAGAAATGACTTAAATTATTAAAAGTAAGATAATCTATAAGATAATTGGTCAGAGTGTTAGTAAAATTCAGTAACACAAGTAATTATATTGTTAATGTAAATTTAATGTAAGAAAATATCTATTATGAAAGTAATAATGAAGATTAATTTCCTAGAAATAAACTTAACAAGATGTGTACAAGGCTTATATGAAAAAACAAAACTGTAAAACTTTACTCATAACCATAAAAGAATATACTAAATAAAAAGACATTTTTTCTTTTTTTTTTTAAGATTTTATTTACTTATTTTAGAGGTGGGGGGAGGGGCAGAGAGGGGGAATCTTCAAGCAGACTTCCCGCTGAGCCTGAAGCCCTGCTTGAGGCTCCATCTCACCACTCAGGAGATCATGACCTGAGCTGAAACCAAAAGTGCGATGCTTAACCGATTGAGCCACCCAGGTGCCCCTAGACATCCCTTATTCTTATACAAGAAGGTATAAATGGCTTAAATAGATCCCATTTTCTGATCACAATAAAATCATAATGGGTTTGTAAGGACAGGGACAAAATCAAAATCCTCAGGATCCCACCCTCTTCTTTGAATGACCCCCAGAATAAAGAGAAAAGCACAGCTAAAAGTGCTGAATATCTGGCAAATAACAATAATGAAAGCGCATATATAGGGCCTTACGTAATAAAGTTATAATTACGCTCAGGGAACAAGTCATAGCTGCATACACATTACCATATATATACACAATGGAATATTATGCAGCCATCAAAAGGAATGAGATCTTGCCATTTGCAACGACGTGGATGGAACTGGAGGGTGTTATGCTGAGTGAAATAAGTCAATCAGAGAAAGACATGTATCATATGACCTCACCGATATGAGGAATTCTTAATCTCAGGAACAAACTGAGGGTTGCTGGAGTGGTGGGGGTGGGAGAGATTGGGTGGCTGGGTGATGGACATTGGGGAAGATATGTGCTACGGTGAGCACTGTGAATTGTGTAAGACTGTTGAATCACAGATCTGTACTTCTGAAACAAATAACACAACATATTTTAAGAAAAAAGAAAAAGAAGAAGATAGCAGGAGGGGAAGAATGAAGGGGAGTAAGTCAGAGGGGGAGACGAACCATGAGAGATGATGGACTCTGAAAAACAAACTGAGGTTTCTGGAGGGGAGGAGGGTGGGGGGATGGGTTAGCCTGGTGATGGGTATTGAGGAGGGCACATTCTGCGTGGAGCACTGGGTGTTATGAACAAACAATGAATCATGGAACAGTACACCAAAACAAATTATGTAATATATGGTGATTAACATAACAATAAAAAAATTAAAAAAAGCATGAGAATAAATGAATTAATTATTCAACTAAAATGTTAGAAAATGAAAAATAAAAGGATAGCAAAAGGTGGGAATTAATAAGTAAAAATCAAAATTAATGATTTTGAAAACAGAAACACAGTAGAATTAATAAATAAAAATGAAAGGTGGTTGTTTGGGGAAATAATTAGACCGTCCATTAACTATCTACTTTAAAAACAGTGTTTGTGTATGTTGAGCAAGCAGGGAGTGGCTGGAAAAAGACAATACTGATTCCCAAACTAGGTAATTAGGACAAAATAGAGAAATGTAGACATATGCCAGCTCTGAATATTGATTTAAAAACCCTAAATTCTTAGCAAATAGAGTCCACCTTCACACAAATTAACACATTAACACATTATAACCCACTCGATTTTTTTTTCACCCAGGAAGGAAAGAACTATTCAAGATTAAGTATGAATCAATATTATTCAATATTTTACTAAATCAAGGGGAAAAGACTCAGCATGTGATTATCTCAATAAACACCCAAACAGAAAAGTGATGAAATTTGTCTATACCTGATTTTTTTGGTGCTTAGTAAAATATGAAATAGACGGATACTTCCTTAACCCTTTGTCAAACAAAAGGTTGATTTTTTTTGAAATAGAAGATTTTCCATTATGATAAAGAATAAGTAAGGAACATACCTCATTGACTATTATTTAATATTGTTCTGGAAGTATTAGCCATTTCATTTAGAGAAGAAAATGAGATACCTAAAAAAGGAAATATAGAAAATTATTATCAACACATAAAATGACTTCATATCATTAAAAATTCAGAGAAATGATTTAAATTATTAGAAGTTAAAATAATTTATAAGATAATTGGTTAAAATTGTTAACAAAATTTCAATAACACTTATATATTATATTAATATAAATTTAATGTAAGAACATACCTCATTTATAAAAGTAATAAGGATTAATTTCCCAGAAATAAATTTAAGATATGTACAAGGCATATATGGAAAAAAAACCAAAACTATAAAACTCCACTGATAACCATAAAAGATGACCATAGTAAATAAAGAGGCATATTTATTCTTGGATAATAAGGTGTAAATGGTTTAAAAAATCAATTATATTAATCTAAATATTGACAGCAACCCCAACAAAGATTTTAATATTTCACCTTAGAACTTGAATATGTAACTCTAAAATCCATCTGGAAAATAAGCATGAGGTAATTGTGAGACCCATTATGGACAGCTAGAGGACATGAGAGGCGTCTAGCACCATCAGATATTAAAATGCATTACAAGGATATAGTAGTAAAAACTAAGTTCTACTGTAGCAGGAAAAGACTAACAAATTAATGGAACATAATAAAAATTCTCCAAATAGGACCAAATGTACATTGATCAAGAGGATTATTATAGAGTTTCAAAAGTGAGGGAAAGATGGTTTACTGAATAGATTTTCTTGGACAAGAGGCTAGCCATTTGGAGTGAGCAGAGAAGTGAAAGCTAAATCCCCTTGTTATTTTTCACACCAAAATAAACTCTAGATGGAACAAAGATTTAAGGTTAAGGGGGAAATCTCAAACAGAGAGAGAAAAATACCATTAAAAAAAAGTCTTGAGTTGGGAAGGTCTTAACATATTTTACCTAAAACCACAAACTACCAAAATATAGACTACTTTTTTTTTTTTAAGATTTTATTTTTAAGTAATCTCTACAGCCAACATGGGGCTCAAACTTGGCAACCCCGAGATCAAGATTCACATGCTCTACTGAGTGAAACAGCCAGGCACCCCAGCCTATTAACTATACATACATAAATATTCTGTGTAGCATTTAGAATCATAACCAAAATAAAAAGGCAGGACAAGAGAATCTGATATGCAAAATAGGAAAAAGAGCTAATTCCCTTAATATTTAAGGAATTGTTGAAAAAAAATGACTATTGCCTAAAGTGAAAAGGCATAAAAAAAGCAGTTCATAGAAAATTTTGCTCATGCACAGACACACACAGCCAGTGAACATGTACAGAAGATTGCCAAAATTTCTCATAATTAAAGGAAAGCAAATTAAAATAATAAGTAGACACCATTTTTATTTATCATTTTGCCAAAGATCAAGAAGTGTTAGCAAGTATAAAGGGAAACAGGCATTCTCATGTATTGCTGATGGAAATATATATGTATACAGTCAATTTGTCCACCTCAATTAAAATTAAATACGTACAGATTCTTTTATCTAGTAATTTAATCTCTATACTATTGGTCACATACATGTAAGAATTGTTTTGAATATCTATAAAAGACCAATCAACTTAATTAAGGTACACCCATGCAATTCTTGATACCATTCCAAAGACTGAGATTTTCTTTTTTTATTGAGGTATAGTTGATACAAATGTTACATTAGCTTCAGATGTATTGCATAGTGATTGGACAAATCTGTAGGTTATGCTATGCTCACCATGAGTGTAGCTACCATCTGTCACCATATAATGCTATTACAACACCATTGATGATATTCCCTGTGTTGCACCTTTTATCCCCATGACTTATTCGTTCCATAAGTGGGAGCCTGTATCTCCTAGTCCCTTTTACCCATTTTGTCCATCTCCCGACTCCCCAACCCCCAGGCCACCATCAGTTTGTTCTCCATATTTATGGGTCTGTTTCTGCTTTCTGTTTCATTTTTGAGAGTTTACAAAAAGATTGAGAATTTTCTTATGTGCAATTATAGAAGAATCTTTAATCCACATTTAGAGAAAAACAACAATTTCAATGTACAAAACAGTGTATAGTATGACCTCATCTGTTTTTAATGAATTAAATAATGGATACATATGGATATATATGCTTGCTTGTGCTTTCAACATTTCTGGAAAGATTCTTAACACACACACACACATACAAACAGCCCATGTAGTGTTCTTTGGGGTGTAAATGTGAAGCTGTCTTTTCAGGGAGACTCTCTTTTTCATTATTTTATTATTTACATGATTTAAATTTGTACCGTATGCATGAATTTCTTTTGTAATAAAAGTTTAAAAAGAGACAAAATGGCCATTTTTTTCTGTGAACAAGTGAGAGCTAGATAACAATATTATTTGTAACAAATATTTTACAGCCTATGTGAATCAGTTTTCAAATACATACAATGTATTTTACAATTGACTCCTGAACAATGCGGGGATTGGGGCACCAAGCCCCACAGAAAAGAAAATCCACATATAACTTTTGACTTCCTCAAAACTTTACTAATAGACTACGGTTGACCATAAGATTTACCAATAACATAAACAGTTAATTAACACTCATGTTATCTGTATTATATACTGCATTCTTACAACAGAATAAGCTTGAGAAAAGAAAATGTTATTAAAATCACAAGGAAGAAAAAAATATATTTACAGAACTGGACTGTATTTATTTTTTAAAAATCCACAAATAAGTGGACCCATGTGGTTTAAACCTGTGTTGTTCAAGCTGTATTTTGACTCAAATAAACTGAGATGAATTATAAAATATTACATGGTGGTTAAAAGATTAATCCATGGAGGCATGCAGGCATGAGTTGGGGTTTTCCCCCTACCACTAAAATATATACGATCTGCATTCATCCACTCAACTATGTATTCAGAGCATAGTTGCTCTAGGCAAGTTGCTTGCTCTCCATAAAACGTGATTTCACAGTAAGGTAAGGATAATAATAATAATGATAGTGATTGTGATAGTTATATTAATATCCACCTCAGGATACCATTATAATTATTAAATAAGCAAATGGCCATAAAGCTCTTAGCATAGTTCCTGATACAGGAATTATTTAAAATGTATTAGCTATAACCAAAAAGAGCAGGAAAAAAAATGCCACTCATCCTTGCACTCCAGGATTATCTATGAAGACATCACAGAGACAGACAGACACACACACACACACACACACAGAGGGAGAGAGAGACCCATATAAAGATACAGATATATCTCTTTATCATCTGAACACAAAGTGGGATTCATAGTGTTTAGAAGCTTGTTTTTACTCATTGGCAATAAATTGCTTTTATAATGATAAGTACACTTCCATCCCCACTGCCCTGCCTTCATTCAAGCTACTCTATTTTCCTGCCTGAATTTTTGCAACAATCCTCAACCTATCTCCCCCTGCCTCCTTTCGTTCTCACGTTCCTGTTTCTTAACTTCACAAACTCCTTAAGCGTTCCACATCACCGCAGGGTCTGACTACACCATATGGCAGACTAGGCTTCGTGGGATCTAATCCTTGTCTGTGTGGATGGCTTCATCTCCTACCACATTCCTCCACGATCTTCATGCTCTTGTCACACCTTTCCTAGCAAAGCAAAGTACTCTAGCACATGCCTTTCCAGAAGGCAGTGTGGTAGAACACACGAGTGGAAAGCACACAAACTTTGGATCCAGACCAACCTACATTCTTTCTTTTTTTGTCATTTTATTTTGTTTTATTTTTTCATCATGACAAATATACTCTTTAATCCCCATCCCCTATTTCACTCATTCCCCCCACCTCTCCTCTCCACTGGTAACCAACAGTTTTGTTCTCTATAGTTAAGAGTTTGTTTCTTGGTTTGTCTTTCTCTCTCTTTCTTTTCCTTTGCTCATTTGTTTTGTTTCTTAAATTCCATATAGGAGTGAAATCATAAGGTATTTGTCTTTCTGTAACTTATTTCACTCGCCATTATACTCTCTAGCTCAATCCATGTCATTGCAAATGGCAAGATTTCATCATTTTTTAATTTTGTTAAAGATTTTTTTTAAATTTATTTGACACAGAGAGAGACAGCAAGCACACAAGCAGGGGGAGCAGCAGAGGGAAGGAGAGAAGCAGACTCTCCATTGAGCAGGGAGCCCGACGCCGGGCTTGATCCCAGGACCCTGGGATCACGACCTGAGCCGAAGGCAGACACTTAACCAACCGAGCCACCCAGGCGCCCCGGGATTTCATTACTTTTTATGGCTATTATTCCATTATATACCACATCTTCTTTAACTATCCATGTACCAATGGATACTTGGGCTGCTTCCATAGTTTAGCTATTGTAGATCATGCTGCAGTAAACATCACGGTGCAGGTATCACTTTGAATTAGTGTTTTTGTATTTCTTGGGTAAATATTCAGTAGTGTGATTCCTGGATTGCAGGGTAGTTCTATTTTTTTAACCACTCTACATTCTAATCTTGGTTCCAACATCTATTGCAGTGTGGCCATAGAAAATTCACCTGACCCTATTTGCTAACACAATTTGCTTTGGATGAGACAAATTTTCTTGTCTAAACATCAAAATAATTATTGGATTTACAAGCCAGAGCACAGCAATAATTAACAAAAAGTACAGTGTTCCCCACATAGTAATAATTGACTAAATGTTCATTCCCTAAGAACAGCTGCAGTCTTTATCACATCTGGACTTTTCTTTTTATTTCCATTATAAGCACCTCAGTTCCCTTGTTAACTCTTACCTGGATTATTACAACAGCCTCTAACTGAGCTTCAAATTTTCCTCTGGTCTCTCCCCTATCCTTTCTTTCAGAATCATCTGTCTAAGCATGTCTCTGACCATGTTGCTCTGCTGTTCAAGACTCTTCAGCGATCCCCATCACCTCCAGACTAAGCCCCTACCCTCCTGCCAGTGCCCTTCCAGCCCTGTGGCATCCCATTTCCCTACCCTTGCCTGGGCTCCAGTATTCTCCAGGAAATATAAGTTCCTTTTTCTATGGCATAGCAATGATATACCAACTATTGTGTCTGGCCCCTTCCATCCATTTCTCCTCCTTATTATGCTCATTTTAGGGCACAGGATTCCAATAAGTTAAATGGTTTTCTCAAGGCCATTCACCAAGTGAAGAAACAAACAAAAAAAAACATTAAAACTCATACATATCTGTCTGGCTCAAAACCTTCCATGCCATTTTTTTTGGACTATACAATTGCATTGAAATACATGGCATAAATTGTGTTATTCTGCCAAAGGAGGTATGATATGTTCATAAATTTGTTAAGCTGGTTCCTGAGGTTCACGTGAGAGCAAATTTAGAGACAAAGCACATATGAACCAGATTGCCAGGGGCTTGGTATGCATATGGTACAGTTTGGACTCACTGCTGTAGCATGGGAAAGATTGGCACTAAATAATTATGGCAGGGGGGCAAACACACTGGCGAGATACCCATTGGGAAGCTGTTTCTGTAGTGCCAACGGAAGGAGGTGGTGGCTAAGGCAGAGATGATGGAGAGGAGATGACTGAGTGAACAGGCACTTAGAAGGTTGTCTATTTAACAAGTTTAGCAATCGCCTCTTGAGCAAACTCCATGCACCTATGTGAAGTTCATTACAGCATCCCATGTAAGTTACAACCAAAGTGAAATTTGTGCTTTCTATTGCCTCCAGTTTATTCCATCACCATTAGTGGTGATACAAGGCCTCCCAATCAGGAAAATGATCGTTTTGCTTCACCGCATTATTTTATCAGTTGAAAGGGTACCCTGGTACAGCACTCACGTGGGTATGAGAGGGTCAGGCTTCCCACTGTAAAGGGATCAATAGTTGTTCTACCAGCAGTGGTTACAAAGCACCTTTTAAAACTAATAATTGTGGAAGGGCTGAGTCCTCCATCATAAAATCTTTAAAACCTGTATAAAATTCCTCTGTAAAGCCATTTTCCTGGGGAGACCTATAATTATCGAAAGGCAAGATGAGAGCCCCTGGCCCATTTCACATAAACATGGATAGTACGAGCCTTGGCCAGGAATGCTGAGAGCAGAGAAATAAAACCCAGATGAGAAAATGAACCAGGGTCAAGTTTTCTTCCCCATGTATTCTACTGTATACAAATGATAAAGCATAAACAGCCTCTGATTTCCCACCAGACTCTGATGATTTTTTTTTTTCCTGAAAAGACTCTGCCTAACATTGAATCTCAAATCCTATCATTCATTCAAATATACCTACCACATTCACCTCGGCAAATTCTGCTGCAGTTAACCCTATTTTTGTGTGACTGCTTCTTATTTTTCTTGATTTTTAAATTCAGGCATTTAGTTAGCATTCAGAATCTTCTTTTTTCTTTGATCTCCTGAAAACCAGCGTGGCAGGGGTAATTATACCCCTCCAATCTCTCTGCTCAATATACTAGAGTATACTTTGTTGTTCAAAAAAGCAGAAAAAGAGAAAGAGAAGCTGGTTAGGAGAAAAAGGGAAGAGAATCTGGTTAAGCTCAAGTTCACCCCAGCACCCTTCTAAGTCCTGGTTCTAGCAACCCTTTTTCAAGACTTCACTTCCACAGGACTTGGGCGAGCTTCATTAATTCACACGACAGGGGCAGGAGAAGGAACAAGAGTCTAGAAAGCCAAAGTGCTGTGCGGCCTGGGCAATTTCATCATCTGGTTCTCAGTTTCCTTTTCTCTATAAATGAAGGAGTTGGACCAGAACTTGGAAACCAAGTAACTGTAATCTCTTGTTACAACCCTGTTCAATCAGTAGTGCCTGCTTCATGCGCTCCTGGATCCTGAGGTGGATTCCAGGCTCAGGAGGAAAGAGTATCAAGGTTGATTAGTGATGTCTGCCAAGGGAGCAGGATGTGGTAATTACAACATGAGTATCATTTTTTTTTTTTTTACATCCTTGAGATATGATGCTTTTAGTTCTTGTGTGATTCCTATTCCTTTAGAGAAGAGGAGACAGATTGTCTTGTGGGAAGGTGAACTCAATATTACAGAATGAGATGACTGAGAGGGTTTAAAAATAGAAGATAATCAAGAGGCAAATCATTGAATACAAGACAAGAGAACCAGAGAGATGAAAATGGAGATGGATATTATGTGCTGGCAAGTGAATGGGCTGAACATTGAGATGAGATCTGTTGTTGACGGTTGGTTTCTCCCTGCTGTGATGCTTGAGAGACAGTTGTGTATAAAGGATCAGGGGGGGAAAAAAACCTCCTGATGTCATTAAATAAAGAATTCTATAATTCTACCACTTTAACAAATAGATATGTCATGGCATTCAGAAAATACTCAATAAAGGAGTATGACATCAAACCAGAAGCAATCCCCTCCACCACTACCCCCGGACAAATGGAAATATTTGAAGACTTTTTATTGACATGACTGGGGTGGGAGGGAGTGCTACTGGGATGTAAAGAGAGAGGCCAGGATGCTGGGAAATATCCTCCAAGGCACTGAGTAACCCTGAATAACAAAGGATTGTCCAGCCTAAGAGTGTCAGGGTTGAGAAATCCTGTCTTAAAGGAATGAACCAAAGAACAAATGATCAAAAGCCCTAACCTACATGTGCTCCATTGTGCGAGAGACTCCAGTGTTCACCAACACATTTGATTTCCTCTTCTTTAACCCAAATCTAGGCTGTGTTTCCTACCCTTCTTTTAAAGTTGGGTGTGGCCATATGACTAAGTTTGGTTCAATAGGATGTGAGTGGAAGTTACATATGACACCTCTGGAACTGCTCCATTAACAAACATAAACCTCCCAATGTCTCTTATTCCTATTGCATTAGCTGGGTGGAGAGTTCTCCTATGACCTAACAGAGTGAGAAGACAAAATGAAGGGAGTCTGGGACCTTGAATGAAGCAGAGCAGGCCCTCAACTTCTGACTCTCCACATTGGATCATACTGTGCAGGAAAAATAACTTTAAGCTTTTATTTCATCAAGCCATTGAAAGTTGAAGATTGTACATTATAGGAATTAGCCTACTTTGAGTAATACATCTAAAATCAGATCAACTGGACTGTGTGCTATTCCCTAGCCTGAACAGCAAATCAGCATTTTTCAATCTCTGTCTTTCTCTGTCTCTGTCTCTCAGCTGTCTTGTACATGGATACATGTTTTATTAAATTCTCTTTCATGGTCTCTATTCCAAGTCTAACCTTCCCTATTCTTAGGAACTCTTTTTTTTTTTTTAAAGATTTTATTTATTTATTTGACAGAGAGAGACATAGTGAGAGAGGGAACACAAGCAGGGGGAGTGGGAGAGGGAGATGCAGGCTTCCCCGCGGAGCAGGGATCCCGATGTGGGGCTCGACCCCAGGACCCTGGGATCACGACCTGAGCCGAAGGCAGACGCTTAATGACTGAGCCACCCAGGCGCTCCCCCCCCCCTTTTTTTTCCATCTTTTCCCCCCTCCTCTGTCCAGGGCTGTTGACAGTCTATATTAGTTGCCATAATATCACAAATGCAGAAGCAAAGGGATAAGTGTCTCCCTTTTGTATATCCAAATTTCTTTTTTTTTTAAGATTTTATTTATTTATTTGACAGAGAGAGACACAGCAAGAGAGGGAACACAAGCAGGGGGAGTGGGAGAGGGAGAAGCAGGCTTCCTGCTGAGCAGGGAGCCTGATGCGGGGCTCGATCCCAGGACCCTGAGATCATGATCTGAGCCGAAGGCAGATGCTTAATGACTGAGCCACCCAAGTGCCCCTGTATATTCCAGTTATTTTAGGGGGAACAAGAAGTCCAGTTGGCCAGAGTCTAGAGCAGCACCATCCAATAGAAATCAAGAGCCACAACATGTGAGCCAGCTGCAATTTGTTTTCAAGTAGCCACATTGGAAAAGTAAAAAAGAAAAAGAATAAATTAATTTAAACAATATATTTTAACTCAATATATCCAACACACTATTATTTCAATATGTAATAGGTTAAAATATTAAGAAGATATTTCACATTTTTTTTCATTGGACATCTTTGAAGTCTGGAGTGTCTCTTACATTTATGGCACATCTCAATTTGGATTAGTCACATGTTAAGTGCTCCCTAGCCCCACGTGTCTAGTGGTTATTGTATTGGGCAATGCAGGACTAGCAGCCATGTCGGTAAAAGGCCTGGACCTTGTTCTTGAAATCACCCACCTTGCCCAGTGTACAATCATTTGTACAATGGTACTCAATGCAGTCTATTGGGAAGAATTGTTTCAGTAAATGCTTCCATGGAAGATAGAGGTTTATGAAGCTTCAAAGACAAAGTTTTCTGCTGTGATGTGAAAAAATATGATGTACTATGAAGGAAAGTCTTAATTGGTTACCCCCACTCACCTTTCCTGAATGCCAGTCTCTGATATTCAACTTTGACATTTTAAAGCCTATTTTTCTGTCTTCTTAGCTACATGAGATATATTGCAGCAAAATCACCAACAGTACCTTGGGATAGGAGGTCTTAACATTCTCAGCCTTGTCACCAATGTCACCAACTGTAGGCCCTGAATGATGTGTGGGTCTTCTGGAGTAAATCCAGTTGTCCGAAGAGTTGTTTTGGGTAATTTTAGAACTTTTGGAAATTCAGAATTGATTTTTATTAAAACCAATGTCTGAATTTTATTTTTATGATTTTCAGTTTTTCTTCTACCCTCACTTTTTTTTTTTCCTTGTCCAATCAATCTTCTTCTCGAATTTTCTGCAACTCCTTGTTCAGGGGCTCACTGCTTGCTCGATTTCAAAAACCTTCAGAATTACCCCCTGACTTAAGTTTCAGCTCCTTTCACCCATTCTCCCCAGTGTTGCTTGAGTGATATTTCCAAAAATAAATTGGGGTGTGCTCTTTCTAAAAATATCATCACTGCTTCTGCAGAGGTCTCGCGGGGCTGCTTTTGACTCTTAATGAGGTTTTGTTTTATCTAGCCATGAACTGTGTTTAATAATAATGATAAAAAATAACACCTAACACTTTGATGTGCTCTGTTGAGCTCACCTCAAAAACCACAGTTCCCCAGAATCTCCTCCCTCGTGCACTCAGCTCCCTTTATGTGAGTCTGAAATAGAGTCTAAGCTTCTCTCATTCACTACTTACAGCTAACTGATCCCAGATTACTCTTCACAGACTTGCATCATGCCAGATTTCTTTGGTGATATGCTTCCCATACTTGCTCTTCCTAAATTGGAAGGACTGACAGCTGAAAAAATTTCAGTGATTACTGTGTACCAGGTACTGAGCTTCAGATGCAAAGTTTACTTAATTCTTAATACAACCCAGGGGGGGAATTAGGGCTGAGATCTTAATCATAGGGTCACAGAACTGGTACATATCAGGATGGGATCCCAACTCTTAAGCAGTATCAGATTCTACAGCTCAAGCTGTTAAGCACTCAACTGATGACTTTCCCAACACTCGAGTCTCCAGGTAGCAGTACCTTTCTCATCCCAGCAGGCCCAGACCAAATGCTGCTGCTTTATCTATGAGGCCTCCTCTGACATGTCCTGATAAATCATGCCTACTCTTTCAGTCCCACAGAGGGATTTAGCAAATACTTCACTAACACTGTCTTTTATATTGGTTGCTGTTTACGAGTATTTCACCTACTGGCTCTTGGTGAATCACCATTTCCTTGCATCTCAAGTTCTTTTTTTATTGTTAAAAATGAAGATTCTAATAGAACTTACAGTGTTGTGAGAAAGAAATGCTGACGGGATAATGCATGTGGAGTCCTTAGAATAGGGCCCAGAACATGGGAAATGATCAATACTGGTTAGCACATGAACTATTATTAACCTCACCATTACTGTCATTGAGTATAAAGGAATTTGCCTTAGATATTTCTATACCCCTAGTTCCTAGTATCATATCACACCTTTTACCAAGTAAGGGTTCTATAAAAGTCTGGTGAGCTGAATCATGGTGAGCTGCTATTTTTTCTATCCCTCTTGGACTTTGGCTCTGTAGAGCTTCTTATAACTATCAGCATTCTGCTTCTTTGACCTTACATGGAGCTTTATGTTTTAGAATTCTTTTAAAATAGCTCTCTATGCTTATTTTGAATATGCTAGTTTCTTTTCTTTCTCTTTTCTTCCTTCCTTCCTTCCTTTCTTTTTTTCCTTCTTCTCTCCCTCTGCTCTTCTTCTGTTCTAACAGCTGAAATGAAATAAGGAATAAGAGAGGTTAGTTTCCATTTATATGTAGTCTTACTTTCTAGTGGATGAAAAAAAACCCACAAGGCTACAAGTAAATTCTCTGAAGAAAATCAAACAGTGCAAGGTAATAGAGATTACAAATTAATTGGGGAAGATGGCTCTTTTAATAAGGTAGAAGGCTTCTCCAGTGAGATCTTTATTAACAGAAGAAATCAAAGAGGCAGATAAGAGTGTTTCCAGGTAAAATAGCATGTTAATGGGTCCTGATTTGGGGATATGTTTGGAGTTGACCATGAAGAGTAAGAAGAGGCTGTTGCAGAGAGTGTTGGAAAATGAAGTTCATGAGCTTGGGGGATGCCAGTTCACTTAAACGTCATGTTGTAGACTAAAGTGTGGAATTTTTTCAAAGACTTTTAGGGTTTCCACTGGAGATTTTAATACACAGTGACATGATTCAATTTACATTTTAAAGGGATCACTTGGCTTAAGTATAGTGAGAAGAGGGTAGGAGGACAAGCGAGGATGCTGGAAGTATGGTTAGAAGCCACTGAAGTATGCCAGGTGATGGTGATGTTTGCATTATGGTAAAACATGGCTACATTTAAGATACATAAAAAAATTACAGAATTCGTCAAATATTTATAAAAGTAGAGAGACTAGAAAAATAAATTTGTATGTGTCATCACCCAGTTTATCAACATTCTATGATTCTCTCTTTCCTTTTTCCTCCTGTACTCTTTCTTCTCTTCTTCCTTACCTGCTTCTTCATTTCCTTCCTTCCTTCTTTCCTTCCTTCCTCTTTTCTTTTTTTTTTTCTTCTGTCACTCTGTCCTCACTGCAGGGGTTGGCAAACTTTACATAAAGGCCAAATAGTTAATATTTTCAGTCTTGAAGACAGAAATTACTATTACAATTCTGCTATTGTGATGCCAAAGCATTCCTAGACAATATGGAAATGAACGGGAATGGGTGAGTTCTATTAACACCTTATTGACAAAAACAGGTGGAAGGTTGATTTAACTTATGGACTATATATAGTTTTTTTGGCCCTTGCCCTAAAGTTCTATGAGGTAACTATCACACATCCT
Organism: Callorhinus ursinus; assembly: GCF_003265705.2. Lineage (NCBI taxonomy): Eukaryota > Metazoa > Chordata > Mammalia > Carnivora > Otariidae > Callorhinus > Callorhinus ursinus. The sequence goes on from NW_027397086.1 coordinate 11,737,781, forward strand.
ATCGTGTTTACCAGTAATTAATTCAGTAGGTATCTCTAACAGACAATGACTATTTCTTCCTCTTCTTCGTCTATCTCCTCATTATTATTTTTGTTACTATACTACTATTAGCACACATAACAGAATTACGAGGTTCCTAATGTTATCTAATGTCTAATCTGTGTTCCATATGCCCCCATTCTGTCAAAAAATGTGCTTTACAAATTTTTTTCCCCAAATCAGAATCCAAACAAGATTTGCACATTGAACTAGACTGACATGTCTCTTAAGTCTACTTTAATCTGTAATAGTCTTCTCTCCCTCTTTATATAAATTAAAGTTTTTGTTTGAGGTATAATTTACATAAATTTGAAGCATACAGTTCAATAAATTTTGCATAGCCATATAAGAACCTCACAGATTATGAACCAGGTAATTTTGAACTGCATGACCCTTTCTAGTCAGTATTCCCTGAAAGTACAGATTGGTTTTGACTCCTTTTGAATTACTTATAAAAGGAAACTCTTTCATCTCTTATAAAAAATTAACATTATTTTTATTTTTTTTAAAAACTAGCATTTTTGTCACATAGACCTTCCTATATTCTATAGTTGTCTGATTGTATATTTGTGGTATCATCATACGTGTTCCTCTATCCCTTGTATTTCCTAAGATCTGAAAGCTGTATCTGGAGCATTGATTACACTCAGGTGCATAGATGGTGACTAGGATTTCCTGTTACATCCCAGGGGACACATGGTCTAGTGATCACTCTTTAGTGATGTTAAGATTGATCAGTGCATTAGGGTGCATTTTTCTGACTCATTCTCTATGAAGTTCCCCCATTAACTTCTTACCTAATAGTTTTTAATAGCCATAGATGTACGGTGCCTTGATCTGCATTGTTTCATTAGAGTATAGAATATTTTGGGGAGCAGTTAGATGGCACCAGAGAGTAAGAGTAAAGATTTCTAAGCTGAGCCACTAGGTGAATGTTGGTCCCATTAATTGATTAGAGGATGACAGGGCTTTGAGGGGGAAAAAAGTAAAGATTTTGATTTTAGAGGTGTTACATTTGAAATATTTACTAGATATTCAAGTTTATTTTCTGAATTTAATAGATGAGTCTCAAACTAGAAAGAATTTGTGACTGAGTACATTTGGGAGTCTTTAGTGATCTTTCAAGCCTTGGGATAAAATACAATCCTCAAGGAAAGGATAGAAATATTGATGAGACCCCAAATGGAGACCTGTAGGCAATTGCTCTATCAACTATGAAAGTTTTTAATATTCAAGGTAAAACACACCTGAAAACACTAGACTAAGCCCGGGATCTTACAGCTGGAAACACTGAGGTCTAAGATGGGAAAGAAAGAAAGAGAAAGAAAGAAAGAAAGAAAGAAAGAAAGAAAGAAAGAAAGAAAGAAAGAAAGAAAGAAAGAAAGAAAGAAAGAAAGAAA
>NW_027397086.1:11739229-11836667 GCF_003265705.2 Callorhinus ursinus
AAAGAAAGAAAGAAAGAAAGAAAGAAAGAAAGAAAGAAAGAAAGAAAAGAAAGAAAGGAAGGAAGGAAGGAAGAAAAAGGAAAGAAAGAAAGGAAGAAAGAAAGAAAGAAAGAAAGAAAGAAAGAAAGAAAGAAAGAAAGAAAGAAAGAAAGAAGAAAGAAAGAAAGGAAGAAAGAAACATTTGGATTAGGTGGAGAGAGTTTCGAGTCAAGCAATCCAGCTTGGCTAGTTAGTGCCTGCAGGACCCTGGGCAGCATGCAGTTATTCTAGGCTCCAGCTTCCTAGTAGAATAACACTGCTCAAACCTAGTAAAATAACAAATGCTCATTCATTTGGCCATTTCCCAACTGTATTTTAGGATCCACAAAGTTCCCCTATCTTGGGAGAAGCTTTCTATAACTTTCTTGAACCTCCTTGCTGCTGAACTGTGCTCCCTTGGCATCTTGGTGTACCCTTCATCATAACTTTTTATTGTGAATTATTTCTCCTCTAGACTGAAATCACCTTCAGGGCTTGATCAATGCCTAAGACATTCTTGAAAAAAACAAGAACCTAGTGCTTCGTGTGGCATGAGAGAGACACTCAGTAAATAATGAAGGAAGGAAGAAAGGAAGGAATGGCAAGTGGAAAAAGGATTGGAAAGAAGGACAGAGGAAGAAAAGAAGGAACGAAGGAAGGAGGGAGGGTGGAAAGGATGTGGGAATCTCTTACTAGACGAAGTTTCTTAAGGTGAGGGGCATTTTCGTATTCATTTCTGTATCTCCAGCTCTTACCACAGAGTAATAATAATGAAAATAACTGTATCACCAAAACATCCCAAATTATCACTGGACCATTATTATATGCCAGTATTTTCTTTTATTGTACACACTATTTACAGAAACTTTAAAAACTGGGTACTTTTTTTAAACAAATTTTTTCAGATGAATAAAATGAGACCCAAAAAGGTGAAGTCACATGCTCCTGGTCATTAATTAAAGGTGTCAGAACTAGAATTTCTTTCCTGTAAGTGTTGGGTCAAAACTGTAAAATGTTTGTCCAACGAGTGAAAGAAGTTACAACTCAAGTGACTGGAACATGGTAACTGCTCCATAAATGTTAGCTAATGTCATCATTAATTTTCTATTCATTCCCTAGTAAGTCCTCCCATATATCAGTTAATATGGGTCTTGCAGTTGTCCATACTTATGTACTTGTCATATCTTACTCACTGAAGGGTTCATACATTTCTCTCTTGCTTTTAGACTCAATGGTAGGCACCTTGTGCCCTGGGACAGTACCTAAAAATACTGTTATGTCTGTCACTGTTTTCAACTCTAATGCAAATAAATAGTAGGTGTTCCCTAAGTGTCTCTGAATAGTTGTTTGGGTGGTTGTTAATGGAGAGGCAGCTTTGTGCAGAAGAGGGAACATGAGATTGACTCATGAAGGGTCTAGTTCTGGTTCAATTACCAGCTGCACACTGGAAGGGGACCACTTAAGCTCTCCATGCTTTCACTTCCGATCTATAAAATCGGGATGATAGTCTCTGTCCCCATAACTCTCAGAGGTATAGTGAGGTTCAAATAGGATAATGCAAACCATAAATTGCAGGGCAGATACAAGGTTTTATTATCCCAGTTATATTATATCCCTCTCTGTCTACTTGCCGCACATTTACCACCTTCTCATTTAGGTGAGCACTCAATATTCACCAAATGATTTTCCCTAAATCAATAATATAAACAAAGGAAACAAGATGATCTAGTAAAAGAGGCTCAGGAAATTGACTCTTGCAGTGTATGTACAGTATTGTCTTGGAAAGGTAGGCTGGTATAATATGCCACTAACTTTCTAAGTCAGAGAAGAATTTACCAGAAAGCTTGCAAGTAAATCCATTTTCTACGATTCACTCTAGTGCAGCAATTCTCGGGAGAGAACACCATTAATACTCCATTTCAAATTTAAAAACATATGCTTTTTCCTCTCTTAAAAAAAAAAACAAGGGAACATGGCCCATTTTCTTTCCTTTACAAAAACAAAAGCTTTTAAAATGATAAAAATTGCCTCTGCTTGATAAAACAGCCATCTGCATCTGATTTAGTTAAGTGTTATTCTTGTATCTTTTTATATTATTATTATTGCTGGTTGGAGAAAAATGCATAAATACCAAGAGAGGGCTTTGCAAAGGTCACACAATTTCTACTTCAATTATCCTTAAAACTTTGCCTCACCTTCAAGTTGACCCTAAAATTGAATCTTAACCCTTAATGGAAGAATTTGAAATAAAGCTTAAGGAAACATTCCTAATTATTTATGTATAATATCTTGTCTTCCCCCTCCTCCACTTTTATGATGTCGGTCGAGAACAGATATTAAGAAACTTTAGAATGAAGAATAGCTATTGCATTTGGCATTTATATGACCCTCTATTATTGTAATCATTTTTATTAGTTATTTCTCATGTCGGTTCTGAGAGAAAGATTGGATAAGCTTAGTATTCAGAGTGGGTGAGCTCCCCATATGCTGTTAACTCCAGTATGATGGTCATAAACACCAAATGGCATGCCATATGAAACAGACACAGGGCGGGTTTCCCAAATATGCAATTAAGAAAACTGGAGATGGCATCGTCTATCCACATGCTACTGCCGTTTCAGAATTAATCTCATGGAGATGGTTCCTTTGAGCTTAGGACAAAGGAAGCAGGAGAGGAGGCTTGTTGATAATGCTCTTAAATGGGCTCTGCTGATATTACCGGCTGAAGTCTGAAGATGATGCAGCTGGGAGAAAGGGGTTGGGTGCAGTTTTGGCTCTACATATTTATGCTTGGATGGAATGGTGAAAATAGTGAATATTATGACACCAGACCAAGAATTTGATCAGAAAGAGGTGGATTTCAGTCCCCTGCTCTACAACCTCCAAACGTCATGACTTGGGTCTTGTCTTTTACAGCTTTGATCCTCTTTTTGGTCACGCAAGAAATGGGTGCAATGACTCTGGCCTCTTCGAATAGTATTGGAGGAGAAAGGAGGATTGCCAAAACGGGGCCGACTGGATGCAGAGTTAACAGAGAGCATTCTAAGCAGCAGGAGTAGTATGGGCAAAGACAGTGGGACGTATAAGATGCAAAGGCTCAGTGTGGTAGAATCCAAGAGGCCTGACAGCAGTGATCTCCGTCAGACCAGATCACGGAAGGATGGAGATAGTGTACCAGGGGCTTTGCAACAAAGAGCTGAAAAGCCATGCTTCGATTTCTTTTTATTATCGTTCTTTATTGGTTTGTTTGTTAATTTTTGATAGCAGAGAAGTGAAATGTTCAGTGGCTTAGGAAAAAAATTAATCCAATTAAGAAAAATGTATTGGAGGGGGGAAGAGAAAAAGCAGGGAGACCCGTTGGGAGACTCTTAAAAAATGTGGTTCAAACCAGTGCAATTGGAAAAGAAATGGAAGGCCACGGAGAAGTACAGGGGATGGGGTAGAATTCTGCATGCAGCTCTTGTCTGCATGACGGATATATACAGGCGGTGTGCGTTATCTGTTACAATTTCCTCTGCTGTGCTGTCCTTTGCAATTTGGAGATGACCCCTCTGATGGTGATTACTGTGTTGTGTGCAGCTGTGGCTGAAGAAAGTGACTTGAGGGAGCAGGATTTATCACATGAGTCAGAAGGCAGCCTTGTGGGGACGAGTCTGTAAGGCAGATCCAGACTTTCATTTAATAACCGCCCTTTCCTTTCAGATCCCCCCACCCCCGCTCTTGCTTCCTGTGTCTAGTATCTCTGTCCCCATGAACGAGGGAATCCTAGAAGGTTGGAGTTCCAATGGATGGGCTCCTAAATGGAGAATGACAGAGTTATTGGCAGACGTTGGACTAAAACAAAATGAGTTTATAGTGGCAGAGGACTGGGTTCAAATTGTGTTTCTATATTATACTCACTGCTTGAATGCAAGAGTTTCTGACCTTAGGCAAGAACAAAATATCTCTTGGCTTCAGTTTCCTTATTTGTAAAATCGATATACAAATGCATAAATTACATGTGTTATTGTGAATTAAATAAGATAATGCAGATTAAGCATTCGGCACAATGCCTGTTCACAGAATGGAAGCCAAGCAAATGGTAACTATTCCAGGAGTATGGAGAACTCTGCTTGCTACCACACTTCGTATTTTTTTCCCTCTCATTGCTCTACCCCTCTCTCTGTGTCTCTGTCTCTGTCTCTCTACTTATAGTGACATCAACGACCCCGGAACAGGTCGCCCTCCTCAGAGAGCACCTTTCCAATTTAGACATTGAAGAGGCACGATACTAGAGAGTGGCATAGTTAGTGTGAGCTAAAATTAGGGAGACAAGTGACATGTAGCCCTTGTAGACTCTACTTTCTGACTTTTAGAAGCAAAAATCAGAGACTAGATTGTGCATGGACATACCATGACAAAGATTTTGTAAGTGAACCATTTATTTTAAAATAAAACATAAACTTCAAAGGTTTATTCCTCAAAGGAGAAAATCTGTGAAGAGAGGGATAGTTAATTATGGCTGACACTGTGGTTGATTCTCGAATATTCTAGTTGATTGGTCTAAGTCAGTAGTTCTCAACCTGGAAGAGACTTTCTCTCCAAGGGGGTATATAGCAATGTGTGGAGATATTTTTGTTTGTCACAACTGGGGAGGGATGCTACTGACATCTAGTGACCCAGGATGCTGCTCCTTCAATACAGAGGAGAGTGTTTTCAGGACAAGGAATTATCTGGCCTTAAAATCTCAATAGTGCCACAGTTAAGACACTTTGATCTTAGCCACTTAGGAGAACTTTTCTCTTTCTGCCTTTGACGGTTTTAGGAATCTAGCCACAAGCCAGTGAGTGTATCACACCCTGTTGGTACCTATTATTCATCTTGGGGTCAACATAAATTGGCTAAAGGGAAGAACATATTTCAAGGTTAGGAATCTTGTTTCCCCACTTAATGTGAATGAGGAAGCGCAATACTCCAGTTGCTGCTGGCTACAAGCTTGTGAACTTCAGAAGAATGAGTCTGAGGATGAAGTGTATCTTCCAAAGACAGCAGAGAAGAGAGATGGAAAAAAAACTCAGGTTCTTGAAGACATTGAAACTATTCACCCTCAAATCTACCTCAGTTGTTGAATTTCATGCTGTGAAATAATAAATACCATTTTTGTATATGTCAGTTGACATCAGTTTTTCTTTTTTCACCTGCCAATGTGACTATACAAGTAAAACCCTGAACAAGTGATCTTACACTTTTCCAGGAGTTTCACCCTCTTTTAGGGATTCTCTTACTAGGAATTCAATAGTTTCCAGGCAATATATTTCCAGGCAATCAATTTCATATCCTGGCCTACCCATGATCAGACAGTTCTCCTTCCTTCAGTTTTCATTAATAGAGCTTAGACCAGTTAGGATTATTCTCCTTCCTTCAGTTTTTATTAATAGAGTTTAGACCAGTTAGGATTAAACAACAACAACAAATTTTTTTTTAATGCCAAACAAGAACAAAAGGCAAATAAACACAGGAGAAAAAAAAAGTAATATTTTCAAATGAAAGTTGTTATAAAGTCTCTGATCCCAAAGGCTGTCACAATTCAACTAAATTAAAAAGCATTCAGCATCTATTAAGAAATACTGGCAACTCTGCTAGGGGCTAAGGGTACATGGATTAGAAAAGGCAGAATTATTTTTTCATAAGGAGCTCACAGTCTTGTTTCAGGAGACAGATGAGTAAGGAGTTAATGAGAGTATGGAGGGATGGATCCAGTCATAGTAAAGGGAATAAGGAAGAGAGGCAGCCCAGAGGAAGGAGTGATTTAGCAGGTCACCTCCCGGGCTTTTCCCTCTATCTTCTGATCTATTTTTAAGTGTACAATTCCATCATATAATTCACCTCATAGAATTATCTCCCAGCCACCTTGACCTCTCCATGATCAAAAACACAAAAGATAAATTTTCATCATGCCTCCCATCTATAGCTCAATGTTTTGGTGGCTTTCTGGTTTAAGAAACATCGTAGACAATGACACCCCGAATGACTGCATGTCTCAGGGAAGAACACCGATGCCACACCCACCTGGGTGAGGAAGGATGAGCAGGGCGACCATGCTCTGCATTCATTACAATTCAGTGCAAAACGACAGTTGGTATGTGGTGGAAGAAAATGTGATTGAGATAGCAAAAATCTTATAAACACGGATGCAAGAGAGTCACCCCCTCATAGACCCCCACACTTTGCATTTCTGCACACGGTAGAAATGCAAAGAGAGAGAAACAAAAAAACCTATTTCTAAGGAAGAATTAATAAAAGTTAATGACACGAGAAATGAAAAAAAGGGTGGAGGAAGATGGGATCCAGCATTTGAATCTCCAGATAACTTGGAGAGAGTAACTGTCCTAGCAATGGGTGGGAAGCAAGGTGAGGAGGAGCCGATTTAAGACAGTAATGACAAATTTGTTCTGATCACAATGTCTTCAAAAATCTACTAGGATTGCAGCCTACTTTGGAAGTATTGTCACATTCCAGGGCTAATTAAAGGAAGAAAACATGAGACCAGACATAAGGAGGGAAACTTAAGAAAAAACAAAGAAAAAATAAGTCTTTTCCAAACTCTATCAACCAGTGGTCAAAGATATGGTGAGTTAATATGTTTCTCCTGTTTCCCACCCCTACCATTTCTGTCAAGCATAAAAAATAGACCAATTTGTCACTGCGTCTGCATAATGTCAGGATAAGAGTGTACTGTTCCCTTCCCTTAGCAGAGGTCACTCGAAAGAGTGTCTCCAAGATTGTCGGAAGGAAAACAAATGAGCAAGCCCAGAAATTGGAGGCGAGGTGCTCTGCTGTGGCGGGGGAAATGCCGAGATGATGACTTTTGGAAAATTGCATCGGGTTTATCCAACACAGAACTGTTTTAATCACTGCACCGGGGGACCCGCTTCAAGGACGGATGGATAATGCATGTTTCAGAGAGGCTGATGGGGAGATAGTGTGGATCCTCAAACGTCTTGAACAGGCCATTAAGTGAGCAAATGTCCTTGCACATCTGCTTGGGGGTATGGGACTCAGAGTTTCAAAGGAAACTTCAAGGTTTCCCGATGGGCTCAAAGGAGCACCTGGGGAGGCAGACTCTAGCGGAACTCTGGAAAGAAAAAGGAGGCATGTTCTGCAAAGTCAAGTCCGGTCAGGGCATAGCATTCCCTCATCCCCCCACCCCTATCCACTGGGAGTAACTGTTAGATGGATGACTGATATACAGATGGAACAGACACTCGGATACATTCACTGACCTTGCTACATTCTCATCTCCAAACTTCCCGAATCTTTCTTAGGAAACTGACTGAGGTGCCAAGAGTTTAGGGAGGCACAAGGGGATGGGGTGAATTTAATGGAATGGGAGAGACTTTGGCATTAAATTATCCAGGTTCATATCCCAGCTTTGTTATGAATAACTTGTGCAACCTTGGGCATGTCACTTAATTGCTCCAAGTCTGGGTCCTCTCTTGCAAAGCAGGAATAAGTGCTCCTATCTGATGACACTTGCCAATCTATACTGTTACACAAATATCAGTTTCTGTGATTGTTACAGTGAAGGAGTTGCTCATGTGACCAGAGAAATGTCATATCACCTCCCTGGGTCTTAGTTTTCTTCTTTGTTAAATGAGGTAGCACGCTGATTAATCATAGGCATAATAGTAACAATATTTAAGGAGATTTGACTATATGCCGAAACTGTTCTAAACACTATACATCTATTAAGTCAAAAACTAGCTTATGTTCTAGGTACCAGTGTCTCCATTTTAAAGTTGAGCAAAACCACAGAGAAAGAGTGAGCTTCTCATCCCAGGGCACAGTGTTGGCAGAGATGGGTTTTCAGAAGTCGTAACCTCAGGGCTCCTTCTCTCACTACCCCAGCACCTTACCTGATGATCCACGGCACCAGAATCACATGAGCCTGGAATCAGGTTCTTTGCAGGTCTATTTCTTGGTGCCAAGGATATATCTTACTCTCCAAAAAAGCTTATAATTGGCTTGTGGAGGGAAGCCCCCGATGTCATTGGTAGCTTCTCTTGGGATTTTTACCTGCAAGGCTAGAGGGGAAATTCCTTCAATCTGAGGTAAAGAATACAGCGTTTTTAGAGACACTTCTGAGGAGGAAGCCATAGAGCCACAGACTGTGTCAAAGGTAGAAGAGAGAAGGGAGCCCACACAGATCATTTCTCTCAAGGTCAAGATGGTGAAACTGAGATACAGAGAGAAGGAGAGGCGAACCCCAGCTCACACAGTGAGAAGGGAGCAGAGTAGGGACTGGAACCCTGCTGACTCCTAGGTTCATGCTTGCTCTCTTTTACACTATATGCTGGGCATTGGACACAGAACTCTGCACAGCATTGAGTACCTGCTGTGATTTTTTTTTATGTGTGTGGAATTAAAACACAATCATCAAAATATTAATATATTTTCATTTACAGATTGGAAAAGCTGACTTCCAAAAAGGTGGGACACCTCTATTGAAGCAAACACTTGGTTAATTGCCTAGTACAAGGTTGGGTACACAGCAGGTATTTAGTCAGTACTTCCTGAGTTAGACTGAATGCCTCGGATAGCAGACATATGACTCTTTTCTTCATCTCCTAATTGTTTCCTCCACCTCAAATCCTTAGCCGAGTCTGTGCTATAAGGACACAGTTTGATGTCCCCATTATTTGTGAATCAGCAAATGGATCATGTGCCATTTGATGAGCAACTTGGACTCAAAAAGACTGTATTGAGCTTTTCCTACACAGCCATTGAAAGGAAGCCTTAGCACAATTCCTGGCTCATAGCAACTCCCCATCAACATGAGTTATTAGCATTGCTGCTCAGAGAGCTCATAACAGTCTCTGGGCATAAGTGATGAGGAATGAAGAACACCTATGTTCTCCAAGAAGCCCCCAAATAATAGGGAGATTGTCACATTAACAAATAATTATAACATATTACAATTATTAATGGTGAAAGCAGACAGACTTGTAAAAGACACATGGATTCTAAAAGAAGATAGTTAGTTAATTATTCAGTGCTGTTGAAGCAAGCTCAAGTGGAGCTCACAGAGAGGAAATGATGAAGAGGGTTTTGATAGGTGAGTAGGAGCAAGGAAAGTTACTCCAGTAAAAGCAAACCAGAAAGAGAAAGCATGGGGCTTGGACTATGCAGAACTTCACGGAAACATCAGTTACTGAACAGAAGTATGCAAATGTGTCTGTGAAGGAGAGGTGTTGAGCAGAGATGAGGCTCCACCCTAGGAAGGGGCTGATTCCCGGAGATTATTTATGCCAAATTTTGAAACTTGGGTTGTAGCCTGAATGCAGCAGGGAGCCTCCAGTGGGTATCAGATGCGATCGTAACATGGTCAAATTTGTATTTTAGAAAGATGATGCTGCCAGCAGTGTAGATACTAGACAGGAAGGAAGAAGTTGCAGAGGAGAGGGAAGTACTGAGAGGCTATCAAAATAACATAGATATGACCCAGCAATCCCACTTGTGGGTATATATCCAAAGGAAATGAAAACAAAATATCGAAGAGATATCAGATTACCATGTTCAATGCATTATTCACAATGGCCATGATATGGAAAAAACCTTCACAGACAAATGGATAAAGATGTGAGATAATTATATTTATATTTATACAATGGAATATTATTCAGTTATGAGAAAGAAGGAAATCCTGCCATTTGCAACAACATGGATAGACTTTGAAGGCATTATGCTAAGTGAAATAAGCCAGACAGAGACAGATAAATACCGTATGGGATCACTTACATATGGAATCCAGAAAAAAAAAAAAGTCAAATTCACAGAAACAGTAGAAAGTAGCAGCAAGTTATTGCCAGGGGCTGGAGGTGGGAGAAATAGACAGAGGTTGGTAAAAGAGTACAGATATGAGATGAAAGAGTTCTGAATATCTAACGTATAACATGATGCCTATAGTTGATAACACTGTATCGCATTTTGAAATTTGATGAGTAGAACTTAAATGTCCTCACACATAAAAAAGGTAAATAAATGAGGTGATGGATGTGTTAATTAATAGATGGGGGGATCCTTTCACCATGCATATGTATATCAAATCATCATAAGTACATTTATATATCTTACAATTTTGTCAACTATACCTTAATAAAGCTGAAAAAGAAGTATTGTCTTTAGAACAGGTTTAGAAAAATATATAATTTAGGTTTAGCAGTTTATCTTGTGCTTACTTAAATCTGGTGGATATTGTCTTGAACATTTACGTACTGAAATGAAATGGTAACAAACAATAGGGAGAATCACATTGTTTAAAAAAAAAAAGAAAGAACATAGGCAAGAGATAACAGAGGTCCGAATAAGTTGGTGGAAGAGGGGAGAGAGAGACAAACTTAAGAAACACACTCAATAGGACTTGGTGAGAGATTGGAGAAGCTGAGGGGGCATGAGTGGGACCCCCCTCCCATGGTGCAATGAAACGTGAATCCCAGCAGCCTCCTCACCTCTCTGTTGGGGTCACCTTCCTTCCATCAGTGGTATTCTGCTGGCCCTCCTTTTGGGGGCTAAAACCTGTAAAAGCAGATTGCTCTCTTTCCAGAGCCAGCTATGAATGGGGATCCTGGCAAAAATCTTTCTCCTCCATCTCTCAAACCTGTGGTGTTTGTCACTTGAGCTATTTGTCTTTGCCGAGCGAACATGACCATCTGTTACTATAACCCAACTATGAAAAAGAGATGGTTTTATTTTTCCCCATGTCACTTTGTACTGCTTGGGTGGCACCTCAAAGAAGAAAAAAAATGGCAGAAAGAAACAACAAACGGCATCAGTGATGAAAAGGGAGACTCTAAGCTTCCATTCCTCACACATTTTTGCAACTAGCCATATAAAAGGACCCATAAAATGTGTGGTAATATCAGTGCAGATAGTCATCCAGCTGTCTGTACACATTGTGTCCCTCACAAGTGAATTTTTTTAAAAATTCCTTTCCTTTTTTTTTTTTTAATCTCTTCACCTGGCAACAAATGTTGTAAAAGGGGGCTCCAAAGTCAATAACTTTTCTGACTCTTTCTTTAACACATGGTGCCTTAGCCCAGATTATTTAATCTGTCAACTAAACTTCTCTATAATACAAACTCAACCTACTTTTCCCTCAGAAACTTCCACTTTTCTTCCTCAGGTATTGAAAGCCTGGACCAAATGCAATTACCCGTAATTCTCAGGACAAGGTACGCTCTTGTCTATATCTATTTTCTTAAGCACAGAATATCCTTCTTTTGCGTCCCCTCTTGACTCTCAGCTCCAGCCTCGCTGACCTCGTTTCCATTCCATGAGGGGACCATGCTCCCTCTCTCTTCGGGACCTTTCCTCTACTTCACTTCCCCCCAACCCCTTAACCCAATTAATGCAGATATCAGCACACATATCACTTCATCAAGAAAGTAAGCCTTCCCTGAACATCCTTCACCATGCTCACTGGATTATATCAACTCACACTGTACTTTTCTTATTACATAACAGATATAGTGATTTGTAATGACACACACACACACGATTATTGGATTAATAGCTATCTCCTCCATAGGTGATAAGCTCCATAATGCTCACCAGTGCCTGGTACATAGTAGGATCTCAATGAGCATATACTGAATAAACAAAGCATTGGAGGAATAAATGGATTAATAAATGAATGTGAAAATGTTCTTCCCTCCTCAAGGACCATCTCTAACACCATCTCCCCTATACAGCTTCATCTTGCGCTTCTTGTCACCCACAATTTTAAAACAAAAGTGCTGAAAGTGATTTCTCAGTCATTTGAATATTTAAAACATATTTGTTGTATCTCCCTTGTGAAATGTTTGGGGGATGGCTTCTGTTGTAGTAGGGATGCTATTTTTTGACTTTCTAATTAATGGCAGAATCTAAAGGAAAAGCTTCCCCCCAAAAAATAACCAAAAAACTGGACTTTTCTTTTATTTTGGGGGGTTAGGCAAAGATAAGGCTTCTGAAAGCTTTTCTGGTCTTATCCATTAAGTAGAGCCTTCTAAAGCACCTTTGAGGTATGCTCAGACATTGTGTACCTATTTAAGTGTTTCATTTAAAGAGATGTAATGTATGGTGATTAACATAACATAATAAAATAAAAAAAATAAAGAGAAGAAATCTGTGATCCCTAAAAGTCATCAGCAACTTAATGGCAGAGTTTGGTCCATAACCCAGGTCTCCTGATTTTTAGTCTAATCCTTTCTTTAATATCTGTTTATTGTCATATAAAAACAAATAGGAATGGCTGAGAGAAGAAAAAGACAGCTTATGTATTTCCCTCAATTGGAACACATTCTTAAAATGGAACAGACATAGACATTATTTATCCTGGACGGTGGATTCCAAGTTTAATAAAGCAAACCTTCTTGCCAAAACTGGCAGGATGATTCTCTATAAAGTTGCAAAGAATTGCTAAATTAGCCACATCCATCACACATTGACATGTTCCTGGGATGACACAACACCAAGAACAAGAGGCCCTTAATTTAGATGTCATTAATAACCCAAACAGATCTTACGATGCAGAATATTAATGCAGAGATTCTCACAATTTTAGATTTCGAACTTGCTTTGGAATCAGTACATATTTTACTTTAATACATATGTGTGGAAGAGATGGCAATTGAGGCTGTCTTAGATCCAATCCATTTTTGCAAGACAGCATAGTTTGTTGGGAAGATGTCTGCTCTGCCACAAGTTTGCTGTGTAAACTTGGACAAGTCAACCCTCTTCTCAGTTTCACTATTCATAAAATAAACTCTTGGATTTCAGCTTAATGGATAGTTTCTCCATAAATAACCCCAAGTCTGTGCAGTTCACTTGAGCACACAGTTGAGTCCTACAATGTGAAAGGCATTGTACTTGGTGTTTTAGACAGGTGAACAAAGCATAATTCCTGACCTCAAGGTGTTCAGAGCCTAAAGAACAGGGCTGATATATAAATAGCCAACTTAAAAAGAAAAAGAAGAAGATAACAGGAGAGGAAGAATGAAGGGGAGTAAGTCGGAGGGGGAGACGAACCATGAGAGATGATGGACTCTGAAAAACAAACTGAGGGTTCTAGAGGGGAGGGTGGTGGGGGGATGGGTTAGCCTGGTGATGGGTGTTAAAGAGGGCACATTCTGCGTGGAGCACTGGGTGTTATGCACAAACAATGAATCATGAAACACTACATCAAAAACTAATGATGTAATGTATGGTGATTAACATAACAATAAAATTAAAATAAATAAATAAATAAATAGCCAACTTAAATGAGTATAACAGAAAACGAGAGAAACTCGAGTAAGTCATGCTAGGAAACAGAAAGAACTTATTACTATGGATAGAGAGGAGTCATTTAAGTGGCTGAAAGAATACAATGTGGAACTCTTTGCTAATAAACTTTAAAATACCTAGAAAATTATTTTCTAAATAAATATAAATTATCAAGATCAGTGTAGGCATATGTTGAAAGTCTGACATGCATAGTGATCATAGATGAAATGTGAAAATCATCCAAGTAATACAGAGATAGGACAGAGCCCAGAGTGTTTAATGGAAGGATTTTTAAATCTTTAAGAAATACGGTTTCTATGTAACTTCTATATTTCCTAAGTACATAAAAAAGAAGGGATGCTTTTTCATTTATTTTACTAACTTGTAATAAAAACTATACTCATTCCAAAATATGAGAAATGTAGTATATGATTTTATCTACCCTTAGCAATGGAAACTTGCATGAAGAAAATGCTATGAAATAAATCAGGACCATGACTTCCAGTCATGGCCACATGATGAGGACAGGTGGTTTCTTAGAAGATAATAATGATAAAAACTGGGTCAAATTAATAAAAACAACCATTTAGAGACACTACAAGCTAGTATAGAGCAGGTCAGAACTGGAGGTTCTGAGGTTATACTTAAAAGACTGCCACTGAACCAAAAAAAAAAAGCTGTGATGCCAGTTCTTATTTTCTTACCTAAAGGCGCTGCCCAACCCAAAAAGAGCTCCAGTGGCAGAAAAGTGGAAGCCCTCTTGGCTTGAGGTGTTACAGGGCAGGAATGAGAACTGTTTGAGGCACCAGAAAATTAAGGGGAAAACCTTAATTCATGAAAACTGCAGAGCAAGTGAGCCCCCAAAATCTAAGTATTAAGTCTGCCCAAAACTTAGCTGACCACTAAGAAGCTACGTGTCTAAAAAAGCAATAGCTTGAATCCAAAAAAGAAACTGAGCAAAGATAGGAGCTGCTGCAACCACAGGGAGAGAGAATTCAGCTCGAGAAAAGCCAAGTTAACAGTGGATTAGAACTGATAGTACTCAGAAGAAGAACACAACAGATTCCACAACTCCTATAACCAAATTTCAACCAAAAATTACCAAACATGCAAAGAACCAAAAATATGAGCAATATGTAAGAAAACAAACAAATCCATAAAACCCAGTCAATAGAAACTGACTCTGAGTATGTCCAGCTATTGGATTATAGCAGGCAAAAGCATCCAAGAAACTAATATAAATGCATACAAAGATCTAAAGGAAAACAAGTTTGAAGAATTAAAAGGAAATATGGTATTAATGGGTGAATAGAGAAATAGAAACTATGAAAAAGAATTTTTTTAAAAAATCTAAATCTGAAAAGTATAACAACTAAGATGAAAAAGTAAATCACTGGATGAGCTTGGCAAGAGAATCAAGATGGTAGAAGGAAGAATTAGGAAACTTGAAGAAAGATTAATAGTTTCCAATCAAAATAACAGAGAAGAGAAATATGGAAGAAAAATATAAAAAGCCTCAGAGACGATGGACTCTGAGAAACAAACTGAGGGTTCTAGAGGGGAGGGGGGTGGGGGGATGGGTTAGCCTGGTGATGGGTATTAAAGAGGGCACGTACTGAAGCACTGGGTGTTATATGCAAACAATGAATCATGGAACACTACATCAAAAACTAATGATGTAATGTATGGTGATTAACATAACATAATAAAATAAAATTTAAAAAAAAAGCCTCAGAGATCTATGGTCAAATTGAGTAGGCCAACAACTGGAATCCCACAATGGGGCAGAAAAATATTTGAAGATATAATAGTCAAATTTTCCCAAAATTGTTGAAGAAAACACATTAATTTACAGATCCAAGAAGTTCAACAACCCCCAAGAAGTATACAGGTGGAAAAGACAAAACAAAATAAAACATGTAAGAACATCATAGTAAAATTGCTGAAAGCCAAAAAGAAGAATTGAAAGCAGCAAAATAAATACAACACCTTACAAGCAGAGACACAATGATGATTAACAGCTGAATTATCATCAGAAACAATGAAAGCCAGAAGATATTGGATTTAAATATTTAAAGTGTTGAAAGAAAAAAAAGGTGTTATAAAGATACTTTCCATAAACAAAAACTGACAAAATGTGTTGCTATCAGACACAATTAAAATAAGTGTTAAAGGAGATCTTTCAGGCTGAAAAGAAATGATATCTGATAGTGGCTTATATATATAGATAGGAAGGGATGAAGAACAATATATATGGTAAAATAGTACAAAGGATGGAAAGGGGTAATTGGAAATTTAATGTACTCAGAATCATCTGTTTTTGTTCTAGTCAGAAGAAATTCAGTATTAATTTTAAGTAGATTGGGACCATTTAAATAGGCATATTGTAATTCCTAGATCAAGCAAGAATAACAATGAAAGGAAATATAGCCGAAAATTCAGTTGTGGAATTCAAATGGTATACTAGAAAGTATTTGCTTAATGAAAAAGGATGAACAATAAAACAACAAAAAGGAGATACTGGCAAACAAATAATAAAAGTGTTAGACCTAACTCCAAATATTTTAATAATTACATTAAGTGTAAATTAATTAAATATTCCAATCAAAAGCTAGATTGTCAAATTCAATACAAATGTGACATTCAACTATATGCTGCCTACAAGAGATAGTCTTTAAGAAAAGCACAAATAAGTGGAAATTAAATTTACAGAAATAGGATTATGCACACAGTAAGCATAAGAAATCCATAATAGTTATATTAATATCAAAGTAGACATTAAAACAAATATATTTCTAGAGAAAAGGAGAGATATTTTATACTAATAAAAGGGTAACTACAATAGGAAAATACAAAAATATTTATACATGTTTAACAAGGCTACAAAATGCATGAAGCAAAAACTGACAAAGTTGAAAGGAGAAATAGACAAAAATTATATTTGAGATTGCAATACTTGTCTCTCATTAACTGATAAAACAAACGGAAAGAAATTCACCAAGAATATAGAAGAACATTACTACTAAACTAATTAAACATTACTAATCAATTGAACTTATTTGATGTTTCTAGAATATTAGACCCCCAAACAAGAGATCACACTCTCTTTCAAGCATACGTGGAACATTCACCAACACAGATAATTGCTTAGACCATAAGAAGTCTCAATAAATTTAAAATGAATAAATGTATTCAAAGCATGTTCTTGGATCATAATTATATTTGAGGTCAACAGCAGAAAAAAAATCTGGAAGTTATATATTTGGAAACTTAAATAACACACTTTTAAACAACCAATGGATGAAAGACTACATTACACAAAAAATTTGAAAATATTTGGAATCCAAATATATATGAGAACACAACATATCAAAAGATATATAGCTATTTAAAGCAAAAGTTATGCCATGAGCATTTTTAAGTATAACATAGCTGTGCAACATAAGGAGACAGATGTAGATACAGGCATAGATGATATAGGTAGGTATTACAGGTAATATATTACCTGTGGTAATAACACTGACAATTGGTGCTTATAGGGAAATTTATAGGGGAAGATGGTTTATTAAATCAGAGGAAAACTCTAAAAACATTATCTAATCTTCTTCTTTAGGAGGTTAGAAGCCGAGAAGAAAAGTAAGCTTAAGGTAAGTAGAAATAAATAACACAGAGGTAATGAGATGTTTAAAAAGTGAACAAGTGGGCACCTGGGTGGCTCAGTTGGTTAAGCGTCTGCCTTCGGCTCAGGTCATGATCCCAGAGTCCTGGGATCGAGTCCCGCATCGGGCTCCCTGCTCCTTGGGAGCCTGATTCTCCCTCTGCCTCTCTCTCTCTCTCTCTCTCTCTCTCTCTGTGTCTCTCATGAATAAATAAATAAAATCTTTAAAAAAAAATTAAAAAAAAAAGTGAACAAGTAATAGAGGCAGTCACTGCAACCCAAAGCTGTTTTTTGTTTTGTTTTGTTTGTTTGGAAAGACTACAAAATTGACAAACTTCTAGTATGACCAAGAAAAAAAGGAGGGAATGCCCTAATTACCACTATCAGGAGCAAAAGAAGGGCATCATTTTGACACTACAAACATTGAAAAATAGTAAGTAAAGAATATGAACGACTTCAAACCAATAAATTTGATGATATAAATAAAATGGTCAAATGTCTTGAAAGTCAAAACACATGCAAAAAGAATTCCTTTGAGGCTATGAGGTAGCAGCTTGTGTGTAAGTGCAGTCTCCCACAAAGAACAAAATAGAAAAAGAAAAAAAAGAAGAAAATTTAAGATAATTTTTAAAAAGATGCAAGAGAACTACTGAGGGAAATGAGACTGAGTTTTTTTTTTGAAGATTTTATTTGAGAGAGAGAGAGTGCATGAACAGGGGGGAGGGGCAGATGTAGAGAGAGAAGCAGACTCCCCACTGAGCAGGGAGCTCGCAGCTCCATGGGGCTCAATCCATCCCAGGACCCTGAGGTCATGACTTGAGCCAAAGGCAGATGCTTAATCTGGTGGAGCCACCCAGGCGCCCTGGAGACTGAGACTCCAAGAGTCAGAGTGAAGAGAATCATGAGGAGGGTAGCTCAAGGACAGCACCCACCCGCATTACGCCCCAGGGCATTTGCCAATTACTGGAACATGGAGCTCGGTGGCCATTGCTGAGTGGTAAAGAATCCAGCAGAACTGTTGGCGAACTCATAAATCTGAGGAGAAAAAAAAATGCTTTTGTGACTGCCAAGGCAGCCAAGACCTAGGGAGTCAAAATTCTAATAAAAAGGACAGAATGAGTATAATTGTTGGTTTCTCCTTGAGACATTTACTAAATTATTGAACCATAGAGGTCAGGGGAAGAGCAAACAAGGCAGAAACCTTTTAAGTGTAGAACAGTTTTCCAAGTCTCTCAGAGCTGAGCAGACAAAAATTGGAGATGAGAAATTACAAAAGGTTGTGGAGCAGCAGAGGGGTGAGTGAAGGTGGGGTGATGGGCACCTAATAAACATCCAGATATCTCAGTTGGGAACCCACAGAGAGCTTGAGGTAACCAGTTGAAACTTTGTAAGAACTGCAACTCTGCTTCACATCAGCCTCATTCCCAGTTAGATTAAGGTGATCTACCACCAGTCTATTTTCCACCCAAGGATGGTGTAAACATCTCTGGAGGAAAATAACATGGTGGCATTCAATTAAAAGTTGTCTGGCATGTTAAAAAGGTGGTCGAAAGAAAGCATAAAACAGAAAGATACCCACTAGTGACTCAGTGTTCAGAGGTACCAGAAATACAATTAAGAAGAGCTAAGTTTTGAGGAAGTCCCTTGGGTATATACAGACATAAAATTATAGTAAATTGGATATTTAAGACTTGTGTACTGCTGAGAGAACTTACAAAAAACCTAGGTAAATAGAGACGTATACCAGTTTCATGGACAGTAGGATTCAATATTCTTCCCCTATTGATCTATAGCTTCATTGCAATCCCAATCAGACTCCCAGAAATCATTTTTAACAGAAATTTACAAGCTATCTCTAAAATGTATGTGGAAGTACAAAGACCTAGAATAATTAAAATGATTTTTGAAAGCAATGAAAAAAAAAACTTTTTACACTATCTGATTTCAGGTAGTGTATGTAAAAGATTTACTGTAGAGCTCTTCAAATAATCCAGGCAGTGTGATATTAACAAAAGAATAGACTTATAGGTCAAGGAACAGGAGAACAGGTTTAGAAATAGAACCCTGTTTTTATATACCTAATTGATTTTAGAGAAAGTTTTCAAGGTAATTCAATGGAGACAGAGTTTTTCAATAAATGATTCTTGAACAATTGTATATCTCTATAGAGAAGACTAAACCTTGACATAACTCAGAGGAGTCACAACATTCATTACGTGATCAAATAGATCATAAAAGCTAAAAATATCAAAGTTTTAGAAGAAACAGGAAAATTCTTTATGATCACAGGGTGAGCATTTACCATAATGGAAAAAAGTAGATTAATTAGACATCACCAAAATTAAAACACTTTTTTTTATTTTTCAGAAAAAAAGTGTTGAAAAATAGCAAACACAGGGAAAATATTATGAATATGTACATGTATATAAAATGTGACACATTGAACACCACATCAAAAACTAATGATGGTGGCTAACTGAACATAATAATAAAAAAATAAAATAAAATATGACAAAGGATTAGTATAAGTATAATAAAGGACCCTTCAACTCAATAATAAGACAAATAACATAATTTAAAAACAAAAAAATGACTGAACAGACATTTCATAATAGAAGATGTACAAATAGCCAAAAGGGACATGAAAAGACACTTGATAACATAAACGTAAATGTTTAAAGAATCCCAAACCAAGTGAAACTAGTCTATGTTCCAGAAGTCAGGACAGTGCTTATCCGTGGGGCATAGAAACAATGGAAGAGAGCAAAATAGGGCCTTGGATGTGCTGATACATTTCTTGGTCTGGGTGTGGGTTACCCATGTTTGCTCACTTACGGTGCATGGACGTATGTATGTTATACCCCAGTAAAGAGTCTACTAAAAAGATTCAAAGGCTGGCTTTATAAAGTTAATAAAGTTATTTTGAAGTTTATTTCCAAGAGTAAGTCATCTGAGAACAGGCACAAAATACTTTGAAGATGAATAAAGAGTAAGTATTTCTATGAATTTGAGTGTGTAGGTTTGGTGCCAAGACAACTTAAGTTTTAATCTCAATTCTACTAGACAATAAATGATATACGTTTGAGTTTCCTTGGCTGAAACATGTATATAATAATTATACCTATATCACAGAGTCATTTGAAAGAATAAACCAGATATATTTGGTAAAAGTACTAAGCATCACATGCTGAAGTATTAAATGTGAATCAGGATCAGTAAATAGTAGCTATTAAAATAATAGTGTTAATAATCATAATAACAATAAAAATAATATTGATATGAACCAAAATAACTTAAAAAATAGAATAGAGGTAGAGGAACAGGTTGATGGATTATTTTTAAATGTTCATAAACTGATCTGAGTGTATACATATATATATCTGTATCTATCTATATCTATATATATATGAATCAATATATAACACCAGTAGCATTTCAAATCAATGGGGATTGGATGAAATGTGTCATAAATCAATTTTCAAATTCAAAGGCAGACAGCAAAAAGAGATAAAATTTTTGTGAGGCATACATGACAGACAAAGGATGATATATAAAACCAATGAAAAAATGAGACAAACATTGCAGTTGAAAGAATCAGAAGACGCAGTTAAGAAAATCACAAAAGAAACATATATATACATGAGTTTAGTATGCAAAGAAAATATATTATACTTCACAGAGGGATTATATTAAAACAAGTCATACTTTTTGCTTATTCAATTGCTATTAAATATCATATATTTATATTACTTTTGTGAGGAAATGGACATATATTGCTTTTGGGAGTGCAAGTTAATAGGATGTTTTTGGAAGACAATTTGGAAATGTGTATTAAAAGGCTTAAACTTGTACATCCTCATTGATCCAGAAATTACTCCTATTGAATTTATCAAATAGAAATAATCATGATCACACTCAAAGATTTGGCTAGAAAGAGAGAAATTGCTTTGTTTGTAATAAAAACTTTTAGACATAACTATAGTTCGAACAATAGAAAATTATTTCATTCATCCAAGGAAATACTTTTCAGCATTGACAATGGTATTAGGAAATAATTTTAAAGGCAGAAGATATTTTTACAATATATTCTTGCATTTCAAAAAGCTGATTATAAAACAATATGGATAGTATAATTATATGTTTGCAAAATAAATAGTTATGTACATTTGGAGAAAAGACTAGAGGTAGAGTCCACCAAAATGTTAAAAATAATTGCATCAGAGTGACAAAATTATGATTTTAATTTTTTCATTCTGTTTATCCTTATTTTCTCAAGATCTTACAAGGTGCATCTATTACTTTACAATAGAAAGGAAAGTAATAATATCTCAATGCAATCCACATAAAGGTAACAGTACCCATAAAGTACTCTAGTAGTAAAAAGGGGGTGACAGATACTCTTTGCAGGGAGGAAGGTTATCTTTGAGTTTCACAGTTAAAAAAATATGTATACAAAAATTGTGGAGACTCTTCAAGTAGGCAAGAAAGACAGTATGGAAAAAGGGTAAGAAGGTTTAAGGCTTTTTGCAGACAGTGGAAAAAATTAAAAGTCGAGAGTTACTATATCTCTACTTTTTAGTTGGTCTGGGTTAGAGGCAGAGTTGGAGACAAGCAGAAGTCAGATCATGCTAGGTCAGTCCATCACGTCATGGTAAGGAGAATGAATCCTTTAACAGGGGGGAAGCCAGTGAATTAGCAGAGAGCATGATCAGATCTGGGTTTTAGAGACATCCCTCTGGCAACATTGCTGGGGAGGAATGGCACTGCTGGAGAGCAAATGGAGATCAGATCCTTATGATGTCATTACAATGGTCCATGTACTGCTGACAGCTTGCAATAAGGCAGTGACTAAGGCTGGTCAGAGAGAGATGAGTATGAGAGAAATTTAGGGTGTAGCAGTAACAAGACTTGGTGACTATCAAGATGCAAAATGAAAGTGAGGAAAACATCAAGGAAGCCCTAATATGCTGTTTTGAACAAATAATATGCAGATTAAGTACTGTTTGTCTTGTTTTGCCTATAGGCTTTCTACTTACTAGATATATATGGAGTGCACGTGTGCGCACACACACACACACACACACAAACAACTAATTAAAAACATCAATACATCTTTAAACTTCACCAAACCCAACCAAAACAAATGACAAAGAAGCTCAAAGTAAATAAGAGAGTGAGAAATGAGAAGAACTGAGAAACACAAAATTAACAAAGAAAATATAGAAGAGGTCAAGCTTGTTAAGGTACCAAGTAAGGCCTTTTGGGCAAGAGAAAAACATTAGGGACTCTAAGATTCAGACCATTAAGAAAGCACTTTTGTGCTGTAGATTCTCGTCTTCATGTAGAACCGCACTGTTCTCCTAAGAAAACCCAACAAAACAAAACAAAAATAAAAATATTACTTTTTCATATTGGAGAATGCAACTTGATTTCTTCCATTCTTTGTTTCATTTGTATTTAAAGGTCTTTTCATGATTGTTCCTGCTTGCTCAGAGCATAACTATGGCATTATATAAGCTTTCACTGTAATCGTGACTTTTTTTGTGCTGGTGTGGAAGAAATAAGTGTGGGCAGGAAGGCACCTTGGGTGGAGCAGAATGTACCATTTTGCCAGTAATGAGAGCTTTTCTGGGTGCCACTCTTATCACAGCTCCTGATGCAACAGACAGGAAGTAGTTGCTTTCATCTCTTTCTCCCTCATTTGATGAGGCAGGGGATTTGTTACGTAGGCAGAGGGAGAGATGGAGACAGGGAGAGAGGGAGAGAGGGAGGGAGGGAGAGAGGAGTAGACAGGTGTATGAATTCATTCGGTCAATAAATGTTTAGTGAGTGGGCGCCTGGGTGGCTCAGTCGTTAAGCGTCTGCCTTCGGCTCAGGTCATGATCCCAGGGTCCTGGGATCGAGTCCCACATCGGGCTCCCTGCTCCGCGGGGAGTCTGCTTCTCCCTCTCCCACTTCCCCTGCTTGTGTTCCTGCTCTCGTTATGTCTCTCTGTCAAATAAATAAATAAAATCTTTAAAAAAAATAAATGTTCAGTGAGTGCCCACCCTGTGCCAGAGAGAAACATGGTCCAGTTCCCAATATGATGAAATATGCATGTCCCAGCCTCCCACACCAGTGCCTAACTCAGGCCGTGACAATTAGCAGGAGCTCAAAGATAAGCAATCATCTAGATGTGATCCGGATTTGGGCCTTGATCCTTTGTCTCTTCTGGGACCCTGCACAAGGTGCTTTACCTCTGAGCTTTCTGTTTTCAGATGCAAAAGTTGTATGTGCTGAGGGTGGGTGAAGGGAGTGGGGTGGTTGCAGGGCAGATTTTCTCCATAGAGTGAATGACGGTGGGAGGCAGCTTGTCCTATGTCTCCAGTTTGATGGTCGTGTGGCCTGCAGAGTTGTCAAGTATGTGGATCAGATAATGACAGTGAAGGAGAGCTTGGAGGTGGAAGTGTTCCTTACTCCTGGGCGAAGCCAAATGCCTGGCAATCAAGAGCACAGACTGTGGGGTCATCGAACTCAAAATCCGGATGCTAAAAGTTCTTGCCCCACTCATTGTTCAACTACGGTCAACTACTACTTAGTCTCTTTCTCCCTTTATAAAATGGAGATCACAAAAACTAGCATTTACTGAGTCTGCCCCATTTTCCAGTCACTGTGAGGTAAACTCATTCCATCTTCAAACTGTCTCTGTGGAAGAGCTAGTGCCCTGATCTCCCCGTTCTACACAAGAACACTGAGACACAGAGCGGTGAGCAGGCAGGTGCCAGGACTGAGCCCCCACGTGCCTCGCTGCACCTGCTTCTCTCTGGAGCCGTAATAGAATGCTCAGGTATAAATATGAAAAAGTGCTATGGGAATTGTTTAGGCTAAGAAGCAGTAGAAGTGAGTTGCTGGCACAAGAAAAACATCATTATTATAATGATAACTACCATTCCTGAGTATATATAATAGAGTAGGCAGTAACTTGGGTGCTTTATATACTTCATTCCATTAAATCTTCACACATCCCTCGCCAGGTAGTTACTACTATTCTTATTTTATGGGTGAAGAAAGGGAGAGGTTAAATAACTTGTCAAATGTCCCACTAGTTAGTAAGTGGCAAAGCCAGCATTCCAACCTGCCTGCGGGACAGCCCAGCACCCGCCTCTACGCCACAGCTTCTGCCCACAGGTGAGGGACCAGAGGCAGAAAATGAAAGGCATGTGAGGGGCTGGCTCCTTGTCTGTGGTTACACAGTGAGGAAATGGTGGGTAATAAAGCTGAAGCATAAGCTAGGTCAATGCAATCTGCAAACTAAGACTCTACCTTGTAGACAATGGTGAGCCATTAATATGAAAGCAAGAGTATGACTAGAAATCCTCCCACAACACGTCTTGCAAGCTTCTGTCTCTGTTGTTGCTGGCATGCTAACCACCCCAACCCCCAGATGCATCCCTTAAACCCTGGCAAAAGGGTTCTCTGAATACAGAGTCTACAGTACTTCTATCTTCCTCTGAATTTTTACAGGATTTACCGACAGTGCTTCTCACGGAATATCAAGCAGTATTTATATTTTACTGCCTACTACTTGTCTTTTCATCTAGGTTACAATTTCCTAGAAAACTGGCATTGTGTCGAAGGTTTCTGTGTGTTAAGTGCTTGTCCTCATGATGGCACATAGCTGGTACTTTAGAAATGCTAACTATTGGTGATGTAATGGATGTGGCATCATTTGCAAAAGACTGCTTCATCTCCAAAGAAGCAAGCTACATGAGAAAGTTTGTTCTTAGTCAAGAGTCAGAGGATCTAAACACAACCCAAGGTGATCAACAGTGACCAACTGAGAGAAATTCCTCCCTACCTTGAGCCCCAATTTCCTCCTCTATCCAAAGGAGCCAACACTTCCTCCTATATGTAAAAAGGGAGGGCAAACACCAGGCACTTTGCTGAGCACATAGTAGGGCTTGACTAATGGTTTGAAGGTGGAAGTATGATGTGGATTTGGAATCAGAACATCTTATATTTAAATCCATGCTCCTTCTGGGTGGAGGCTACTTATTATAGGCTGAATTGTGTTCCCTCAAAATTCCTATGTTGAACCTCTAACCCCCACTACCTTAGAATGTGACTGTATTTGGAGACATGGCCTTTAAAGAGGTAATAAAGGTAAAATGAGTTCCTATGGATAGGTCTTAATTCAAAATGACTGGTGTCCTTAGGGAGGAGATTTGGACACAGATACACACAGAAAACAATGTGAAGACAGGAAGAAGACCACTGTGCACAAGCCAAGGACAGGGCTTCGGAAGAAACCAACCCTGATAACACCTGTCTTCAACTTCCAGCTTCTAGAAGCTTGAGAGAATAAATTTCTATTGTTTAACCGCCACCCCCCTCACCCCCCGGTCTGTGGAACCCTGCTATAACAGCCCTAGCTGACCTAACTTCTTTGAGACTCAGTTTGCTGTTGTACAAAAAGGGAGAACCATACCTATCTCAGTGAGGCTGAGACATGATTTATGTAAAGCAGGAATGGGTACTCTTATGAATGACGTCTGGAAGTTGTAATGATGACAGTAATGGCAGCAAGAGGGTTGGTGACAGGAAAAACATTGTTGGCTCTAGCCCACAGGGCTATTGAGGGGATCAACTGGGATGATCATTTTGATGTGAAATATAAACAACCTCTGGAATCAAAGTGGCTGAATGTGAACCTTGGCTTCATCATTGACAATGTACATGATCTGGACTATTCTAATCTCCCCAGGCCTTGCTTCCCAACCCATCAAACAGAACTCAGAGCCTACTTCATTGAGTTGTTACAAAGAATATTTAACACCATGGGATACTCATTAGTACATGCCAGGAACTGTCCTGAGCCCTGTATTAACTTTTTCATAGGCACAAATGTTGGGCGATTTGGAATTTTGTTATCCCCACTTTTACAAAGTAAGGAATCTGTGGCATAGAGTGAGAAAGGCTACAAATCACAGAGTTAGCAAAAGGTGTAGCCAGGATTCAAACTTGGACAGAAAAACAGAAATGAAGAGGAAAAAGTAGGATGTTAGCTCATTAAACATTATCTATCTGATTTTATTGTTCTTTCCCATGCTTTGTTATTGGTTTCCTCTGCAACCCTGAGGAAGCATGTGTCACATTCTTAGCAGGCCTAGAATCTTAATCAGAGAGTGTTTGGAGACCTGTCCACTTCCGAGACACTATGCTGGCATAAGCACCTCTGAGGGGCTCTCCTTCCATTGCTAGGTTCCCTGGAGTTGGCATCAGTGCTCTCTGACTCCCAAGCACATGGCTCTGGGCCCTTTGGGGAAGGTGGGGCCAGGTGACTAGGTGATCCAATGCACTATGGGCAAAAATTATAGGTGTCACTATTAGGTTCAGAGCATTTAACTGCTTGTGTGAGACCCTTTTGAACTCAGCTTCCCATTGATGTGGGGGACCAGCAGTGGTTGTGAGGCTGCCTTCTCTGCCACCCGGATTCTTGAATGATGGCAATGGCCACAACATCCTTCTGACTCATGATAGACAGGCACCTTAAATGGGGAAAAGATTCTTATTGATTTAAGCCAGTGAGATTTCAGAGTTGTTTGTTACTACAACATAACAGTCCACCCTGACTTATGCATCCATCCCATTAGTTCATTTTAACATCCTGTCTTTTCCTCTTGGGAATCTTCCCTGCCTGATCATACTCTCACCCTCCTAGGTCTTCCTTCTCCTCCTCTGTTACTTCCTCTCTCTTTTTACCTGCAATTCTGCCTTTCTGTCCTATACAATTCTTTCTGCAGTCTTCCTTACGTGGGGCTGTGTCCCTGGGGAAACATAAGTATAACTGAATATAGGGACTGAATCACTCTGTCTGCCCTCCTTCTGTTTCAAATTAGGCTCAGAATGTGGAACCCACCCTAGGTTCTGCTCACGAAATGCAGCCACTGAAGCCCAATTTCTGAAGTCGTAGGCACAGTCTGGGAAACTGCAGCCAAATCAAACACTTTAGACCTTATCTCCCCAATGATGAGGCTGTGTCCAGCCATGACTTCATGGAGTATGTTGACTTAACAAGGACGAGAGAAGCTGATTTGTCCCTAAAGGGCCTTGAAATTCACTCCACTAGCATGAAATGGGTCAATAAAAACAAGAAATGAAATTGAGGTCAGAGACTTTCTCAGGAGAGATAGTAAATAGCATCTGAGGCCCCTCCATGCCCCTGTCCCCATGGTACTGCTGCAGAATCATTGGCAAGGTGCTGATTAATAGCCAGAGGAAATGTCACTGCTGCCTGGTGCCCTGGGAACCATGGTCCCCTTTTCCCAGGAGGAAATAGGGAGCTGTGAGGAAATCTTGCCAGCCAGACTGCAGCCATAACAGGCAAGATTGTTTACTTCAATCGCTAGTTCTATATTTTTAGCTAAAATCCCAGGGCTGTGTTCACTCGTTATGATTGGGGATTTGGCTAGGGTATAAGTATTTTAGGGGCAGGGATTAGATCTTGTTCAAGATTATATTTCAGTACCTTGCATGGTCCATGCCATATAATAAATGCTTATGATTTCTGATGAATTATTTAGTGGATATATGGATGTCTTAGTCTATTTGGGCTGTTATAACAAAAACATGGGGTGGCTTATAAATCACAAACATTTATTTCTTACAGTTCTGGAGGCTGGAAAATCCAATTTCGTGGCCTTGACAGATTCGGTGTCTGGTGAGAACCTGCTCCCTAGATGGCTGTCTTTTTGCTGTAACTTCACATGGCAGGAGGGACAAGGGAGCTCTGTTGGGCCCCTTTTATAAGAGCACTAATCTCACTCATGAGGGCTCTGTCCTCACGTCTTAGTCACCTCCCAAAGTCCCCCACCTCCTAGTACCATCACGTTGGGATGTTTTTAACATATGAATTGGGGGGGCACAAATGGATAAATATCATAAATTGTTCATTGGCTGCATCTTCTATGAAATTATACCTGCTCTATCATGTTTACAGCAGTATCCCCTGCATCTGACACAGTGTCTGCTCAGAGTACCCCAGTAAGTGTTTGTGCAATTAATGATTAGCCATATTTTACACTAGGAAAGGAGAACATTGCTGGGATTGAGAAAAAGCCACTCATACAATTAAACAGTTGCCGAGTGTCAACTGTGTGACCGTCCCTTCTAGCAACGGGGTTGAGGACACCACTGAGGCGAGACTCTGCTCTTCTCACTTTAGTGAAGAAGACAGGGCTTCCCACAAAGGATCTCAAGGGCAGTAAGTAAAGAAAGTGTAGGGGCAAATTAAAAAGAGAAAAAAATCTTCCCCAGGGACAGAAGGAGAGGAAGACATGGCCTCTGAGAGTGATGACCCTTGATGTGAGGGCTGGTTCGTTAGATGGCAGGAGTTTGCCATGTGGACCCAACAGAGGAAGAATGTTCCAGACAGAGTTTAACACCTGACCTTTCTGATAACCCTAGACATATATACAGCATAGGGACTGTGGGCCATCCTGAAAATCTTCAGGAGAAGCTACGTGAAAACTCAGGCTACCCGAATCTTAACAAGATACACTCTTCAATATGGTTTGTTCCATCTTCCAAAGCTCTATCCAGCCTCATCCCCTCTGGGAAGGCTTCAGATTAATCTAGCAAAGATTTCTACCCTGTGGGCTCAGAGTCTATCAGTTCTATCTCAAGCAAGCTGTGTGATCTCAGGGAAGTCACTTTCATTTTTTTTCATCTGCTAAATTAGGGTTTCAAGAATACCCTTCCCCTGAAATCGTAGTATAATTAATGACACAGCACCTGGTAGTTCATCAACCTCTCAGTTCCTTGTTTTTTTGTTTTTCTCATCCATGAAATGTTATGATAATAAATGAGTCAACCAAGGTCAAACACCTAGAACAGTGAGTGGTACACAGCAAGCGTAGATGAGTATTAACTATTATAATTCCTACTACATATTACATCCATTCCTTAAGAGATGCTGCTTGGTATTAATTATAGTAATAGTACATGAGAGCCCTTTGTATTACTCTGAACCTTCTTCCCATACTGATCTTGATCAGTAAAGAATTGGTGGCCTGAGATCAGAGAGCTTGTCTGAAAATTCTAACTCCTGGCCCTTGGTCTTTCAGTCATGGGCACCAGTTAGCATGCTCCCTGGTTAAGAATCAAGGCTGGTGAACCATCCAAGCTGCAGGCAGTCTGCTCCTCTGGGCCTCCTGCCCTCCTTCTGGCTAGAGGACACCGTGGGTGTTATCTGCCTTTTTCCTAGCAATGCTGGCAACATAGGTTCTTATGCTGCTAAAAATATGCAGCTCAAGATTCAAGGTGAACCAGACAGATTGATTTTCAACTTGGACAAAATTGAGAGGAAAGGAAAAATCGTATTTAGTGGCTTCTGCTTGGGGTTGAGGGGGGTGGGAGACATAAAGTTTTAAGTAAGATATCATACATTTTTTAATCCATTGGGGTTTCCAACTGGTTTGGTCAACAGTTATTAATGTAGATTCACTAGCAGTGCCCTCTTGATGGGAAAGGGTAGGAAACTTCTCAGTTTGAGAGACAGTCCCTCTGGCATTAAGGGCTTACACATCTTTCAACTTGACCTTTATCTCTGGTTTCTTCCCTGGTGATGCCTGGTCCTTGATTGGTATAGCAATTTAAGATTCAAAAACATTTACAGCCCTCTCTTCTAGGGAATTCAGTGAATCATGACTTCTGAACAAATACTATATATACAATATTTCTCCAACAATGACAGGTAGTGTAGGTACAGGGCTTTGCTTTAATCTGTATGTTCCATGGTGGACATATAGCATACTTTTATAATTAGGAATGCAGACACTTAAGAAATGACAATATTGCAAGAAAATGTTGCAATGCTTGGTATATTTAATGAATACAAACATAAGTAAGTATGAAGCCAGGCACCATGGAAATAACCTTGATAACTTTCCAATGTTGAGAATCAGCATCTATTGAATATTTTAGCCAGACAACAGGCTAGATACTTTCCAGTACAATGCTCCATATAATCTTCACCAACAGTGTGGTGACAAAGGAAGAAATAGCCTCATTTTATAGATGAAGATATTGAGGCTCAAAAAAACCAATCAGCTTGCCTAAGACCACACAACTAGGAAATAAAGAAGGAAAGATCAGACCACGTCTCCAACACCAATGCCCTGTATCCTACAGCAAACTCTTTCAGTCCAAGGGAAACCAGAGTTTAAATTCAGAGTGTCGTATAGTGGGGTTTGTCCAGGTGGAGTCCCCAGTCTGCAGTATTAGTGTCATATGGGAACTGATTAGAAATGCAAATCCTCTGGCCCACTCAGACATACTGAAGCAATAACCCTGGGGGTAGAACCAAGCAATCTGGATTTTTTAGCAAGTCCTCTGTGTGATTCTAATGGCCACTGTGGTTTCAGTAACATTGGTGAAGAAATTGAGCCTCAGAAAGGCAAAGTAAATTGCCTACCATCCTAGAACAGAACTAGGTTTTGAAATGAAGTTTGTCTTTCCTTAAACTTACAATATTGCATGAGGTGTTTATTTATTTATTTATTTTAAAGATTTTATTTATTTATTTGGGCCTCCCACCCTCCTTCTGGCTAGAGGACACCATGGGTGTTGTCTGCCTTTTTCCTAGCAATGCTGGCAACATAGGTTCTTATGCTGCTAAAAGTATGCAGCTCAGATTCAAGGTGAACCAGACAGATTGATTTTCAACTTGGACAAAGTTGAGAGGAAAGGAAAAATCGTATTTAGTGGCTTCTGCTTGGGGTTGAGGAGGGTGGGAGACATAAGGTTTTATTTTAAGTAAGAAAACATGTATTTGTGAGAGAGGGAACACAAGCAGTGGGAGTGGGAGAGGGAGAAACAGGCTTCCCACGGAGCAGGGAGCCCAATGCGGGGCTGAGCCGATTTTTAAAGATTTATTTATTTGAGAGAGAGAGCACACAAGAGAGCAAACGAAGATGAGCAGGGGGTGAGGGGGGAGGGCAGGGAGGAAAGGCAGAGGGAGAGGGAGAAGCAGACTCCCCAATGAACAGGGAGCCGGACGCAGGGCTTGATCCCAAGACCCTGAGATCATGACCTGAGCCAGAGGCAGACACTTAACTGACTGAGCCACCCAGGCGCCCTGCATGAGGTGTTTTTTAATATAGAATAATTTTTTTAGTATCTGAGCTTTGGTTTCCTTAGCTGCCAAAAAAAAAAACAAAAAACAAAAATAAAACCCAAAACAGTAGTCAAAGAAGAAAATTCTAGAAATCAATAGCATCTCTCCTATTCACTAGCCATGTGGCATAGGCAACTTACATATCTCTTTGTGCTATATAGTTCCTCATCTGCTAAATGCCTATTCAGGCTGTTGTGGCAATCGATGAGAGACTGCATGGTAACTGCTTTTGCACCGTGTCTGGCACAGAAGAGATGCTCAGTAATTAGGGAGTCTGTTCATTGACATTAATAGCTCGTCTTCTTTCTCTCTAAATAAAATAGAGAATATCCTATCCAGTGGTAGCATAGTAGGTGCACAGTAAATGATCAGTCTTTTCTGTTCTAATAGATGTTTCTCTTCTTCTTGACAGGCTAAGTACCTCCCAAACTGGTGTTTCACCTTCTGGATTTTCTCCCTGCAGCC
The DNA here is from genome assembly GCF_003265705.2 of Callorhinus ursinus. Classification (NCBI taxonomy): domain Eukaryota; kingdom Metazoa; phylum Chordata; class Mammalia; order Carnivora; family Otariidae; genus Callorhinus; species Callorhinus ursinus. Next base: position 11,770,810 of record NW_027397086.1, read on the forward strand.
AACTCCCTTAATGTCAAGCAGTGAAAGTGGATCCCAAGGAAATAAATTCCAAAGCTATTGTAATGGAAAGAGTTAGCTTCAGTCAACTTTAGCATTAAACTCTTAATAAGAGCGTCTGCCCTATAAAGGAGTCAACTTGCAGCCCTTTCTCCTAAGAACTCAGGTTATTAACTCTAACCCCCTGGAGATGTACGACACACACACACACACACACACACACACACACACACACACACACACACACACACTTTCAGGGCAGCCCCTGTTTTTCCCTACTGAAGCCCTGCAGAGTTGCTGCATTCTACTTGGTAAAATAGAGATTTAATAAGATGCTTAATTATTTTTGAATCAACAATATTTTGCTGAATACTGTAATTGCATTTTCCATTTTGCTAGAAAATTGAATGCTGAGAAGCGTGTGAACTTGTCACACGCCTGGACAATTGACAGACCCAACGCTAAATGCTGTGGCTCCTTCTGCAATCATCTGTAATTCCCCAACTCTGAGCAACAGGTTTTGAGGACTCCCTGAACCCAGCTTAAGAAGAAATATTCGACATAGATTATAACTTCACTGGCAACGTAGCCGGGGACAGACAGTAAGCAAGGCTAGGCAGGCAGGGATTGTACACAAAGATTCTACAGTTACTAATGTGTAATCTTGTAACAAAATTCTACCACCACCTCTGGTTTGTCTTAATTTACTTATATCTGAAATCAGAATAATAATAATGCCTACACTGTTGGTAATGGAGAGGTTTAAAAGATACCACTGCAGATAACAGCTGATACATAGTAGGTATTCAATAAAACAGAGGCTTCCTATTGGTCCAAGGAGACAGCCTAGAAAAATTGACTTTGACATTTAAAAACAAACAGAGGAAAACAAAGGAAAGTGGGAGAACAATGCCCCCAGACTTGGCTTAGAGAAAGACTCAAAATAATTAAAGTGAAGTCATCCCGGTGCTTCGCCCATCTGTGCTTATCACTCAGTTCATTGGCACACTTCGGCATTGTCTATACTTTGGTCCCCTACATGCGGCACATAGCACCGATGACAAATTGCTGTTTCCATCAATCACGGGCCTGTTAATCCCCACCGTGTCTCCTTAAACCACATCCCTGAATTTCGCACGATGCTGTGCTTTCTTTACAAATCTTTTAGTTGCCTAATTACTGGGCTAATATTGATAATAGCTGCTAGCTCGACTCTGTAGCATGGAGTGTCCCCAAAGTGCCCCGTGGGCATGCTTCTGCCCTAAACTGCTGGCTGTGGTTCGTCTTCCTCAAGTGTCCTCTGCCCAGGCTTCTGCTTCTCCACTCCCCTTAACAATTCAAAAGATAGGCTCCAGTTTTCTCTGCTCTTAATACATCATACACATCAAGACAGGGCCTATGTTAAGCACCAAAGCAGTCGGGATGCCATGGATGTGTCCCAAATTGGGGATCAGGAAGTTTATAATTTGGGGGTCTCATAGAGTCCTTAATTTTTAAAAGATTCTACTTTTTCATACTAAAAACAAATGTGCTTATTATTTAAAAATTGAAAAACCATTAAAGTTAAGAGAAGAATAAAACATTATGTATCCACATATATATATAGGTAGACATCTTTCTATCCATCTAGATAGACATAAATACACAGATATAGATAGATACTGATATAAAATATCACCTACGAATGTCATGACATGTTTCCTTCCATTGTTTTTTCTATTCATATTCATAGTTTTTTTTAATTTTGGTTTTTATAATATAGTACCTACTTGTCATTTTATAGTCTTATTCTTTTAAATTATCCTCTCCATAAACATGCTTTCCTGATAGATTTTCTCCATAAACAACATTTAAATGGTTGCATAATATTCCCCTGAATAGAAAGTACCAGCTTTCTTAACTATTCCTCTAATGTTGTCCTTGTAGTGTTTTTTATTTTAAATTTCTTCTCATCATAAGTAATTCTGTTATGGGCTACATTATATGGCTCATAAAGCCGCCATTCCAGCAGAAGGCAACACATCATCCGTTCCAGCAGAAGGCAACACATCATAAATAAGAAACATAATAAATAAATGAAATAGTACATTAGGGATAAAGGAGACAGACAGCAACAGAGGGAGTGTTGCTACTTTAAATACAGTAGTCAGGGCAGGCCTCACTGAGACCGAACCCTAGTGGGAGATAAGGAAGGCAGACATGCAGGTATCTGGGAGAAGATCCTTCCTGGAATAAAAATGGAGGGTGCAAAGGCTTTGAGGTACAAGAACGAAAAAGTGGAGACAAAGATAATCTAGTATAGCTGTGCAGGGTCGATCAGACAGTCTGGGGCAGAACAGATCCAGGCCACTAGGATTCCATCTGGAGTGCTGGACGGTCTTAACATTGCCCTCAGTCTGACTGAACCGTAGATGGGTTTCTTCCTGAACCTGATGCCCCTTTTCTTAGAGCATTTACTTCAGAAAACTTCCAGTCTTAAATTCCTTCTCTGTCCCTTTGAGATGTAAATCTTCTCCCAGACTGTTGCAAGTTTTACAACCCAGAAATGTCTTTCTCAAGGGCCTGGGAGCCAGCCCTTCAAAATATGCTCATCTAGGGAGACAGTGCCCCTACTTCCTAGTCTCTGGGAGGGTAGTTGCCTGATTTCAGTGGGTGCCAATTAGCAAGCACAGATGGCTTACACTGACCTGAGCCCCCCGCCCCAAATCACCCTTCAGAGCTCTTCCACAAGCTCACCCCATTGCTTAACCACCATCCTTTGGTTTCATCAGTGTTTAATGATTGCCCTAAATGTGTCCTTTGGAACTCTGGTCCTCAGAAATTGTCTGCAAGTGTTCACCTTGATAGTCATAGCATGCACTAACTTCTTGAAGGCTACTTCCCCAGTCCCACAGCTGCATAGACCCAAATCCCAGGAGGCATTTCTCACTCGTCTCTTTCCCCACACCCACGTTCCATCCATCACCAAATCCTGTTGGCTCTATCCCCATAACATCTTCCAAATCTAGATGCCTCTCTCCACTTTCATCTCCATTACTGGTAATGCCAACATTATCATCTCTCACTTGGAATATTGCAATGATTTCTTAACTAGTCCCCTACTGTTTACTCCTTATTGCTTATTCTCTATAGAGCAGGCAGAGAGATCTTTTGAAATCAAATTGCATCCCACCTCTACTCATGAGCCTCCAGTGGTTTTCCATTACACTTTCAATAAATTCCAAAGTTTTTCAGAACTCCCAAGGCCCTGCCTGCTTCTCTGACTCAACACTATGCACTTGTGTTCTCCTTCACTCCATTCCAGCCATTTTGGCCAATAATGCACTCACTCTGAGGGCCTTGGACCCTGCTGTTGCTACCGTGCAGACTCTCTGGATGCCTTGCAGGCTCACTGTTCAGCTACCTGTTGACATGTGCTTTTCTCAATCCATCCAACTGCCCCATCTGAAAATGTAAATCTTGTCATTCTCTGTCGCTGCAGCTCGATTAAATAATACATACCAGGACCGACATTATGCATTTCTTTTATTATTGCCTAATCCTGCTTCCCACTAGAAAGTAAGTTCCATTTTGTTCACTGCTACATTTTTGTAGCCTTACAAGTGAACAGTAAGTGTTGAGAGAATGAAGGAATAAGTAAAAGGCTCTGAGGTGTCTGGTAGTTTAAAAAAATTGCTCAACTTTCTGACCCACTATTCCTCAAATTTACTTATCCAGCAAATTCTTTTCCATGAAACACTTCTTAATATGGAACAAAATCAAAAGCACAGATAGTGACAGAATAAAGATGGCCAAAAGAGCTTTGATCTTGCTCTCATCAAGAAGCAGGACGTACATTGCCTCTACTTGAATTTGGGGAGTCCCTATGATTTCTTTGTACAATAAAATGTGGCAGAAATGGTGCTGTACCAGTTTCTGGATGCAGACTATGAGAAGCTGGCAGCATCTACCTCCTGGCCCTTGCAAACTCTCTTAGAGCCCTGAGCTGCCATATTCAAGGTCTGATTATCCTGACAATGCTGTGCTGGAGAGGTGTGCAAACAGATGCTCCAGTCAACAGTCTCAGCAAAGCACAGCCTTCCAGCCATACTCCCAAGGCACCAGACAAGTGAGAGAAGGTGTCTTGCATTCCCCAGACCAGCCTACCTGCCAGGTAAATACTACTGAGGGACATCCATTGAGACAGAAAAGAAAGATCTGCTACGGAGCCCATCCTCATTTCCTCACTCACAAAATCATGAGATGTAATAAAATGATTAAAGTTTTAAAACCACAAACCAATCTACATTTGGGTATTTTGTTATGCAACAATGGATTGCTGGAATACTGGTGTAATCTCCTCCCCCCTTTTTTTCATCTTTTCAGACGGGAAAACCAAGGCCTAGAGAAGGGAATGTCACTGCCAAGGTCTCTTAGCTGGTTCACAGAAGAACTGGGACCAAACCCATATCTCTGACTCTAGTCCAGTGTTCTTGCCCTAAGCAAATAAAGGGTTTTAGGAGTTATTTTGGAACTTTTCCTCCTTCTCTCCCATGGGCTGTCCCCTTCAGTTTAAATCAACATTTCTCGAACACACTCTTGGTGTCAAACCAGACCTAGGAACGTGTACATACTCATTTCATTCAGTCCCTCCAGCCAGGGGAGTTCTTTAGAAACCAGACCATGCGGACCAGCAAAGAGGGATGTCACCAAAGCTATAAAATGAAAGGCAAGTCTAGCCGGAGTCTAAATTGACCAGAATATATTTCATTCTCCTGGCTGTGAGGCCTCACTTTTGAATGAATATGTGCTTAACTATTTATAATTGACCTTTGCACAAAAGAATATGAAATTTTTATAGCCCAAAGCTTCATTTATTAACTTTACTGGAGTGTAAAATATTTCTGTTTGCCATAAATTTATACCAGGACAAACAATATATATGCTAATTAGTAGTCATGTCGTCGTCTGCACACTGTTGTGTTGGCTGGTCACTTCCAACAGGCAAAATAGCAGAATTCAATCGACAGATGACAATTGAATGGCTTGATACTTGCTGTTCAAACAGTGAAGTCTAGAGCGGGGAATTAATGGTGTTCATTATAACGAGTCCATTTCCTTTTCATTTCCTTTATAAATTAGTGCAGGTAACATGCTGAGTCCCTTCAAGAATGGCTCCTAGGAACCTGCTGAGATACACCTGCAAAACCCACAACTCAGCAGAATCCCTCCGGCTCTCATCCTGTGGTTTTCATGTTCCTTCTGGAGTTTCAAAAACTCACTGATGTTTCAGGCTTGGGAAGATCATCTCTACTTGTTTCACAGAGAAAGAGACTGAGGGTGAGAGTGGTCAAGCACGTTGCCCAGGGTCACACAGAAAAGCAGCGTTGGAGTCAGAGTTCAGAGTGGGTCTCAGTGAAAAATAAGGCTGGGAAAGCCCTGAGCAATCATCATTGTGACCTACCCATTTGAGAGACGGGAAAATCGAGGATCGAGGAGGACAAGTTCAAGCGCTAGATCCCTCATGAAGCCTAAGTAGAACAGTAGAACCTGTGGCTTCATTCTACCCATTCATGTGTCCATCAATTTAATAGATGCTTACCGAGTATCTACTATGTGCTAGGTTATCCAAGTACATGTAGTCCCTTCCCTCACAGAGTCTAAAGTCTAGAGCAAGAAATACATATTAATTGAATTGTTACAGAAGCATATACTAACAAAATGTAATGGGCGCTATGAATGCTATGAAGGTGGGATATGGTCTAGTCTAAGGGGCTAGATATTATATGAGAGGTGAGATTTGAATAATGAACATGGATTTATAGGTGAAGTGTGTTAAGGAGAAGGGTAAAACATAATTCTAGACAGAGGGAATAGCATGTGCAAAGGGCCTAAGGTAAGAAGAAGCTTCACCCATTACAGTAATTCAAGAAAGTTTGTGATAAATGAGTGCATAGAATGAGGAAGGTTGTCCCAGTTTTGACCATTTTGAACTTTGTGGGTTTTAGTTCTTTATCCTAAGACACACAGAGAGCAAGTCAATACTTAAAGGGACATGGAAATGCAAAAATATAACACTTTGTTTCCACTGTATCCCATATGATATTGAATTTCAAGGTTGCTCTATTGGTTGTGTCCTTACCTGTAACCATTACTTGAACCACGTCTATTTCTATCTTATGTTTACAGCACCTAGTTCGTTCTTGGTATATAAGGAAAGCTTGGAATACTGCCTGCTTGATGAAACACAATTTTCCCATCATCATCTACAAAATATTGGCAAAGAAGGGCCTACTGTTTTGTCTTTATACCACATGGATTATTCTTTCCCTTCTCCATCATGATGTAAGTGTGAAGATGCAAAATATCCCAAAGCCATTCCCTCATCTTTGCTGAAGACAAAGAAGCCATCTTATTTCTGAGAGCAAACTTCCAGCTAAACACATTCCCAGTTATACATAAGCTAAATCCTGATGAAATTTTCCAGGACAACTTTTGTTCCTCAATAAAATGGAAAAGTGAAACTGGTGTGTCTCCCCAGCTTTCTTCTTGCCTTGATTTCAAATTTGATATCTGGAATTGCAGCAACCATCTTGGAATCACAAGGTAACAAAAGTAAGGAAATGGCAAAGACAACTATGAATATACAGACACCAGTCTCAATATTGTCAAGCTGTCAAAACAAGCCCTCACTCTGGATTCTTATTTGACCAGAAAAAATAAACTTCTATTAGTTTTAGCCACTCTAGTTAGGTTTTCTGTTATTTGCAGCCAATTACCAGCTCTAGCTGGTACTAAGCTCTAAAATACTATCTATCACAAAATAGAAACTCAGTAACTATTCACTCTCTTTCTAATTCAGTCCACTCTCTTTTCCACCAAGATATTTTTCTTAAGCCTTTCTTCACTGTTTGCTCTCTTCACGTGGTTTATCATGTGTATCCAAATACTGGAGATAGAGATGAGATAGCGCTGGAGACAGGGATAGAAAAAGAGGGAGAGAATGGAGAATGGGGTGGGGGAGGTAAGGGAATGGGTGGCTCAGTCGGTGGAGCTTCCAACTCTTGATCTGAGGTCATGATCTCAGGGTTGTGAGTTCAAGCCCCACGTTGAGCATGGAGCCTACTTAAAAAGAGAGAGAGAGAGGGCACTAGGAGAATGATGTTACCCTAGGAAGCTTAGAATCATGTTGGAAGATAAGAGACTCATACAGGCAAAATAATAATGCCACACACGAAGCTGTTGAGAAACAAGCACAAAGTCTATGCTCTGAAGCCCATCCTGCCATTAACAATAGTGGAACTCTGGAAAGTCACATCACCATTTGGGATCTCTATTTACATTTGCAAAATGAAGAGGTTTAGATAATCTTGAGTTGAGTCCTTCTCAAAAGATAGTCCACTAACTACCAATACCTGTCACTGATGAGGCTTGTGAACTGTAGATCCCTGGGCTCAGACTTAGAGTCTCAAACTGAGGATGAAAGATTGGCATCTTAAGCATGCTCCTGCAGTTGTTATAGCACTAGAGTTGGAGACCCATTGTCAAGTTCTATTCTTAATCTAGCATTCTCTGATTTACTTGGGATGAAGTACAAACTCTCTATTTTAGGTTGTACAGGTAAGACAGAAAACTGATGTTTTTAAAACATTGTTTTAATTGACTTAAGATGATTAAAAGCTAGGGCCCCCAATACAGCTGGAGATCCCAGCTCCTCCTGAACCAGAACCAAAGTGTACTGACAATTGCTGAATTAAATTATAGGAACCTCCACGGTGTTTGCTGCTGGAGCTGTTCAGTGTTGTCAAAACACCCTCTGTGCATATGTATCTGTGTGGCTGTATGTTTGAACACATGCATGCCTGTGTATAAATATATGCATGGCCACATATGGATGTGCGCATGGGTGTGCGCATGTGCTCAAGCATACACTAATGCTCGTGCTTAGGGATCAAGTATGTACCACTGTATACAGCTACATGTGCCTACGGATGCATGTATTTCTATACATTTGTGCTTACACACTCGCACGAGCTTACACAGATGTATATAAATGTACCAATTTTTGCACCATTTGTTATTGATTCCAAATTGAGTTGTGAACAGACAATAGTAAAACTTTTGACTTGATAGTCCCCGAGGTACAGGAAAATAGAAGAGACAACTGGACAATTTGTGGAGGTTAGACTCAGGATGTTAATTTAATTTAGTTTCTTGAAATACCTTCTTGTAAAGGCTTTTTTGGGTTGTGTTTGTGTGTTTGTTTTTAATGATACAGAAGAGAGAACACTGGGCTTCTGGTTCCAACACTACAGAAAACATACTGGATGATCTTGGGCAAGTCATGTGATCTCCTAGGGCCTCAGTTTCCCTTTCTTTTTCTATGGTTTTAGAGCTCCTTGTTCAAACCTGAATGACAACATTTATGGTTTGTGTCTGTTTTCCTTAGACTATTAGTGTCCCTTTGATAATAGGAGCTACATCTTATTCAGCTCCATATTCCTAATGTCTATGAGAGAGCGTAGCCTATTATGATGGTGATGGTGAGGATGACGGTGAGGATGGTGATGGTGACAATGATGAAGGTGATGCTACTGCTGACAAATGGAGCTAGTATTCATTGAACAGCATTTTTAAGCACTTTACATGGACCACCTCATTTAATTTTTACCATAAACCTTGAAGCAAGTGCCATTGACTCTTAAACAACAGGAGTTTGAATTGCACACATCCACTTATACACACTTTAAAATAAAAAATTAATTCCAGTATAATTAACACACAGTGTTACATTAATTTCAGGTGTACAATGTAGTGATTCCACAGTCTTATACATTCTTCAGTGCTCATCACGGTAAGGGTCCTTTTCATCCCCGTCACCTATTTCCCCCATGCCCCCACCACCTCCCCTCTGGTGACCAGCGGTTTGTTCTCTATTGTAAATAGTCTGGTTTTTTTTGTTTGTTGGTTTGTCTTTTTTTCTTTGTTCATTTGCTTTGTTTTTCTTTTCTTTTTTTTTTAAAGATTTCATTTATTTATTTGAGAAAGAGAATGAGATAGAGAGCACATGAGAGGGGGGAGGGTCAGAGGGAGAAGCAGACTCCCCGCTGAGCAGGGAGCCTGATGCGGGACTCGATCCCAGGACTCCAGGATCATGACCTGAGCCGAAGGCAGTCGCCCAACCAACTGAGCCACCCAGGCGCCCTCATTTGCTTTGTTTCTTAAATTCCACATATGAGTGAAATCATATGGTATTTGTCTTTCTCTGACTGGCTTATTTTACTTAATATTATGTCCTCTAGATCCATCATGGTGCTGCAAATGGCAAGACTTCATTCTTTTTATGGCTGAGTAACATTCCATTGTGTATATATATCACGTCGTCTTTGTCCATTTACCTATTGACAGACACTGGAGTTGCTTCCCTATTTAGGCTATTGTAAATAATGCTGCAATAAACATAGAAGTTCAAATATCTTTTCAAAGTACTGTTTTGTATCCTTTGGGTAAATACCCAGTAGTGCAATTGCTGATTCGTAGGGCCACTCTATTTTTAACTTCTTGAGGACCTTCCGTACTGTTTTCCAGAGTGGCTGCACCAGTTTGCATTCCCCCCAACAGTGCACGAGGGTTCCCCCTTCTCTGCATGCTCACCCACACTTTTGTTTCTTGTGTTTTTCATTTTAGCCATGCTGACAGGTGTGAGGCGATATTTCATTGTGTTTTTTTTTTTTAATTTTTTAATTGTTATGTTAATCACCATATATTACATCATTAGTTTTTGGTGCAGTGTTCCATGATTCATTGTTTGTTCATAACACCCAGTGCTCCATGCAGAACGTGCCCTCCTCAATACCCATCACCAGGATAACCCATCCCCCTCCCCCCCTCCCCTCTAGAACCCTCAGTTTGTTTTTCAGAGTCCATCATCTCTCATGGTTCGTCTCCCCCTCTGACATACTCCCCTTTACTTCCTCTCCTGTTATCTTCTTCTTTTTCTTTTTTTCTTAAAATATGTTGCGTTATTTGTTTCAGAAGTACAGATCTGTGATTCAACAGTCTTGCACAATTCACAGCGCTCACCGTAGCACATACCCTCCCCAATGACTATCACCCAGCCACCCCATCCCTCCCACCCCCAACCACTCCAGTAACACTCAGTTTGTTTCCTGAGATTAAGAATTCTTCATATCAGTGAGATCATATGATACATGTCTTTCTCTGATTGACTTATTTCACTCAGCATAACACCCTCCAGTTCCATCCACGTCGTTGCAAATGGCAAGATCTCATTCCTTTTGATGGCTGCATAATATTCCATTGTATATATATACCACTTCTTCTTTATCCATTCATCTGTCGATGGGCATCTTGGCTCTTTCCACAGTTTAGCTATTTTGGACATTGCTGCTATAAACATTGGGGTACACGTACCCCTTCGGGTCCCTACATTTGTATCTTTGTGGTAAATACCCAGTAGTGCAATTGCTGGATCGAACGGTAGCTCTAATTTCAACTGTTTGAGGAACCTCCATACTGTTTTCCAGAGTGGTTGCACCAGCTTGCATTCCCACCAACAGTGTAGAAGGGTTCCCCTTTCTCCACATCCCCGCCAACATCTGTTGCTCCCTGACTTGTTAATTTTAGCCATTCTGACGGGTGTGAGGTGGTATCTCATTGAGGTTTTGATTTGGATTTCCCTGATGCCGAGTGATGTTGAGCACTTTTTCATGTGCCTGTTGGCCATTTGGATGTCTTCTTTGGAGAAATGTCTGTTCATGTCTTCTGCCCATTTCTTGATTGGATTATTTGTTCTTTGGGTGTTGAGTTTGATAAGTTCTTTATAGATTTTGGATACTAGCCCTTTATCTGATATGTCGTTTGCAAATATTTTCTCCCATTCTGTCGGTTGTCTTTTGGTTTTGTGGACTGTTTCTTTTGCTGTGCAAAAGCTTTTTATCTTGATGAAATCCCAATAGTTCATTTTTGCCCTGGCTTCCCGTGCCTTTGGCGATGTTTCTAGGAAGAAGTTGCTGCGGCTAAGGTCGAAAAGGTTGCTACCTGTGTTCTCCTTTAGGATTTTGATGGACTCCTGTCTCACGTTTAGGTCTTTCAACCATTTGGAGTCTATTTTTGTGTGTGGTGTAAGGAAATGGTCCAGTTTCATTCTTCTGTATGTGGCTGTCCAATTTTCCCAACACCATTTGTTGAAGAGACTGTCTTTTTGCCATTGGACATTCTTTCCTGCTTTGTCAAAAATAAGTTGACCATAGAGTTGAGGGTCCATTTCTGGGCTCTCGATTCTGTTCCATTGATCTATGTGTCTGTTTTTGTGCCAGTACCAAACTGTCTTGATGATGACAGCTTTGTAATAGAGCTGGAAGTCCGGAATTGTGATGCCGCCAGCTTTGCTTTGCTTTTTCAGTATTCCTCTGGCTATTCTGGGTCTCTTCTGGTTCCATACAAATTTTAAGATTATTTGTTCCATTTCTTTGAAAAAAGTGGATGGTATTTTGATGGGGATTGCATTGAATGTGTAGATTGCTCTAGGGAGCATTGACATCTTCACAATGTTGATTCTCCCAATCCATGAGCATGGAACGTTTTTCCATTTCTTTGTGTCTTCTTCATTTTCTTTCATGAGTATTTTATAATTTTCTGAGTACAGATCCTTTGCCTCTTTGGTTAGATTTATTCCTAGGTATCTTATGGTTTTGGGTGCAATTGTAAATGGGATCGACTCCTTGATTTGTCTCTCTTCTGTCTTGTTGTTGGTGTATAGGAATGCCACTGATTTCTGTGCATTGATTTTATATCCTGCTACTTGACTGAATTCCTGGATGAGTTCTAGCAGTTTTGGGGTGGAGTCTTTTGGGTTTTCCACATACAGTATCATATCATCTGCAAAGAGTGAGAGTTTGACTTCCTCTTTGCCGATTTGGATGCCTTTGATTTCTTTTTGTTGTCTGATTGCTGTGGCTAGGACTTCTAATACTATGTTGAATAGCAGTGGTGAGAGTGGACATCCCTGCCGCGTTCCTGACCTTAGGGGAAAAGCTCTCAGTCTTTCCCCATTGAGAATGATATTCGCTGTAGGTTTTTCATAGATGGCTTTTATGATATTGAGGTATGTACCCTCTATCCCTATACTCTGAAGAGTTTTGATCAAGAAAGGATGCTGTACTTTGTCAAATGCTTTTTCTGCATCTATTGAGAGGATCGTATGATTCTTGTTCTTTCTTTTGTTAATGTATTGTATCACGTTGATTGATTTGCGGATGTTGAACCAGCCTTGCAGCCCAGGAATAAATCCCACTTGGTCATGGTGAATAATTCTTTTAATGTACTGTTGGATCCTATTGGTTAGTATTTTGGTGAGAATTTTTGCAACAATGTTCATCAAGGATATTGGTCTGTAATTCTCTTTTTTGATGGGGTCTTTGTCTGGTTTTGGGATCAAGGTAATGCTGGCCTCATAAAATGAGTTTGGAAGTTTCCCTTCCATTTCTATTTTTTGGAACAGTTTCAGGAGAATAGGTATTAATTCTTCTTGAAATGTCTGATAGAATTCCCCTGGGAAGCTGTCTGGCCCTGGGCTTTTGTTTCTTGGGAGATTTTTGATGACTGCTTCAATTTCCTTAGTGGTTATAGGTTTGTTCAGGTTTTCTATTTCTTCCTGGTTCAATTTTGGTAGTTGATACATCTCTAGGAATGCACCCATTTCTTCCAGGTTATCTAATTTGCTGGCACAAAGTTGCTCATAATATGTTCTTATAATTGTTTGTATTTCTTTGGTGTTGGTTGTGATCTCTCCTCTTTCATTCATGATTTTGTTGATTTGGGTCATTTCTCTTTTCTTTTTGATCAGTCTGGCCAGGGGTTTATCAATCTTGTTAATTCTTTCAAAGAACCAGCTCCTAGTTTCGTTGATCTGTTCTACTGTTCTTTTGGTTTCTAGTTCATTGATTTCTCCTCTGATCTTTATGATTTCTCTTCTCCTGCTGGGTTTAGGCTTTATTTGCTGTTCTTTCTCCAGCTCCTTTAGGTGTAGGGTTAGGTTGTGTATTTGAGATCTTTCTTGTTTCTTGAGAAAGGCTTGTATTGCTATATACTTCCCTCTCAGGACTGCGTTTGCTGCATCCCAAAGATTTTGAACAGTTGTGTTTTCATTTTCATTGGTTTCCATGAATTTTTTTAATTCTTCTTTAATTTCTTGGTTGACCCATTCATTCTTTAGTAGGATGCTCTTTAGCCTCCATGTATTTGAGTTCTTTCCGACTTTCCTCTTGTGGTTGAGTTCTAGTTTCAAAGCATTGTGGTCTGAAAATATGCAGGGAATGATCCCAATCTTTTGGTACCGGTTGAGACCTGATTTGTGACCTAGAATGTGATCAATTCTGGAGAATGTTCCATGGGCACTAGAGAAGAATGTGTATTCCGTTGCTTTGGGATGGAATGTTCTGAATATGTCTGTGAAGTCCATTTGGTCCACTGTGTCCTTTAAAGTCTTTATTTCCTTGTTGATCTTTTGCTTAGATGATCTGTCCATTTCAGTCAGGGGGGTGTTAAAGTCCCCCACTATTATTGTATTGTTGTCAATGTGTTTCTTTGCTTTTGTTATTAATTGCCTTATATAATTGGCTGCTCCCATGTTCGGGGCATAGATATTTACAATTGTTAGATCTTCTTGTTGGATAGACCCTTTAAGTAGGATATAGTGTCTTTCCTCATCTCTTATTACAGTCTTTGTTTTAAAATCTAGTTTGTCTGATATAAGGATTGCCACCCCAGCTTTCTTTTGGTGTCCATTAGCATGGTAAATGGTTTTCCACCCCCTCACTTTCAATCTGGGGGTGTCTTTGGGTCTAAAATGCGTCTCTTGCAGACAGCATATTGATGGGTCTTGTTTTTTAATCCAATCTGATAGCCTGTGTCTTTTGATTGGGGCATTGAGCCCATTTATATTCAGGGTAACTATTGAAATGTGTGAATTTAGTGCCATTCTATTACCTGTAAGATGACTGTTAACTGTCTGTTGTCTGTGTTCGTTTCTGCTCTTTGCTGCTTTTAGGTTCTCTCTTTGCTTAGAGGACCCCTCTCAATATTTCTTGGAGGGCTGGTTTCGTGTTTGCAAATTCCTTTAGTTTTTGTTTGTTCTGGAAGATTTTTATCTCTCCTTCTATTTTCAATGATAGCCTAGCTGGATATAGTATTCTTGGCTGCATATTTTTCTCGTTTAGTGCTCTGAAGATATCTTGCCAGTCCTTTCTGGCCTGCCAGGTCTCTGTGGATAGGTCTGTTGCCAATCTAATGTTTCTACCACTGTAGGTTACATATCTCTTCTCTGGAGCTGCTTTCAGGATTTTCTCTTTGTCTCTGAGACTCGTAAGTTTTACTATTAGATGTCGGGGTGTTGACCTATTATTATTGATTTTGAGAGGGGTTCTCTGTGCCTCCTGGATTTTGATGCCTGTTTCCTTCCTCACATTAGGGAAGTTCTCTGCTATTATTTGCTCCAATATACCTTCTGCCCCTCTCTCTCTCTCTTCTTCTTCTGGGATCCCAATTATTCTAATGTTGTTTCGTCTTATCGTATTACTTATCTCTCGAATTCTGCCCTCGTGATCCTGTAATTGTTTCTCTCTCTTTTTCTCAGCCTCTTTATTTTCCATCATTTGGTCTTCTATATCACTGATTCTCTCTTCTGCCTCATTTATCCTAGCAGTTAGTGCCCCCATTTTGGATTGCACCTCATCAATAGCCTTTTTGATTTCGATTTGGTTAGATTTTAGTTCTTTTATTTCTCCAGAAAGGGTTTCTCTAATAACTTCCACGCTTTTTTCAAGCCCAGCTAGTATCTTTAAAGTCATGATTCTGAACTCTAGGTCCGACATCATACTAATGTCTGTATTGAGTAGGTCCCTGGCTGACGGTACTACCTCTTGTTCTTTTTGCTGAGGTGATTTCTTTCGTCTTGTCATTTTGTCCAGAGGAGAATAGATGAATGAGAGAACAAAATGCTAACAGGTTTACAACGTCCCCAGCAAATATACTGTATACAAATCAGAAAAGACCTGAAACCAGGGGAAAAGAAAGGGAAAGAAAGAAAAACGAAAGAGAAAAAAAAAAGATAAAAACAAAAACAGAACAATACAAAAAAAGCAGAATGTGATCAAATATGATCAGGCTAGTGCATAGATCAGTGCCACACACTAGATTTTGGGCGTATTTTGGTCTGTTAGAAAAAAGTGCTTCCTAAAATTTTAAAGGAAGAAAGACATATATGTACAAAATAAGGGTTGATACAATTAAGGGATGGAAGATGACTGTAAAGATGAAAATTATAAAAGATTTTATAAAAGGACTTGGTAAGATAAGTTGTTTGAAAAAAGAAAGAAGATTTAAGAAAAAAAAAAAAAGGAAAAAGGGAGCGAATGTGATCAGGCAGGAGACTAGAACAAAGCCATACACTAGTGATTTAGGGTATATTTTGATCTGTTAGAAGAAACTGTACCCCAAAATTTTAAAGAGAGAACAACTTATATATATATGCCAAAAATAAGGGTACCTACTATGAAGGGATAAAATATGACTCTGAAAATGAAAAATAAAAAATGTTTTTTTTTTTTTAAAAAGGGATTGATAAGATGTTGGTTGAAAAAGGGAAAAAGAAAAATAAAAAAAAAACAGTCAACAAAAATTAACTTTGATGAAATAATGGATAATGGTTAAAAAAAAAAAAAAAAAGCCATGAATCTATGTGCAGTATTCCCCTAGCGCTGGAGTTCTCCCGTTCTCCTTGATCGATCAACTTGGTCTTGGCTTGCTGGCTGTTTGTGCTGATCTTCTGGGGGAGGGGCCTGTTGCTGTGGTTTCCAAATGTCTTTGCTGGAGGCGGAATTGCCCCGCCCTTGTCGGTCCGGGCTAAGGAAGCTGCTCCGGTTTGTTCTCAGGAGCTTTTGTTCCCTGCAAGCTCTCGGTACAGCTTTGGAGGACCAGGGCAGAAATGGTGGCCTCCCAATCTCCACCCGGAGGAGCCGAGAACTCGGGGCCCCGCTCCTCAGTGTGTCCCCAGAGAAAAGCAGTCACTCCCGTGTCCCCGGTCTCCGGCCGCACTCCGTGCTCTCCCGGCCTGTGATCGAGCGTTGCTATCTCTGGCACCCGACCCCGTGTGGAGTCTCCAAACCCAGCAGATCCCTGCAGTGCGTTCCCGCACCGCACCTCCACGGGAAGGAAGGGGAGTCTCCCCGGCTCTGCTGCTTGTTGGGTCCCTGCTGGGGGAGCCGTGCCCCGACTGGGCCGCAGATCACAGTTTATGGCAACCCCGAGCTGAGAGCCCGCGACTCTGCTCCGTCTCTGCAGCCGGCTTCCCCGCTCTGATACCTGGGAGCTCTGGCGCACTCAGGCACCCCCGGTCTCTCCGTGACCCCAAGGGTCCTGAGACCACACTGTCCCGGGAGGATTCCACCTCCCGCTTAGCCACTGCAGCGACGTCCCTCCACCGAGCCAACTTCTAAAAGGTCCGATTTTGTGCTCCACGGCTCTATCACTTGCCAGAAGCGGCCAGCGGAGGCCCCTCCCCCGCCGTCTATCCTCCCGAATATCGCCTCGGATTCACTTCTCCGCAAGCCCTACCTTCCAGTAAGTGGTCGCTTCTCTGTTCAGATAGTTGTTGCTACTCTCCTGTTCGATCTCCTGTTGAGTTCGTAGGTGTTCAGAATGGTTTGATCCCTATTCAGCTGAATTCCTGAGACCAGACGAAATCTAGGTCTCCTACTCCTCCGCCATCTTCTTCATTGTGGTTTTGAATTGCAGTTCCCTAATGACTGGTGATGTTGAGCATCTTTCCATGTGTCTGTTGGCCATCTGTATGTCTTCTTTGGAGAAGTGTCCATTCATGTCTTCTGCCTGCTTTTTAATTAGATGATGACAATGATGATTACTGGTGTTGAGTTATATAAGTTCTTTATATCTTTCAGATACTAACCCTTTATTGGATATGTCATTTGCAAATATCTTCTCCCATTCAGTAGGTTCACTTTGTTGATTGTATGAATTTTTTTATAAATACTTTATAGTAATTTAAATGTATTTTTTCTTCCTTATGATTTTCTTAGTAACTTTTCCTCTATTTTATTGTAAGAATACAGTATATAATACATAGAACATACAAAATATGTGTTAATTGACTGTTTATGATATTAGTAAGGCTTCTGGCCACAATAAGCTATTAGTAGTTGAATTTGGGGGAAGTCAAAAGTTATACGTGGATTTTCAACTGTATGGAGTGTTGACACCCTTAACCCCCTGCATTGTTCAAGAGTCAGCTATACTAACATTCTCCCCGTTTTAGGAAGACATGGCTCAGAGAAATCAACTAACCTACTCAGGACTCATAGACTAGGAACTATCGTAATCTGAATTCAAATCCAAGTCTGCCTGACTCTGAGTGGTCATATGGACCACAGTGTAATACTGCTCAGTAGAGAGTTATATGATACATTATAAGAATGATATTTAGTAGAATGATGTTTATTTGGATACCTGAAGAGCCTCACCTACAGAGAACAGAACCTGGTTTACACAAATGAGAGGCACATTTTTAAAGCCGGAAGGGATCACAAAGTTCCCCAGACCCAAATGGCCTCCTTATATATTAAGGAAGTTGAGGCACAGGGATGTAAAGTGACTTGTTCAAGGTGGCATGATTATAGTTACGGTAGCGACAACAAAGACAGAATCCTACGGTGCTCATTCCCAGTCCAAGTGCATTTTCTACTATCCCCAAGGGCTTTGTATCCTTTCCTCTTTTTATACGAAAAGACAAAAAGACTTCAAGGTTACCTTATAGTATCTGTAACAATGAAGAAAATCAGTGGAAATTTCCTCCGCACCAACATGAGTTGCAATTACTGTTGTTATTATTATAATTACGCTGTTTGTGCCTCTTCTCCTTGTTAATTCCCAGAATCAGTGGACAGACACCAGGACGGGATAATTAAATACACTGAAGTACCTGTCACGACACCACATGAATCCAGGAGACAGAGCTTTCATGGACCAATCACCTCATCCCCCCAAAGTGCTCCATCTCATAATTAAAAATTAAACCGTTTTCCAATGAAATAATTTTGTTCATTTTTCTTGCTCCCGCTCTAGTGCCCGTGGCACCAGCTAAATTTCGAATTAAATAATTCAGCTGCAATACATTTAAAATAGTTCACGTTTAGTGCTATACTTCCGATTGGCTGCAAAACCAGGCCAACTGACCAAGATTCTCATGGACGTCACCCACCCAGGGTGTGCAGGGGGTGGGATTCCATTAATGAGGGCTACCTTTCCCTGTTTTCTTATTCTCGGGCTCTCGCACAATGAAACCTTTTCTCCCCCCCCCAACCATTCTGTCTCATTTTTCTCCCTTTGTTCTCATTTTTCTCCCCTTTGATCAAAAAGCTTCCTTTAAAAAACAGATTCCTCCCTTTTGCTTTCTTTTCTGGTAGTCTGCTGTTGGCCTGCTTTCCACATCTGCTTATTTGCTAAGGCAAAAGAGACAGATTACGCCTCTCCCCATGCCCTGCTGGGGGGCGGGGAGTAGAAGGCAGGATGGATTAAGGGACTGTGCTGAGTCAAATGCTCTGTCCTCCTGGGGCTGCCAGTTTTCGTCTGGCTCAGGCTGCTGGAATCTCAGAATCATTATTTCATTTGACAGAGGACACTGTAACAATAGTCTGCTCTGCTGATGGTCCTCACCTGGGGAGCCAGCACGGCAGCAAGAGGTGCTGTGGCAAAAAAACCCCAATGGGGAGGAGGCATGGGTTTGATGTGCGGGTGTGTGATCCTGAAGGAGCCACTTAAGCACTCTGGACCTCACTTTCCTCAACTGGACTCTTCTCTGCCTAGACATAATGCTTTTATCTATTCTCAGGCTCATGAGTAAAAGGGAAATGTGAACCACAAGTGACTTTCAGAGAAGGTCAACCAGGATTATGAGTTAATGAGGTCAGCTGAACAAGAGATATCAATTGCGGGGGTGGGGGGGGTGCTTGACACTCTTCCCCACAACTCAAGTATCCACGGAGGGAAGAAAATCCTATTCCACTGCAAAAGAGGGGAAAGAAACTTACTGCTTCTCTCTGGTTTCACTTCCCCTCTTCCCCAGAGGATGAGTATTCACTTACATGATTGCTGTTTGAGGGGGGGTGGGGAACTGGCCTGGCTCATCTCAGCCCCTTCAGAGCTACCGCTTTTAGAGCTAGCCCCGACCACAGGACCTACACATCTGCATTTTCCCAAGGGTTAGTTTATAGAGACAATCTCTGCCCAGATTGGGGTCAGGACATGAGGAGCCTCCGCTCATTGACCCAGTGCTGCCTATGCTGGCTGGATACATTTAGTTCAGAGGTGAGGTAAAATAAAGCCCTTACTGATGCTGACCCGATTTGCCTTCCACATAAGCTTTTGTTAGTAACAAATCTGGGATGTTTTATTTTCATTGGTGTGTTTCTTGAATCTCATTTCTTAATAAACTCTGACTGTTGTAAAGGAAAAATGGTATTGTCTAGTAATGTTCTAAAACTCAAATTTTTTTTCTTCCTGCAGGGGGCCCAGGAAAGATACAAAATGCCATTAGGTAGAAGAAGGAACAGCTTAGCTCCTTAAAGCTCTACAGAGCCACTTAGAACCAACAGAAGCTATTACAGAGAATCATTTCCACCCAGAAATCGTAGTGGGGAACTCTGTCGAGGTAGCAAGATCTTCGTCACAAAGGGTATCTAAGCCGTGGTGCTACCAACCACTAACCTGTAGTTCTAGCATGCGGTGGATTGCTTTGATGTAAAAGTGGAAGATGAGATTGTGGGGGCTATTTGGGAATATCCCTGGGTCCTGCTTCCCCTGTGCAAGTCTGTCACTTTCTTCTAAAGGGCTTCCACAGTGATGGATGCCAGGATAGCTGTGGTCATGAATAATTAATGACTGCATTTGTCATGTGCAGAAATGTGTTTAGATAGAACACAAGTTTACAATATAGCGGTAAGGAACTAGTAAGTTCCTTTGCCTCCTGTCGATGCACTCAGTGGGGGCCCATGCACATACCTGCACACCCAAATGCACACTCCCATATATACAAGGCACACATGCACACACACAGATACAAACACAAGAATAAAAAGAAATCTATAAAAAAAGAAAAGTGTAATTTCGGTTCAGAGAGACTGCCAAGTTATGATGCCAGCAACACTCAGGCCCACCAGGCAGAGGTGCCGGCATATGCAGGAGATAAAAAATTGGGAACTCCATCATGTGGTGCGGCTGCCAGAAATGTGGAGGCCACCACGGTTAGAGACCTGGGGAGGAGACCATCCAACATCACATGTTATCACAAAGTAGCTGCTGTTTGTCAACCCACTTTTAGAAACTCATGTTTGGTCCTGGGTGTTCCTCATTGGTAAGCTCCAAAAGGACTTTCTTGATCATATCTGACTCTCATGGGACTGGATTTGGAATGGGGGAGCCTGCCAGCTTCTCAGGGATGGAAAGGTCTGGGGCTTGGACGGGTCACTGAGAAGGGCCCCTTCATTCCCGATTTTACTCCATTCTTGGGAGTCATGGTGGTCACCAGCATGTGAGCATTGAAGTCATCATGCACTTCTCACGTTCTGTTTTTTTGTTAGTGTGTGTGTGTGTGTGTGTGTGTGGTTTTTGTTTTTAAGTTAAATACTAATTAGCAATCGAGAAAGCACGGGATCCACAGTCAGTGGTGAAGGGTTGAGAGCAGGCTGGTGGCAAACCAATTCATTCACAGATTTCACATCTGAGGTGTGGAAACTGCCACGTTTTTGTTTGCAGGCTTCTAGCTGGTTCTGGGGGAAAAAAAGAAGTGCAAAGTAATTTGGAGAGAAGTACAAAAAGTACCAAGAAAAGTACAAAATAGAAATTATTTCCTGAATAAGCTCCTTAATTTCCCATTAACCCAACCCAAAGAATAATGGGGAAAAGTCCTAGATTTTGGGGCTGAAGACCTGACTTTGAGAAAGGGCTTTATCATTTACTAGTTCTGTGCTTCTGGGTAACTGACTTAAACCCTGTACCTTAGTTTCCCTCAACTATTAACTGGGCTAAGTCATAGTAATAGCCTTTCCCTCACATAAGAGTGGTCACAGAACTAATATTAAAATACTGTAACATTTAATACGTTAGAGTTCTTGTTTCCCCATCTAGAGTTTTGTGAGATTTCTGTGGCTAAATAAATTGTATGCCATGAATATATTAAAGGCCCTGATAAGCCCTGCTGTAAGTGAACAAAAAGTACATATGAAGAAACAAAAACCTAGTTTCCAAATCTAACTTCACCCTTGAACTCGGTCTCCTGGAAGCACCATTTAACGTCCCATTTCACCTGTCTTGAGGGATGGGAAGTCATACAAACAACTTCCATTTTGGCAGACAACTGAGCACAGGATAGGAGTGGGATCAGCCTCCAAGTCAAGGAATGCACTGACGATCGTAAAGCGCCACCCACCCTCCACTCCCAAATATTTAGCTTAACTATTTTGCCAAAGCCCAGTGATGGTTTGTCTTGGAAAGCCATTAAAAACATGGTGGCGAGGGCACCTGGGTGGCTCAGTCGTTAAGCGTCTGCCTTCGGCTCAGGTCATGATCCCGGGGTCCTGGGATCTGGTCCCACATCGGGCTCCCTGATCAGCGGGAGGCCTGCTTCTCCCTCTCCCACTACCCCTGCTTGTGTTCCTGCTCTCTCTGTGTCTCTCTCTGTCAAATAAATAAATAAAATCTTAAAAAAAACAAAAACAAAAACAAAACATGGTGGTGACATCCCCAGAAGTTAGAGTCCAATGGAGATTCGGACAAGCTCTTTTCCTTACGGGGACCTCAATTTCCTCATCTATGCTATTCTGCAAATATCTCAAATCCCTGTGAATTACATAGACTATCAGCATCAGAATTACTCGGGCTGAAAAGCCCAGATTCCTGAGCCCCAGATGTGAGACAGAAGCAGAACATCTGCACTGTCAGCTGTTTATACCATGGGGAATTCTGTTCCCCACTACAGTTCAAAAACACTGGTCGAGAAAAGTCTCAGAGTCATACCAACCAAAGCCATCCTTGGTTTTCTTGACATCCACATACTTGAAGTATCCAAAGAAAAAATAGAGATCAGGAACCCTGAATGAAAAGCAGCCTCTCCCCACTGGGAAAACCATGTAAGACAAGGCTCCTCACCTGGGCAGTTCTCCAAAGCAAAGCAGAACCAGTCTGCTATCAAAGCTTCATGCATGCATACACAGATCCCTCTCTGAATCGGCCCATCTGAAGCCAGGACAGTTGGAGCGAAACATAAAATATCACAGGATTGATTTAATGGCCTTTAAAAGTCCCTCCTGAGCGGCTGGGGAGCTCCTTGTCTGTATCCCTATGCACCACTGTGCTCGTAAACCTGTCACCATTAATCGCTGCCCCACATCCTGATAACATTTGGGTCACACATCAAGGGGAGGGATATGGTTTCTGAAGGGGTCTGGAACATGACTGTGGCAGCCTTATTCCTCATCTACTTCTTCCCAAATCCTCAGCGTGGGTGTGGCACCTAGCTTCTACTAAACACCTCGCTGGACATATGGGTGCCACTTCTTTTAATTTGGAATGATCACTCTCTGAGCTGCCTGGAGCCAGAATCTAAATTTATTCCAAGTGTTTCCTTCTTCTCCTGAGCCCTGGTATTAATTAACTTATCCACATCTCTGTATTTCTTGCAATTTGTTTTTCATGGCTATCATTGTAGACCAGTATTGTCCAGTGGAGACATATGTGAGCCACAAAGGTGAGATGCATGTGAAATTTTACATTTTCTACTAGCCATGCTCCAAAGAGTGGAAAAAAGGCAAAATTAACTTTTAAAATATTTAATAAAATATTTTATTTAATCTAATATAGTCAAGATATTATCATTTCAACATAGAATCAATACAAAAAATTATTAATGCAGTATTTTACAAAATTTTTTGGACCAGGTCATTGGAATCCAATGTGTATTTTCTACTTACAGCATGTCTCACTCTGAATTAGCCACATTTCAAGTACTTAATAACCATGTGTGGCTATCATATTGGACAATGAAGTTCCAGACCAATAGAAGTGAGACTGGCTAACGATTCTCTTATCCATGCACTCAAATGTGTTCTGAGCACTGACTATGTAGATCTGGGCACTAGGCTACAGAGATAAGTCACATGACAACTCTGCTCCCCTGGAATTTATAATTAATTGGAGGCAATAGACAATAAATAGAAGAATAAATGAACAAAATAATTTCAGACTGCCAAAAATATATGAAGAAGAAGAGGGAAAAAAACAAAACAAAACAAAACAAGTAGGTTGACAGGATAGAGAGTAACTCAGAGAGAGGAGAGGGCTGGGTTAGATCAAGTTATAAAAGACAAATATCAGAACAAAAGTCTGAATGACAAGAATTCATTTATTTAATTTTTATGGTAACAACAAACACTCACTGTCTTAGGACCTAGGTGGTACAAAGTGCTATATGGAATATTTAACTGAGTTTCTGGTGCAGTCATAAGGATTAGACTGTAGTGAATATTAGGCTGTACACCTATACAAGCAAGAAGCATATTCCCAGGGACTTGAAAAGTATCTTGTGCATGGTACCTGTTCAATATTTATTTAATGTTGGACACATGAAAAAAGAACAGCAACCCTCCATGAAGCTTGGTTTTGAGACTGAAAGGTGTAATGGAAGGCTAAAGATGTTAATTCTGTTTCTTGTTAGTGCATTTGCTTTTTGGGTTGTGAGGTACAATTTGGTCTCTATACAAGAATGCGCTCATCCCCATTCCTGCAGATTATGACAGCTGATCTACCAGTGATTTGAAGAAAGGAGATCTTTTTGTGTTCATCCTTCCTAAGGGCATGGTGATAGATTAGGCTCAGAAAATGTGCTCTTAAGCACCAAGATAATTTGTGGCAATGCCAGGCCTTTCTTACATAAGCAATTTGCCAAGATATACAGAAATGAAATAAAATTAAAAATGTAAGTTCAGCCATTGTACTTCAAATCAGTAAGAGTTCTGGTGTGAGTTTTGCTGTTGTTGTTTTAAGAATTATAGTATTTTATAAACTTTGAGGAGAACCTGCTTCAAGAGATCAGTATTTTCACAATATAAAGTGATTCAGGAGAAGGGTCACCCAACAGAGTTTATTTTTATTGGAGTCAAATCTGGTTCGTTAAAAAAAATGATACTTTAAGGACTTTTATTTACTGTGCTTATTCATTTTTAGCACTTTTCTTTATCTTCCTCTTTCCTCTGTGACTCTGATCTAACCAACTATAGTTCTGTCAATAATAATAGCTAACACATATTAGCACTAACGAAATGCCAAGCATTTTGCTATCTACTTTAAATGAATGATCTCATCTGATACTCAGAAACCCCTATTATTTTGGGAAAATTGTTATCTTTACAAATCTAGAAACTGGGGCTAGTAAAATTTTAAAATATTTGCCCAGGATCACAGGAGGCTGGTCCTCAAATTTTTGGCCTCAGGACTCATGTATATATTTTTAATAATTAGTGAGGGCCCTGTATTAATTTTCAGTTTCTGGAATAACAAATTACCACAAACTTTGTGGCTTAAAATAACAACTTTGCCAAAAATCAGCAGGGCACCTTTGTGTAGTTCTTTTTCTGGGTCCTCTATTCTATGCCACTGATCTATGTATCTATCCTTGTGCCAATACCATAGCGTCTTAATTGATGTAGCTTATTACAGTCAGTCTGAAGATCAGGTAGACTGATTACTATCATTTTATTCTTCTTTTTCAGAATTTTAGAATAATCTTGTATATCTACAAAATAACTCTGGGGGATTTTTATAGAAATTGAGTTAAAACTATATACCAATTTATGAAAAATGTCATCTTTATTATGTTGAAATTTCCAATTCATGAATGTTGTATGTCTCTCCACTTATTTAGATCTTCTTTGACTTCTTTCTATATTGTGTAGCATTCAGAGAACAAATCTTATCCATGTTCTGTTATGTTTATGCCTCTTTTCTCAGTAATTGGAAATGGTATTATATTATTAATTTTGGTGTCTATATGTTCATTGTTAGTATAAAGAAATACAATTTATTTTTTTACATTTATCTTATATTCTGTGACAACTTGTTGCACTCACTCATTAGTTCTAGGGTCTTATTCTTCCTTCTCTTCTTTTCACATTGCTTGGGATTTTCTATGCAGACAATCATGTCATCTTCAATAGGGAAATTTTTATTTATTCTTTTCTGAATTGTATGCCTTTTTATTTCATTTTCTTGCCTTATTGCACTGGCTAGAACTTCCAGTACTGTGTTGAATAAAAGTGGTGAGAGTAGATATCTTTGCCATATTACCAATCTTTGGGCAAAAAGATTCAGTCTTTTACTATTAAGTATAATGTTAGCTATGGTTTGTTTTATTTTTTTTTAAATGAATACTTCTTAACAAGCTGAGACAGTTCTCTGTTCCCATTTTATAAGAGTTTTTATCATTAATGTTGAATTTTGTGAATTTTTAAAATGTATTGATTGATATGATCATGTAATTTTTTTCTTTAGCTTGTAAATAGTGAATTACAATTCTGAGATCAGCTCTTCTGTTTCAACCCTAACTGTTCCAACACTAACTGGTGTGCTACAATTTAATTTTGGCACTAGCCCTCCAGATTTAGCACAGACCCCCCCCCCCCACAAGAATCTGCAAGACTGCCTTCACTTCAGGTGCCAGCATCAAGTTCATGGCATCCCCAGGCTACTCACTTTTCTGGCTGACTGGCTACAAATTCCAGGTTTCCCATGACAAGTTCAATAATTTGCTAGAATGAGGCACAGAACTTAAGAAAGTGCTATACTTATAATTATAGTTTCATTATAATGGATACAACTCAGGAACAGCCAAATGAAGACACATAGAGTGAGGTCTGGAAGAGTCTGAAATACAGGGTTTCCATGCCCTCTCTCTGTGGAATCAGAGCACATCACCCTTCCAGAACATTGTGTGTGCAACCAGAAAGCCCCCCTGAGCTTTGAGTCCAGAATTTTTATCATTCTAATATGGAATACTATTGTCAAAGCTAAGACACTATGCACAACCACTGCCAATTAACAACCATTAACTTTTAACAACTCTTAATTATTAACAATAAGCATTGATTATATGTGTGTGTATGAATGTACACATACACTCATATGACATGTAACTGCCATTCATTAAATATTATTCAGTTAACATTCACTTGCTTCTCACTTTCTTACCAGAATAAGAGTTGTGTCTTACTCATTTTATCACCATGTTGGTAATGATAATAGCCATCATTTATTGATTCCCTCCCATGTGCCAGATCGATTACATGTATTTAATCTTCATAAAAGCCCTATGAAATAAATATTATAATCTTTAACTACCAAGGAGGGAAACAAGTCTCAGAGAGGTGAAGTTACATATTCCAAAATCACACAGCCAGTAATTAAAACAGTTTTCTCTGCTTTTTAATGGTGTCCTTGTTTTGCCACCTCTTTTAAAACACGTTCTACATGGCTCCTGCATCTGCAGGTCTAGGATAAGTAGCTTGATTGCTCTCTGTTAAGCCAGATAAGCTAGCAGAACAGAGGATGGTTTAGATTTTGAAAAGACCTTTGTAGATAGAGAATCCTCTTTTCTCCCTTAACCTGTTTAACCGGGGGAAATGGGACATCTTTAGGTGCCCAAGTGCTCACTTATCTTGCCTGTTAATCAGACTTCCATTTTTTATCTTGCCCCTCTGAGGTCCATTTTGTCCTCCTAAGCCTCATAAGCATTGATCCTTCAGCTTAAGCCCTGAGAGATAGCTGCTATATCGATAAAATCCCTACTGTAATTTTTTTCCCCTGAGTTATCAAAGAGTAGGCTATCAAGATGAGAGATACAGTGAATGCCAGAATTCACATGACTGGGTGGGTGCCTGATTAGAGAGTAAGGAAGACACTGAGGAAAATGGAAGCACCTATGGCGACTGTGTGGTTTTGTCTACGAGAGACTGGGGCCAAAACTTGTAATTAATACTAACAGTGACAATGATATAGATAAGTAGATAGATTACATTTATTAAGAGCTTATTATATATCTGGCCTTATTTTGAGAGCTTTAAAGTATTACCTAATTTAATTTTTACACTAGCCTTTTCAGACAATTATTACTGTCCTTATTTTACAGATATGTAAACTGTACCAGAGGAGCTAAAGCTACTGGCATGGGGTAGAGAATTAGAAGGGGAAACTGATCAAGAGGCTGGTTTTGTGTTTGAATTCCACAGGGTGGTAGGATATCCGGTTGGGAGTTCTCTTAGCCACTTGTGCCTGCTCAATTTCATGGATTGATGGAGGTATTGAAGGGGAGGAAAACTTTTCCCTTCTTCCCTTCTAGGTTCTTTAGCTAGTCTAATAATTAATTTGACATAAAACAGATTAACAGGAGAAAAACAAATTTAATTTCATACATGTGGGAGCCCATAAAAATATGAGACTCAAAGAAATGACCAAAGCAGGCAGCTTTCATACCTTTTAGACAAGGAAGCCATGAATTTGTGAAGAATTGGCAAGACAAAGGAGTTTGGGCTTGGGGAAGTGAATTAGTGAAGAAATAATAAGGTTTGTTTATACAGCCTTCTCTGCCCTGAACTCCCTGTGTCTGCTGGGGAGGACACCTTCTCCACACAGGGGACAGGAGGGCACTTTCACAGGGAGAGTTATTTCCTGCTTTCAGGGAGACAGCAGAGATCAGAGTATCCTTGCACAGGCTGTTTCTTAAGGAGCTTTCATTCAAAATAATCAACATACCAAAGTGTCATATTCTGGAATGGTATATTCTGCTTCCCTCAGTGTGAACTGGTAAACTTGTCAGTTCTAACATTGGGCTGAACATCAACCTCCTGATCTGAGAGGTTCCTTAACTGCAAAACAGGATTAATGATTACCCATGGCTCTCGGAGGTGTTCCGAGGACCAACTGAGGTAAAGTATGGAAAACACCTGATCCTATACCAGATTCCTGTCCACTGGCATGTGTCCCTCCTGCCTTCTCTCTTCTCCCCCTCATCTCTCCTTCTGCATCAGTAGCTGTGAGAAACAAATTAATAGTGATTATGAAAGCGTTGTACAAATGCGAGGTTACTTATTGACAAACATTTTTAAATTACAAAAATAAAAAAAGATATTTTTTCAATTCCCAGAAAAAAGCAAAAAGGAATATTTAAATCACATTCAATACTGTTATTCAAACGTAACAGATCTTATCGAGGCCAGACCATAAGCTCCCTAAAGGCAAGGTCCAGGTTGTATTTATTAAGCAATGCATTGCCAGGATCTAGCATAAAACCTGGCATGCAACAGGCACTCAGTGCAGATTTGTGGACTAAACTAATATAATTGTAGGCGTTTTATTACCCTTTCAAAAATACTTCTTGAGTAGTTATCACATTCCTAACCTGACATTTCTTGCTGTTTATCGTTTTCATCTTTTTTTCCCCTTAGCTTGTGTGTTTGTATGTGTTTCTGTTGGAGAGACAGGATGCGTTATAATGAATAAAACCCATTCCCTACAATTTTGTCAATATAAAATTGACAATTTGGTCTCTCCAAAAAGCTTTCCCTTCTCCCTTCTAGGTTCTATACCTGGTCTAATAATTAAATTGATACAGAACAGATGAACTGAAGACAAACAAAAGTTCAGTCACATGTATACATCCTGTATATATGGAAGGGACCCAGGCAAACGAAGTCCCAGATGTGGCTGAAGCCACCACCTTACATACCATCTTCAGCTAAAGACAAAAGAAGATGTTGCGGTTGGGAAGTCAGGGAGGGGAGGCCACCAGGAAAAGCACAGTAAACAAGGTATGGTGGCAATGCAGATTTATGCCCCTGCCTTCTCCACTGATAAGTTTCCACAGATTGTCATCGCCCATCTTCTGGTACAGTGAGGGAGACACCCTTACAAGCAGAGATTTCCCTCATTAATGTAAATGTCTCTTATGCAAGGGTAACTTCTATTCCATTTTTACAGCTTCACCTGAGTCTGTTTCTTAAAATTAACCAGCTTAAAATCATTCCCATGCCAAAAAGGCATATCTTGGGATGGCAAAATTTGACCCCTTCATTTTGTTCCTTGTCTTTTTTTTAATTGTAAATATGGGGTGCCTGGGTGTCTCAGTCGGTTAAGCCTCTAACTCTTGATTTCAACTCAGGTCACGATCTCAGGGTCCTGAGTCTTCCTGTTCCTCTCCTTCCCCCTCTGCCCCTCCCCTGCTCACAGGTACCTGCTTTCACTCTCACTCTGTCTCTAAAATAAATAAATAAATAAATAAAATCTTTAAAAATAAATAAGTCAATAAGTAAATAAATAAAATTGTAAATATAATGTCACTATTGTCCTGCTAGTAATCTTTGTATACCTTTGCAATTATTCTTTCAGGAGAAATTCTCAGAAGTGAACTGCTGAGTTAAAGGGTCTGTGCTTTCTTGTCCTGATGAGCACCAGGCAATTTATGGAAGTGTTGAATCACTGTATTGTACACCTGAAACTAATATAATACTCTATGGATAATTATATTGGTTAAAACTTAAAAAAATCAAAAATCAAAATAGAGAAATCAAAATAAATTAATACAGGATCTGTGCTTTAAGACCTGAACATTCCTTCAGTCCACGCCATGACCTCTAAACACACCTCTAATGGTGATTCCTACAGACTTAGGACTCAAGATTCCCAGTCCACAGTAGTTTTCTGAGCTTCCCTTTGCCATACTCCCAAGTCCCCAAACCAAATTCTGGCCAGGAGGCCCCAGGCAAGTAAAATATTTTTAAATCCCTTAGAGGAAATGAGATATTGCTGGCTGACATGTCCTCCCAGAGAAAGAACAAGAGGCTCTCTTAATTCTCTGGGGGGGTGGGGCAGAAAAAAGGGGGGGCGGAAAAAAGACTAGCTTTTGCTAAGGAAAGGCTGGTATACCCCCCCACACACACACCCATGCACGCACACACATGAACACACACATACACATGTACATATGGGTGATCTCTAAACAATCTTCATTCTTGAGTAGTAGCAAAAAGGCAGTGAAAGAGAGGGATGTGTGCATTCCTTGGGGGATTTGTGGAGGGATGAACAAAGTGTCCCCCAAACCCAGCTGAAGATGCAAACAAGGCAGAATCATGGTGATTTTTAAGAGGCGTTCTGCTTGCCATTTTTAGGGGAAGGGCTGCTATAACTCACTCTGAGTGGAGGATGGGCTAGCCTGCGTGCCAACTGTTTCACTTGGATCTCAAATCCTTGGGGGATTATTCGAAAGACAACAGGAGGCAGCCTAATAATACCTCTGCCAGGTCCCTGCTCACTCTTCTAGGATATGTGGATCTGTTTCAACTCTTCCCTCAGCCTCTGTTACTTCACTTTTCAAATGGCGGGGGGCAGTGGGAAGGTGGGAAAGTTGAGCTAGCTTTCTCCCCCATGCCCCTCTTTCCCCTTCTTGAATCTCTGAAGGCCATTGGGCTGGGGAAGCAGCAGCACACAGGATTTGATGTGTGGCCATCTGCCCTGGGGCTCCCATACACTGGGTTCTGGGCCTCTGGCAAATCGCCTTCAAGTAGCTAAACTTAAACCATCATACCTTCTCCGCATATTCTGCCTACCCTTCCTCTGCTCCAATTCTCCTTCCCCCCCACTTCCTCCCCCAAACAAAGCATATATTTTTAAAGTGCACTTCCTGACTATGCAACTTTATGGGTCATCCAATTCTTTTCCTCAGTTTTGTGAGGGCCCCTGGATTTCTCTTATTTCCTCATTTAAAATGTTGTGCCATTGGCCATCAACCACAGGATAAAAACCAAACCTTTTAATATGGAACCCCTGTTTCCTGCTGTCTTTGTTTGCTTTTCTAGCCTCACCTTCCCTGCTGTCCTCACCCCTTCATTCTGAACATCTTTCCGTTCCTGAAATGTATCATATTATTTATTCTTTCCAGACATTTGTGCAGCCCCCTTTGTTGGTAATGCCTTCTACTCTCCCTGCCCACAGCTTTTACTTGGTTCCCCTCACCCGTTTGTCAGGTCTTATTATTGACCTTTTTTCTTCATTAACTCCTGCACACAGCTAGATTAATTTTATGTCCCCCAACTGAACCATAAGAATTCATGAGGGTAGGGACATGTCCATCTTTTACAATGTTGCCTGTCTGGTACAGTTCCTAAGGCAGAGATTACTAATTGTTTGCCAATATCTATTCTCCCCCATTTAATCAGAGACATCTTAAATTTTCCCACAGCATGTGGCCACTGAACCGTAGACTACATATCATCGCTACCCTGGTAGCCTGTTATGGCCAAGGGATTAAATTCTAGCATCAGTAAGTGAGGAGAAATAATGTATGCTACATAAAAGAAATTGTTGTAGACAATGCTTCCCCCTTTCCCCTTCCCCAAGGCCCAGAAGGGGGTGAAAGCGGGAGAACTGCATTAGCCCCGGAAGTGAAAGACACATTTTGAGGCTAGCAGAGCTTCCCTTGTAAGTTTTGGACAACTTGATTCTACCTGGACACATGGAAGAAAAATACAATTTCAATTTGTTGAAGCCATTATATTTTTGGGTCTTTTGGTTATAGTTTGGGTCATGATTTCAGTAGGTAGGTAGTCTATAAATATTTTTTAAATGAATGAATGGATGGAAGGATGATCAGCTGAACTTTTCTATTTTTGTTCTGATGTCTACTTTTAATCACAGTCACCATTTCTTTCTTTTCTTTTTTTTTAAGATTTTATTTATTTATTTGAGAAAGAGAAAATGAGAGACAGAGAGCGCGAAAGGGAAGAGGGTCAGAGGGAGAAGCAGACTCCCCGCCGAGCAGGGAGCCCGATGTGGGACTCAATCCCGGGACTCCAGGATCATGACCTGAGCCGAAGGCAGTCGCTTAACCAACTGAGCCACCCAGGCGCCCTCTTTCTCTTCTTAAAGGGTCTTCTGTGATCAACAAAACATACACGTTTACAGGGATTTGAACAGAGATTACAGATAAATAGATAGACAGACCTGAGAGACAGAGAGAGAATAGAAACATGAAAAAGGACCAACCAGCAGTGGATCATTTGACCTTAAAATAATAGGGAACTGTGTTAAGTGCTAGCTAGCTGTATGCTAGCACTGATCTAGGCACTCTCTGTGCATTAATTAATTGAATACCCACAACCATTTTATGAATAGGTACTATTATTGTTCCCATTTTAGAGATGGGGACACTGTGGGCCATAAAGAGTAAATGGCTTGTCTGAAGTTACACAAAGTTTTGATGCCCAGTTATGAAGCCAGATAGTCTGACTTAAGAGCCCACACTCTCAATTATTGTATTATACTGCCTTCTGAAGAATAAAAAGTCCCCAAAGCACAGAATGTCAGTGCTGAAGAAATGTTAGAAAACATTTAACCCGGTTTCTTCATTTTACAAATGAGAAAAGTGAGACCCAGTGAGAGGAAATGATTTGTTCAAAGAGACACAAAAAGAAAGAAGTTTCCTATTTGCAAGAACAACAAGCAGCGTCAGGAATGGCAATTTCCATCAATTCGTACGTTGAGAATACAAAGGAAAGATTGTTCTGATGGAGGAATGATACATGCCCTGTGTGTATGGAGAGCGAATGGCAGAATACACATGTGCTGGTGTGGATATCTGGTCCAAATTCTTCATTCCCTGTTCCTCATCCACACACTTTGTCATAGAACTTTGCAGTACCCTCCTACCGTGCTCATCCTCCTTACCCTGTCCATGGTGGGTCTGGTCATGTGATTTGCTTCAGGCAATGGAATACTAACAGACATATGTGAGCAGAGGTAAAAGTGTGCTTGCACAGCTCAACTTGTTCATTTGCACTCCTATGATTTTCCACAGTAAAAATATGCCTCAATAGATGCTGATTCAAAGAGAGGGTGGAGGGCACCTGGGTGGCTCAGTTGGTTAAGCTACTGCCTTCGGCTCAGGTCATGATCCTGGAGTCCCGGGATCGAGTCCCGCATCGGGCTCCCTGCTCAGCAGGGAGCCTGCTTCTCCCTCTGACCCTCTTCCCTCTCGTGCTCTCTCTCATTCTCTCTCTCAAATAAATAAATAAAAAAATCTTTAAAAAACAACAACAACAAAAAAAAACAACAAAGAGAGGGTGGAGACACATGGAGCAGACCAAGACCAAAGCTGAATCCTAGGAACATACCCATTGGATCTGGACTGAAGGAGAGCTCTCCCAGCTCACCCACAGTCTTCTGAGTGAGGACAGGGATGCTTGTTACTCTCAGCCACTGGGATTTTGGGCGGTTTGTTATTAGATCACTATCATGGCAATAGCTAACCAATGCAGTATGATTCATATCTGCCAGATGTGCCTGATGCTAGACTATTTCATAATCATTCCACATTTTCTTTGTATCAGTTTACTTGCTACAGCTTCCAGAGTTGGGACATTTGAAGGGATGAGTAACATCCAATATGACCTTGCTGAAATTTGGAGGGATGGGGGAGGTAGAGATTGAGAGCCAGTTTGGAAGAACTTCTCCTTTAAAAGGTATGTGAAGATTTCTAAAGGCCATAGGACAAACAGCTGATACCCTGTAGGATCCCCAAGCATTGAACATACTAGTGCAGCCTATAAAAGCAGTAGCCTGGGAGAGTAAGACTTATTCCTTAAAATCACTCATGTAATAATGCTGGTTGGGTATATCCTGATATTTCCTAACAGTCTACATACTTTGCTCACTGTGATATCATTATTTGTGTTTAAGGCTGTCTCTATTGGCAACTGAACTAGGCAAGAGCTTGGATTTGTCTCTTCTAAATTCAGGTTATAATTTTGGTGCTCTCATATGGTGTTAGGATCAGAAATCTAGGAATGTAATACTTCTCTCGTGTTAATCACCTCCACTTTGATGGGGTCCCAGGGAGTTCCCAGATAAACAAGTCATGGTAATGGGACAGGACTGAATTATTAATAATTGTCCCCAAGCCTGATGCTTCAGTGCAGTATTCTAGGTAAAGGATGGGTTGGTGCACATGACTATGGTTTGGATGGAGCCTTTTACTTCTTCTATTGCTCACTGTCTCCACCAATGTAAATCTTGAAATTGTATGATTTCCTGTAGCTGCTTGAAGGTAATCAAATGGGGGATGGATCATGGTATTGCCACATCTGGGAAGCAGCATGTGGCTCAGTTTATAGATTCCACACAGGTGGAATTCCACAAGTGAAGAGACTTGCCTGTCCTTCATGGCCCTCTTCCTCTTTGTCTAAGTATAAGAACTATGGGATCCTGCATTTAAGGCATTGTAATCTTGTCTCTGAGGGAAATTTGGTCTCTGCTTCTGCCACTCAGATCACTTTCTGCCTTGCTGAGTGTCCCAGACACAGCTGGCATGGACAGAAGAATCTGAATTATTGCTGCTTCTACATTATGTATCACCACACCTCATCCTCTATGTTAGGTCCAAGCTGAGTACAGATGCTCAAGAGTGTTTGTTGAATAAATAAAGACTTGTGCTAGAGACAATGGCAGCCAGCAAAAGCCAAGTAATAATCCACAAACTGAAGAATTGGCGATCTATCAGGAAGAGTCAGAAATGCACAGAAATCAGTTGATCTGTACATATTTATTGTGGTCTCTGTGCTAGGACATGGGGATACAAAGGCAAAAGTCAGAAGATCTGTCCTCCATGAACTCACGGCCTGGGACATGGCATGGTCAATTGTATTGATAACTCTGGCAAAAGCCAGAGGACTCTACAGGATCACAGAGGTAGACTAGCCTCCGATCAGACAAGCAAGAACTTCCTATGAAGTGAAATCCAAGCTGAGTTTAAAGAATGAGTGAAGGTGAGAAAGGAATACAGGTAAGCAGAGGGAACAACAGGACAAATCATGAAGACCCACAAAATTCTGGCATATTTGGAGAATGAAGGTGAAATGTCTGTAATATGGATTATGTATGTGCACGTTGGGGTGTTGGTCTGGGAAGTGATCTGATAAATTTGGACAGTCAGAAAGTGACCACTGAGGCTTGACTAAAGCTCAGTGGAAGCTGAGATGAGTAGCAGGTCTGCATGGAGTTGCAGAGTGGGAAGGACATTCTTCACAAAGGAGGCAGTAGTAAAAATAATTACAACAAAAACGAACAATAGCTACTACTCTTGAACCTTGTATATGTGGTAAATACGTTACATACACATTTTCACTGTAGCCTCACAGTCTGTCTTTGGAGTAGCTGCACTCACTTCCCACTTTTTATAGATGAAGCTATAAATGAAGCTCAGACAGGTTTAATGGTTTATCCCAATCATATGGTTGGTAAGGGACACAGCGGTGACTCCAGCCCATGTCTGTGCGCTCCCAAAACAGATGCTCTTCACTTCCAACTCATATAATTATGAAATGCACTTTGATGATAGGGAAAATGTGCTGAGGCAGAGATGGGAGTTGTACATTTTCTATAAAGACCGCACCATTGGCCACCCCCAGAGTTCTGAGGTGCTGGGCCCCATTAGGGAGCCTGAGAAAGTACAAAGATTATAAAATGGATCCCCAGGTGTCTGCACTTAGCTCCCTAATGCATTCTCCCAGAAGAACCTGCTGTCATCTATTCCAGGAGACAGATATTCACCCTGAAGTTGTAAAGAGCAATTTATAAAAAGTGCACCAAAAAAGTAAAACCTTGTACTTGAAGCTAATAGTTGGACAAAGTGGGGCAGAAAATAGTTTATTATTTTATTTAATTTCCCAAAAGAGTGCACGGTTTCATCCTATTTATCATAAAAGTCACTGATATAATAAAAGCATCTCATCACATCAGCAGTCATTTCTACAAATAGAGCGTTGACGCTTTAGATATTAACATGTGTTATAAATGTCATTGATATATTAAGACTTTTCAGACTGTCTATCTAAAAATAGAGGAAAAGCCAGAGAGAGGGAGGAGGCAGACACAGAACTGACTAATTTGATCAGAAAAAGGGGAACCTATTCTTGCACGATTAAATCTTCTGTTTGTGACCAATGCAAGTAAACACCTGAATCTGATATATGGTCTGAATTCTATTCACAGCAGACGGTGATGCAGAGAAGAGACGGGGGCAGGAAGACAGGGAGGAAGGAAGAGAGCAAGAGAAACAAAAATATGTGGATTTAAGGGATTTTAATATCTAAAAAAACTGAAATAATGCTCTCAAACAGTCTTACTTTGCATGTGGGGAAACTGAGTCTTGGAGAGGCTATATAATTCCATCTACACCAGTGTTGCTTGGTGTTAAAAAGAAAAGCTTCAGAAATCTGGGCTCTAAATCAGATATTTAAGGAGAAAATTGGCATTTTTCTCTTAAAGAAAAGTGGGAAGCTCTGTGGGTCGGGGAAGCAGGCATTGGCAAGACGTGGGCATAGAAATCAGAAAGAAAGGAGAAGGGGAGCATGAACAATGATTTGTACTATTTGATAGGAGCGTTACATATATTATCCGACTTGATATTCGTGACAGCGCTGGAAAGGTGGGCAATTAGACCCATTTTACTCCTGAAAGCCCAGGTTATTTAAGTCATGTGCTTATGGATGAGAACGTAGATTGCCTTTAGTTATCCATGTCTCCTGAGGTGCCGGGCTCCTTCTCAGCTGCACAGCCCAAGGACAGAGTTCCTACTGTACATTTCAACTTAAGCCTCTTATTGCCACAGGGTGATAGTGTCAACCAACTCACTGCAAGAAGAGCTCCCTAAAGGCCACAGGCATGCTGGGAATGAGTTCTCTTTTATCGGCCTGGCCAAAACCTTAGCACTGCTTCCTTTCCTTCTTTTCCTTGGGCAAAACTGTAGGGCAAGGCCAATTCCTGTCCTACGTGACACACAGGGTTGCCCAGTTCAATGAAAAAATAAACCAGTTATCGTACAATAAAGTTTTGTATCGATGAACCATACAGACCATACAGATAACTAGAAGTCTAGTTTTTAAAGCCTTAAATTCAATTCAGTGTCACAGACAGTACAGAAGAGGCCATGGGGAGCATGCCATGTGGGGGTGGCAAAAGGCACGTGGGAAGAGGGAAGAAAAGAGAAGAGATTCTGTAGGATTCAAAAATAAATACTATGAATATGATAGTTGTAGTTTGCTGTTGATGTTGCTGTTTTATTTTTAGGGCTCTCTTATGCTTCCCTGAAGCCTTAGAGCTATAGAGAAAGCAGAGGAGGATGCTTCAGCTTCTCCTCCTCCCCCTGCCTCCTCTCTGCCTGGTCCTTCCCTTTCTCCCCACCCTCCTTCACTTTAATCTTCCCCTTCCTTTTCTTACTCATCTGGTCACTGAAATGGTAAATACCGCCCCCCCCCCACACACCATGATAATGGCTTATAATAATCCCTAAGGCATTTTGCATCTGATTCTTAAGTTTTCAAAATACAAATGATTTTACAGTAAAGACAAAACTTGCTTAAAGTAAAAATAAGCTAAATAAAATGGAAATCTATAAAATAGACAGTAGCTGCTCTTCAATGATCTCACCCCCAGGGATGCTACCACTTACAGTGTGGCTAGGAAGCAGCGCCTGGTCGCTAGTGGCACCGCTCTGGCTTTCTTTTTCTTGGGTTTGGGTCCCAACTCTACCACCTCCAACCTATGTGACTTTGGGTAAGTGACTCAACTTCTCTGGGTCTCATTTTCTTCATGCGAAAAATTGGGACTGGATGTCATGACCTGTCTCTCCGGATGGTTTGTGAAGACTGAATGCAATGATGCACGTTAGCCCAATGTCTGACCCACACAGACAACTCCCACATGCTGGCTACTCTAGCACATTCTTCCAGATACACAAATGTGTATGAACAATTGGCTAATTCCGTATGTTGTAGATAGAAAAACTATTTCCCCTTAAAATATTATGTGGGCCTCTCTTGATATCTGCAGACACGAACTCATTTTTTGGAAACATTTAGTCCAGGTAATGGGTGTACCCACTCAGTTCTTCACTGATAGTGATTGAGAGAGTATACTCTCTTATTTGTTTTTCTTTGGCAAGCAATGCTGCAGTAGCCAACCTAACCCATTTGTTAACCTAATTTGAAATGCTCCTCAATTGTATCACTTAAGCGGTCTGTTTGTTATATGAAAGCTTGCTGGGTGGCATGTTCTCCTTTGAAAAGAGAAGGAAAAGATTTTCAATGGTCATTTTGTGTGGACTTTCTTTCCCTGACTGCCTCCCATGGCTGTTCATTCGGCAAAGGTTTATCTGCACCCTCTGTGTGTTCAAAGATAACCCAGGACAGTCTGTGTGTGGAGACCCCACTGTGTGATGGAAAGATGAGATGTAGATATTACAGAGACAATGAGGAATTCAGCATGGCAAAACCAAACAAATTTGAAGTTGTCTCCCAGTTTTGGGTAGAAAACCATTGGAATTGACATTGTTACTGTTCTACAAATGTCTCTTGGGTTTTGGCTACTCTCAAGACTTTTTTGAAAAAGATAATTTGGCCCTAGCATCCCCTGGGGCCTGAGGATGATCTGGGTCTTAGGAGAGGCTGACTGGGTTTATCTATTTTTTTTCTGTGTCCATCTCCGTGGCACCCTATTACAACCACAGCCAAAGGGCACTATGAGAAACCTTGGATTTTCTACCTCTCAGCACTCAACTCCCTTGTGCTTAGGGAAATATTTCCTTGCAACTTTTCTGTTCCAAAATATCATAGGCAAAAACCACTGAGACTCGGGTCTGCGGCAGGACTGGGAGGGAAACCAGAGAAAACAATAAATGGGGAGAGGAAAGAAAGAGCTGACATTTTCTCCTAGACTGAATAATGTATTTGAATGTTTCATTTTGCTATAGATTGAAAGGGGCTTAAGGGTGAAAGAGGTGAGGAGGGGTGGAAGGATTGAGAAAGATAGAGGAACGTGTGAGCCCCAAGAGATGGGCACTGTAATCTAGAAAGTTATTCCTCAGCTGGGCTTAGTTCTAAAGTTCACTGCTGAATTATGTGCTCGATGTTGAGAGATTGTCCCCGGTGTACTCGGACATCTGTTATAGAATGTGCTGGGTGGGGGATGATTCCTCCACCTCAGGACTTCTGGCAACCTGTTCAAATCCCTCTCTGAGCTTTGTTTCCTTTTTTCCCTTCTTAATTCCCATCTCTCTTTTTTCTCGTAGTTATTTATAAGTTACAGACTAGAGGCTAAGTAAATGTTTGCTTGCAACCATCTGAACGTTCCCTTCCTGCAACAGAAATGATATCAAAAACAACAGGACTAGAGCAACTCCACACTGAAAGTACTTCAGACAATATATGAACTCTGTGGAATAAAATATCCTTTGCTTTATCCCAAATGATTGTCCTTAAAAGGTGTGTGAATTAAGTTTGTGTATACGCAGACTGATTCTCTCATACCCTATGAAAATATATATAATGAAAATATATCATACATACGATGACAATGTTCTTTTGGGAAAAAGAAATATTCCAAGATGGATGCAAATTAGTTAAGACGTCTGTAACCTTCTGTAAAACCTTATAGTATTTAAAGAAAAATATGAACTTACCAATTAAATTTTAACGGCACTCCAAATAAGTGCAAAAAATAAATGCAAAGTAGATGGAAATCTGTATTAACATATGGCACAAGGGGGAAAAGGCAATGACAACCGAGTAAAACAAAGAATAAAGACTTCATATCAGCTTCTCATAAAATTTAGCACATA
Organism: Callorhinus ursinus; assembly: GCF_003265705.2. Taxonomy (NCBI): domain Eukaryota; kingdom Metazoa; phylum Chordata; class Mammalia; order Carnivora; family Otariidae; genus Callorhinus; species Callorhinus ursinus. The sequence goes on from NW_027397086.1 coordinate 11,810,588, forward strand.
AAAGATACATACTTCAAATATGTGCTAAGGAGGGAGGGAAAAAAGAAAGGAGGAAAGAAGAGAAGGCATGAAAGAAGGAAGGGAAAGAAGGATGGATAGAGAGGAGAAAGGAAGACAAGAAGGCAGAACTAATGGAGGAAGATAAATGCTGGGCATTATTTTGTGATATCATAGAGGATGAGAAAGCATTTCAAAGGAGCAAACATGCATTGTGACTGGGTGCTGGGGCAGGGGGGAATCCTATGGGGAGTCTGCAGGGAAATTACTGGATAATTTATAAGATCCTGGCCATAGTCAACAGCAGGGAGTGAGGGGAGTGTTGAAGTGCCTGATTTAACTAACCGGCTTCTCTATCAGACTAGACTAGTTCCTTTTCCAGATTTTTCCACTTACTAAATATATGGCCTTGGACCAATTATTGAACTGTGCCTCCTTTCCCTCAGATGCAAAGTAGATTATAATACCTAGGGCCATAGAAAGAATGGAATGATAAAATATGTACTGAGAGTTTAGGACAGAGTCTGGGCAGATTAAGTTCCCCTTACTGCATTATTATTAGTATTAGTATCCATATTAATAACTACTATCACCCTTTTGGAAAACAATGGCTCAGAATGTAAAAGAAACCTACATGCATATATTCCCTTTGCCCCAGCAATCCCCCTCCTGGAAATGAATCTCCATAAAATAATTTGACAAAAGGATAGAGCTAAGCGCTCATCACTATAGCATTAGCTGTAATTGCCCAAAAAAGGGAACAACTTAAATGTCCATCAATAAGGGAATAATTTATAGTAAATTATGATGTATCAACATAATAGGGAATTATGCAACCATTACAATGATAATTATGACAATGTAGCATCATGAACAAACGCTTACAGTTTAATGTGAAGCGAAAAAATATGTAATGATACATACAGTACGATTGTAGCTTTGCAAAAATACGCATGCATATTGGCAAGTATTAGCATCTTATATGCAAACATTGGAATAATTATGTTTGGGTGTACACTTAAAGATTTGTTTTTCCTTCTTACAAATTGTTTTTTAATATTGCTTTGAAACCATCTATTCAATAATAAACACATGCAGCAGGAGATGACTGAAGAGAAAGCAGACTTGCTATAACTCACATCAGTGAGTTAGTGGTAAAAACAGATTTGCTTAGAGACATGCATACAAGGGCTTTGGGACATTTATGTAGGGAATATTTATAAATAATCAGCAAAGAGCTAACACTTATATAATTTTTACTATGTGCTAGGTACTCTAGACTTTGTGCTTAATGCATTTTATACATTGAATTTTCTATAATAACACTATTTTATGGATGAGAAAAGTAAGGCCCAGTGTGGTTAAGGAAATGGCCAGAAGTCATATAGCTACTAAATGGTGGACTGGGACTTGAATCTAGGCAGTCTTATTACCAAATCCATACTCCTAATCCATCACATACACTGCATTCAGCCAGCGGCTTTGTGGGTACGTGACCAATGCATTCACACCACCCACAGCTTACCCACTCGGAAAGATCCCATGTGTGGGGTTTAATGCTCCATTGTTGCTGTCTTAAAATTCTTAATCATTTTATCTTTGATTTTGTGTTTTGTAAGTGAAGTCCGATGGGAGCCTGTTTGAGGGCTTGGAGCCACTGCTTCCATGTGGTTCCACCTCCCTTAGATGTGTTCTTAGACGCTGCTTTCTACCCCTGGTGTCTTGGGCCTTGCCCAGACTTCTACCTCTCCACCCCCACCTAATGGCCACTGCTACCCTTCATCCAGGGTGGTGGCCAGATCACACAGACAGAGCAAAGATCATGTTTCACCATCACCTCCTATCCCCACTGGGGGCCTGCATGAAGTCACAGGGCAGATTGGGGTTCAGGCATGTTCCCCATGGAAACGTGGGATAGGGCAAAGCAGTGGGGTCTTCTTGCCATGGCTTGACACCATCATGATGCATTCAGTGGGCAACAAGGCAGTAACCTCTTGCTTACCCGTTGATCCAGGTATTTAACAGACCTCTGTTGTCAATGAGATTGGTAATCTCTTAGAGTGACGTCCCTCTGCCATGGGCTGGGGCAATGGACCTGTGGGAAGTGGAGACTGACCTTCTCACCCTTGACCAATACCCAACAATTTATTTTGCACTGGTCCCAGCAAATTATGCAACTGAGCTTATGTTCTGCTATGGTTTTATTAAAAAAAAAAAAAGAGAAAAGAAAACATAAACACAAATGCAGTTAAAAGGGAGACTGTTGGCATTGGCCTGCCACACAAATCAGAGGACACAACAGTGGGGAGAATCACAGAAATGATGTTCCTGCCAGTGGCCTGAGATCATATGTTCTGCACAACTTCATTCAGATAATATGACTTAATCCGGGGTAGAAGTTATAGCATCTTGGTGGTCTCCAAAACCAGAAGTCGTAAAGGCTTTTGGCAGTTGCTGTGTTATCGCGGAAGGAGAGGCTATTCCATGGTTAACACACATGCTTGTCACCATTCCCTGTGGATTGGAGTCCAGGTATACCATAATTATGTCACCTGTGTGCTCTCTCACTAGTCACTTTACTCACTCAAAAAAGGAAGAACATCATGTTTTCTCAGGTTGTTCTGAGAAATAAATCAGGTAATGTCCATAAAGTAGTTATTAGTATAGTGCCTGGCACAGAGTGCCTTGCCCACAAATTTGCTGGGCAAATTTTACTTGTTATCCAGAGCTGAGGCGTATATAGCACCCTAGGTACTATATGTACTAGGTACTATACTATAAAGTGAGAACTTTATGCTTCAGACACCATAGAGGAGAGGGGACGATTAAGGATGACATTCTGCTGAGAAAGTTTAAGAACCAGATATTTTAATCTTCCAGGAGTTAAGCAGACCTGAACAGCAGGTACTTACAGGTAGAACCTATATATATACGTGTGTATATATGGGGAATATATATATATATATATTCCCCATATATATATATATATATTTCCCCCCCTCAGAAATACGCATTGAATGTGCTCATGCACTGTTATAAAGGTTTGGTTGAGTTCCCAAAGTTATGTGAAACACCACACGGCAGAGAGAACTTTGGTTTGACAAATCAGAGAGTGGAGGAGGAGAGGGAGAGGGACGAGAGGACTTTGAGCTCAGTGTGGAGCCTGAAACGGGGCTCGATTCCGTGACCCTGAGATCATGACCTGAGCTGAAATCAAGAGTTGGACGTTTAACCGACGGAGCCACCCAGGCGCCCCTCAAATTCTTAGACTTTTAAATGGATTATTAGATACACAGAAACTCAGAGTTGGAGGAGGGCTTTTTCTGAAGCTCTCTTTTAATTGGTAAGTTATTGATATGTTAGATTGTGAGGGAAGAAACCAATACTGTTGACAATTTGATGTGATAAAATCATTGTACACAGTTTAAAAATAAACTTTACAGAGGCATAATTTACAATAATAAGACAAATGCTCCTATTTCAAATATTCAAGTGAATGAGTTTTAACAAATATATACGTCTAACCACTATCTCAATCAAAATATAGAACATTTCCAACACCCCCCAAAAGGTCCACTGGTGTCCCCTTTCAGTCAATTTCTCACCCCCTGCTCCTGGCAACCACTACTCTGATTTCTATTACGATAGATTATTTTATCTATTCTAAAACTTTAGGTAAGTGGATTCACACAGAATATACTCTTGTGTCAGGCTTCATTTGTTCAGCATATTGTTTTTTTGAGATTCAGTGACTGTATTAGGGTTCTCCAGAGAAACAGTATATCTAGAGACAGTATTGTATAGTATAGTATATAGTATCTATATAAAGAGACTTTTAATAAGGTATGACTCACAGAATTACGTAGGCTTTAAGTCCCAAGAACTGCTATCTATAAGCTGGAGATCAGGAAAGCTAGTGCTATTCAAAGGCCTGAGGGCCAGAGAGCTAATGGTATAAATTACAGACTGGATCTGAAGGCCTGAGAACTACGAGGTTTGAGAGCCAGAGGTTGATGTCCCAGGTCAAGTAGTTAGGCCGAGAGCAAATTCAACAGACCTCTGCCTTTTTGTTTTATTCAGTTCCTCCTGGACTGGATGAAGCTCATCCACATCCATTAAGAGCAATCTGCTTTCCTCAGTCTACCAATTCAAATGCTAATCTCGTCTGAAAAACTCCTCACAGACGCACCCAAATGTAATGTTCAACCAGATATCTGGGCATTCTGTCCTGTTATCAAGTTAACACATAAAATTAACCATCACACTAATGTGCTGCATATATTAGTAGTTTTATTCTATTGCTGATCAGTATTACATACTATGGATATACCGTATTTGTTAATTCAGTCACCTGTTGTTGGACATTATTCCAGCTTTTGGAATAAACTGGAATAAATAAACTTTATTTTTAAATAAAGCTGCACAAATATTCCTGTATAAGTTTTTTTTTTTTTTTTTTTTTACAGGTATTTTGTTTTTGTGGGGGAGAGGGTAAAAAGATATTTTCATTTCTATTGGGAGAATTTTGGGTCGTGGGGTAGGTATATAGTTTTATCTTTATAAGCTACCGCCCAACTGTTTTCAAATACTTGTGCCATTTTGCACTTCTACCAGTAATGTCTGTTAGTTAACCTTAAAAATAAAAACTGACAGTTACTTTACCAGCAAAAATGGGTTTATTTGGTAACAAAAGGAAATTGCAATCAGGGACACTGAAGGTGCAGCAAAGTCATAGGCAAGTCCAAAGAACAAAGGAGAGGCACACCTTTTAAAGGAGAAAACGGTAAGGCCAGAAGGCTGTTACAAATTAGAAGTCATTTGGAGTAAACTGGAAGTTGAAAGTATGGTGGTTTTTCATTGGCTGAGCTGTTGGGTGTGTGTGGGGGTGGGGGTGGGGTTGCCCTGAGGAAAGCGTCTCTTCCTCTGGCAAGGTCAAGTACGAATAAAGTCAAGTCCATCTCTTCCTGTTGGGTCTGCAATTGACTACAAGTGTTAAGATTGTGAGAGTGCCCCCTGTTGAAACCTCCCCACTCGGTTTTAGCGAGCTTACAAATTTTCACGTTTGATAAATACTTGTTAAATTAATAATTTAAGTAATTATTTTATTAATAATGAATAAAGGAATCAGAGGACTTCAGTTTTCCATGAAATAATTCCACAACAAATTTCTGTATGAGAAATTGTTTCTTCTTTCTTAATAGGGAAACAAGAGGGGTCATTGTACATATTAAATTGATCACCAAACTGCTTTCAGAAATATGAAGTCCTTAGATTTACGACTGTTGTAAAAATAAATTTCAGCACAATGCTATATACGTAGAGTTTAAGATACCATAAATCTGATGAAAAAGATTCAAAGTGAGCAATATAGGTAGTATGTTATTAAGCAAGAGAATCTATTTATATTCCAACCACAAAAAACAGATTTTTGATATATATTGCTTCCCTTTCCTGTCATATAATAGTAGGATCTTATCCTATATTATAGAAAAGTGTACAACCTTGCCAGGGGGGCTAGCTATATTCCTTTGGGCTGCTGTAACAACAATCACAGACTGGACAGCTTATAAACAAAGAAACTGGTTGGGTGAGGGTCCTCCAGGTCACAGACTTCTTGGATCTTCACCTGGTAGAAGATGCAAGGGAGCTCGGTGGGATCGCTTTTATATGAGCAGTAGCGTCAACCATGAGGGCTCTACTCTTATGACCTCGTCACCTCCTAAAGGCCTCACCTACTTAATGCCATCACCTTTGGGGGTTAAAATTTCAACACACAAATTTGGGGAGGGAACACAAACATCCAGACCATGGCAACCCCACATCGTGGATGTGTTCACATTGTCCATGAAAAGCAAAAAACAGGGAATGATTACAGAATTGCAACTAGTGCTGACTAGAATTCCAAAATCTGTCTCCATAGTATCCTGGCATAGACCCAAGGAGGCAGCAAGCCCTCAGAAAATGAACTGTATTTATCTCTACACCTTCCGTATCCAATAGCACAGCAAGGATTCCTTCGGTGCTCCATGGGGACATGGCAAAGAGAACTACACTGATCTTTCTGTCCTGCAGGTCATCTGGAGCTCAGATCATAGCGATATGCAAATATTCATGTTTGTAGGACTTCCCAGGCCCGAAATGGTTTGTGATTTCTGTTCTGATTTGACTGCAGGACTCTTCTTCCAAGTCTATAAAACAGGAACTCTTACTGCCCCCACTTCCCGATGAAGAGAAGCGTATGGGCTTTCATGAGCTCGCCCAAGCCCACACTGATGATATCGCTGCTCTGACTTTCGTTCTGTCCCATCCCTCAACTCCAGTGCTCCATGAATGACCATCATGCCACCGATGGGTTTCATATGCTCAAAAGCACTTCTATTTTTGCTCAAAGGTAGAGGTGTTGCATGATGGGAATCCCAAGGTCACTTCTTTTCATGTTTCTTTTTGCCTTTGTGGAGGCAGCTTGAGGTTCGTGTTGGAGGTGTGACTTGAACTTGCAACTCCTGATGACAAAATTCCCCGGGCCATGCACAGGACTGTGTTTATACATAATCATCTCATCAGGGGGTTATGAGGCCTAATTAATTACTGTTTGCAAAGCAGCCTGAGATACGAAGATGAAAGGTTTTATCAGAGTGCACAGTATTGGCGGCAGTATAAGCGCGGTGTGTGGAGAACTAGCGGAGATGACTTACAGCCCGCGTGGCAGAGAGCCTGTGGGAGGGCTTCGTTAGCGCAACAGCTGCACACGCCGAGGCTCCCGGGAGGCACAGGCTCCAGTTCCAGCGGACGAACCTCAAGGTTTTCATCCTCCGCTGTATCCAGGTAGACGGACTCCAAACATCATCCGCTTTAGGGATAGCTTGGACTTGACCTTGGAGGCAGCTTGCATATGTCCTTCATTCTGAGGGGCTGTGTTTACAGCAGACAGATCAATGGGTGATAGTTCCCTGGGCATCTTCATGTGGAAGACCACATTGGACCTGTCTTCTACATTGTAAGAGGAATTTTTATTCTTCTGGAAAGAATATTTAAACTGTTGTTTGGAATTGTGGGGTTCACAAGCTTGAGAGGTCAGGTCTGAGCTCCAAATCCTTCTATTTGCTAGTTGGGTAAACTTGGCCTTGTTACTTAATTAACATCCTGGGCCCTTGTTTTCCTCCATCTGAAAAATGGTTTGTTGCCAGTAGGAGATTTAAATGAGCAGTTACTAAGTCCTGTGCTTTGTGACCACTCCACAAATGAGAGCTTTAAGGATTCAGAACAAAGACCGTACACAGAGCTTGACCCAGAAAGGGAAATGAGGAGCCCCAGAGAGGGGAAACAGTGGAGGCAGCAAGTCTAAAAACTGGTGCGTACAATTCTCAATCCATACCTCACTTCCTATGCTATGAAAACACCAGGATGCCCCAACACTGTAAGACCTTACAAAGAGCTTGCATTACTTTATTTTATTATATTGTCTGCCTGTCTGTCTATCTATCTACCAGCCCTGAAATGTACTGCCTTTGGAGCCAGAGATATTGGGGCTCCAAACTCACCCTATTCCCTCACTGTGTAATTTTGTGCTATGTCAGAGCCTCAGTCTCCTGTAAGAACTGGAATCTTACATTGTTATGGACTGAATGCTTGTCCTCCTTGCCCCCCTCCACCAAATATGAATGTTAAAGCCCTTGACCCCAGTGTGATGGTACTAGGAGGTGGAATGTTGGGAGGTATTAAGTTTAGATGATTTCACGAGGGTCATGCCTCATGATGGGATTAGTATCCTTATAAGAAGAGAAAGAGACTGGGACTTGCTCTCCCACCCCCATGCGAGGACATAGCAAGGAAGCAGCCATCTGCAAGCCACGAAGAGGGCCCTTTCCAAAACAGGGACATGCCGGCATCGTAATCTCAGACTTCCAGCCTCCTAAACTGTGCGATGTGAATTTCTGTTACTTAAGCCACCTAGTATATGGCATTTTGTTAGAGCAGCCTAAGTTGACTAAGATATGCGTATACTTATATCTCTACGTGTATCTCTGTATCTCTATATCATCTAGATACAGATGATATAGATACACATAGCTACATAATGGTATTTTAATGTTCAAATAAGGCCAAACTCCTAACCTAATGCTGACAAGGAGCTACTCGTTAAACACTAGTTCTTCCCTCTTCTTTTGTTTTACTATAAAAGCCAGCAGTTGAGCTTTAGTTCCTTGTTGACTGTTAGCTCCTTCTTGGTTCCCAGACAACAGAACTGGATGCCTGACAATTGCTCCGGAAGCAAAGTTGTTTGGGGCTAAGGAGGGAAACCTCCAGATGAAAAATGTATTTGTATGTGCAGTTCCATTATTACTATTATTTACCTGCACTCAGAGCAACTGCTGGGGAGACAAAAGCCCCAGCAGGATAGCGGAGGGTGATTTATCGACATCTTCACTTCCGCAGGAGCTAGAGTGCGCTCTCATTTGCCAAACATTGCCTGTATTCCTTGGAACAAAATTGCAAGAGACTGCAGCTTCCTCTATCGGGCAAGCTGAAACAGCAGGAGGGGTTAATGTATTTCATGATGATTTATAAAAATATGCTTAGCCACTTATGAATATGGATATGATTTCTGCAAACAAAAGGTCATATGGCTCTCAACTGGGGGACACAATATTTAAGAATGCAATGCCATGAGGGCCTAAGGTGAGGAAAGAAGTTCAAGAGGAAAGGCGTTCAAAGGGTCCAAGAGGAGGCACACATTGGCAAAAATAGATAAAGATCAAGAAGAAGGCAGGAAACAGAGGCTGCCCTGATGCCAGAGAGACTGGCCAAGGGGAGTGCCAGACGTAAACCAAGAGGGGTCAGAGGAGGTGAGAAAGGTAAAGTGGGAGCTCAAAGCAGTTAGGAAAGAGAAGAAAGGAGAAATAGGTCAAGGCCACCTTCAATTAATGTCTTCAGAGAGAATGGGGGGGAAAAAAACCCTTAATAATGGAAAAAAGTTGTGAAAGTCTTTCCTGTGGCATTTAAAGTAATAAATATGTATAACTCTTAGGGGCTGTATGGCTTGTGGTATATGGAAACATGGCTATTTTTCTGGTATTCAATTAAAGAACACTCAGTAGAATATAGTCAGGCATCCTATAGGACTGATCTCATGACCAAGGTTAAAGAATTTCTCAAGTGCTTGGAAGTTTGATTTGTGTTATAACACTTGATACTTGGATTAATCTTTAGGTATTGCAGAATTTTCCACATGGTTTGATTGGCTTATTCAGACATAAAATAATATACGGGGAGTGAAAAAAAAAGATGATATTTCATGAGGACCTACTGTGGCCAGGACTTTCACACATTCATCTAACTCATATTTCCCAAAGAATGTTGTGTCTTTGTCTCATTTGATTTTCCACCCAAAAGTAGAGGGCATGATTCAGTAGCACATACCATGTTATTTATAACTTATTTGCATCCATTCTGATAATAGGACCTCAAATCACTCCTTTCCTACTCTTAACCCATGTAGGTAATATGGAAAGTATTTTATCTGAAGCTCCAGGGATGGAGCATCATATCCATCTGACCATAATCAACACTGGTTAGTTCAGAGATAGATAAAGGACCTGATTCTGTACCCACGGAATAAAAACACTGAAGAATAACCAGAACTCAGAAACAAACAGGGACCAAGTTTTGGTTACCACATTGGATCTTCTTAATATAGCACTTCCTGGAGACTTTTTAGTTAGAAGAGCAAATGCATTCTCTTTGTGTCTCTGTCTCTGTCTCTTTGAGTTGGTCTCCATCACTTGTAATCAAGGGCTCTGGTGAGCACAGATTCTATGCCCAGTATTTTTGGAAGACACTGAACCCTACATATCATTTCTAGAGATGTATAATGCATATTGACATATAAAATTCTTATAAGGTTCTACATTAAATAAATTTGCTTAATTTTGTTTAATCCAGCAATCTGCAAATACACCTGGGCATGCCAGTTTCTTTCCCCAAAAATATCTATTTACATGCTCTATGGATAACATTTTACAGAACATTCTTAAGGATCTGCTGATCCAAATAAATTTTCATAAGGATCTTATGGGTTAAAATTTTAAATATAAATATTTAAAAATTAAAGTTAAATTATTATTCTTTTCATATAAGTAAACAAAGTAAACCTAGACTTACTTAATCTAGGTCTCGAAGTAAATGGTAAAGTTGGCAGATGGGATAGGAATGCAGGTCTACCAACTCTAAAGACCTTTGTGCAGATCCTTGAGACTGAAAGGAGCCCATGACAAAAGTAAGAAATCAGAGCCCACACCTTATGTATTTATAGTTTCTAGAAATTCATCAAAGAGCATTTACCAAGGTGTCTGCAGAACCACTACCAAATACTCAACTCCTACGGAAGCTAAACTCTGTGCGCTCATGGAAGTCCCCTTTTATTTAGTATTTAGTATTCATCAAACACATTCTGGCAAACTCTGGCGAAGACTTCCAGAGGCTTAAGCTCTAACTTTTTCAACATCACTCAGCAAACAAGGAAAGAAGTTGGGATTTAAATCCAGATGCCTGAAAAGAAAACACATACTTTTAACAACTCTGGTCTATTTCATCTTTGCAAGTGAGAGAAGAAATATATGGGTCCAGTGAAGTATCTGAGAGGTATTCATGGAAGATGGTCAGAATGCGCTGAGAAAGATTTCAGAGAAGGAAGTGCTCAGTTTAGGCTGAAAATGATCAGTAATAAATTCACAGGGTGGTGGTCACTGAGTTATATTTTAAGAAAGAGGTGGAATTTTGACAGATGGAGAGGGTCAGGGAGGAACATTTCAGAGCCTCTGAAATCATCTGTATATATTGCTTTATTTCTCTTGGGCCATGAATACATTGACATCAATTTTAGAATCTATTAGGTCCTCAGTTAATTGGTAAGTACTTTTTCCTAAAAGAATGGCTGGTATAAACCAATGTTTAGATAAGCTCTTAATGAGGCTTCTCAGTCAACCAACCTTGACCCAAGGTCTTCTACGATTCTAGAGGAGAGAAGATGTACAGATGTGTAAAAATTACTTTTAAAAACCCATTTTGAATTTTCCTGTGAGAAAAAGGGAGGTGTCCTGGAGGGGTGGGTCTTCTGAAAGATAGGTGTCTCCCAACCCGGCTAGTTAATGACTCCCTTCTCTGAGTTTTATTTAGCTTAGCAAACAATACCTAATGAATATAAGAGAAATGGGATTTTCACAGGATGTAGGCATTGGTATTCATAGTAAGAGTAATATTTATGAATCAGCTATATTGTAGAGCTGATACCTGTTTATTATCTCAATAAATCTCATGACAATATGCCACTATCATCTCCCATTTTTCCAATAAGTAAATTAATCCTCAGGGATTAATCACCATATCCAAATCCAGAGGACTTGTTTTGAATTTCTATGCTTTATTTCCTTCCAAATCCCTCTTCTTCCCCATATGCTTCTGCAGCTGATTGGCATAGAGACTTTCAGCCACCCAGTGAGTCACAAAGTTTCCAACCAGAGTTTATGCTGAGTAATGTGAAACAAATCTTTCCTATTATTTCAAATGACACTGGAGGTAGACAGGAAGGAGGAATTAATGAAAAATCAGGTTTATAGGATTTAGAAAAAAAGAACTGTACTAAATACAGGTGCATTCTATGGCCCTTTAAAGAGTATATAGAAAAGTCATTACTTGAGTTGGGTTGACAAATTGCTATCTTAGCCAGGCCCATGAAAGACCTGCTTTAATAATGACCTAAAATAATTTGTAATTATCTTGTAGATTCAGTGAGGCTGTACCTTCCTTGGGTGTTAGTTTCTGTAGTCAGTGCTTAAGGCAAAAATTGTGTATGGTCTAAATTGCCCTTGAAAATCCCTCAAGTGATAACAATTACAACCATAAGTAGATAGTACTTAATATGTGCCAAATACTTTGTACATAAGTATAGTCAACCCTCAGAACAATCCTATGAGGAAGCCCAATTATCATCCCCATTTTATAGTACAGAAAACTGTCACAGGGAGATTGAATCATCTGTCAGTGTCCTATTGTTTAAGTGGTAGTTCTGGGAATTAGAACTAACTAATCAACCCGGCCCCAGAAACCGTGTCCTTAACCACTATACCCTACTGCCTGTTATTCATAAAATACAATACCCTTCCTCATTTCAGTAGCTGACTTGACTTAGGGGTCATGGTGTATAATCGCTTCTCTAAGCACCAGAAGCATGCTCATGACGATGAGATGCTCACACTATGATGGAGCAGCAGTGGACTGAGACGCCCTCCCCAGCCTGAGAGCAGCTGATGCACCTCGAGCATGTGCACATCGGGTGGACTGCTGAGACAGTTGCTCAAATTAAATTAATATTTAGATTTCTCCCTTTGCCTCTCTCTGTCTTGCTTTCTCACAAGGTTGACATTTGAGTAAATTTAATGCATTTAGTTTTACACCTGTTTTTGCAGCGAGGACTCATCAACCTCTTTACATCGCTGTCACTGAAAGTCCCTCTAAGTTGATTGTGTTTAGGATGCAACTCAGCTCTAGGTTGTGAATTATTCTCCTCTTGCTGGAGACTAACAGTAACTTGATTCTAAAATTCTTCTTAAAGCATTCCATTTTCCCCTCAGTGTAAACACCCTGGCTTTATCTGTGAATATGCTTAGCTTTCCCATAGACACACCTGAGCTTCTGACCCACTCCCTCCCAAGTGCTAAAAATGAGCAAAGTGTGAATTAGTGAGTTAACTTTACTTGTATCTCCTGAATCAATTCTTCAAGCATGTGCACCACACATTGCCCTGAGGTGGGTGCAGCTGGGGGTAAAATGGCTCCATACCGCAGTCCTTGCCCTTAAGGACAGGCAGGATTTACAAACATGGATTAATTAGTGGATAACAAAATACATGCATTTTATGATACTGAATTTGACATTCATAATGCAGATACTCTGTCAGCAAAGGAGGGCAATGCCAACTAAATCTTGCAAGAAATACTCGTTTGAGGGGAGTAAGAAATGGAGCAAATTAGAAATCAAAATTTTTTTCCTGAATATCTGCAGTAATAGTAATAATAGTAGGAATGGCGATATATTTTACTGAGCATCTATATGGTCTAGACTCTCTGCCAGCTCCCTTATGTGCATAAACCCTGACAGTCATAATGATGCTGCAGTTCGGGTGTTATAACCCAATTTTGTAGATGACTACCCTGGCCTTCACAAAGTGTCACTGCTGGGATGCAAACCCAAGCAATGCCTCCTCCCTCTGACTCCTATGGCCTCTGCTGACTCAGTGGACATTGTGCTCATTCAAAACATGACCCTTTATTTGCATTGCCCTTATCAGATGCATTATCTCCTTTGTCTCTTCCATATATTTTTTGAAATAGGTTGGAAAGGTAACATTGGTTCCATTTTGTAGTTGAGAAAGGAGACAATGAGAGGAATACACGAATTGCCCAAATTCACATTCATTCCTTCAAAGGTATTTTGTGCCCTGCACTGTGTGAGCAGCTAAGGCCGTGTGGTCAGCAAACATCTGGTTCCTGGACTCTCAGAGCTTGGAATTTTAGGATTCATTAATTGTGTTGCCACAGAACTACAAGTATAATGGCAAACTAGGGTCCTGCCATACATGAAATGTTGGAGTGTCACGAGCATGTACAGCACAAGGACTACCCCACTCTGAGAAACTGAGGAAGATGCTCCTGGTGCAAGGACCTGGGAACTGATACCCACAGAGGAGTCCAGAATTAATTAGTTGGAAGTGGGCCAAAGTATGCAGGGTAGGAGGGACTTGCCTGAGACCTTCCACCAACAGACTGAAGCAGAGAGAACAGATCACCCAAAAAGACAGAGGGGCAGGATTGCTGGTGCTCAGAGGACAAAGGGGGAGTACTGCAGAGGCAAAACAGATGGAGCCCCATCATGTGGAGACCTAGGAGCTGTGTGAAGGCCTTTGTTTTTTCCTGTAGAGAAGCCCAGGGACTGATGAGTTCTAGGCAGAGGAGTGACTTTTGCATTTTAAAAAGATCCCTGTGGCCAGAGTGGAGGAGGTACTGAAGAAGAGCTGGAGTGGACACAGGGAGGCTGGAAAGGAAGCTCTTTCAGGAGTGGGGAGGGCTGAGGGGAGAGGGGAGGGGAGGAGGTAAAGGGTGAGAGGAGGGGGTGGGGGGAGGAGTGAGGGGAGGGGTAGTGGCCTGAACTAGGATGGAAGAGAAGTCAGTGGATTTTAGAGATTTTCGACATAAAATGAACATAATTTGGAGACTGATTGACTTGGGGGTTGAAGAGACGCTAAAGAAATGGCAGAGTCAGTCACCTGGGGTCCAAGTCTAGGGCTTCACACAATGTGACAAGGCCTGCTGCCAGGAATTTGTTCTTAATTTAGATCTTAACTATATCTGGGCAATGAGCAGGGAGCATCGAGACTAGGGATACAGAAACTGGTTAAGAAATGAGGCCACTTCCCACGTTCCTCTGTGGTATTTGGGATGCTGGACTTGTGGGAATCTGTGGGGGAGTCATGTGTAGGTGTGTGTGTGTGTGTGTGTGTGTGCATGTGCGTGTGTGTGTCTAGGGGAAAGAGAGAGGGAGAGAGAAAGAGAGTTAACTTTTCTCTCCTGCCCCAGTTTCTATGAGCTGCTCTGTCTTTTGTGCTCTTTGCCAAGAGGAAAGAAAACAGATTGTTCTTGCTCAGAGCATTCAGCTGACTCAACTGGTGCCAAACCAAAAAAAGCCCTAAGAACATAATAATAATTGCTCATGTGTACACAGCACTTTACAGTTTACAAAGGACTCCACATTACACTCATAAAACTGTAAACCCTGTGAGGCAAGCAACCTACACTATTAATTTTCCTTCAATTTGAAAGACACAAAAATGTTCTGAGAGGTGAAATGACTGGCTTAAGCCTTACAGCATATTTCCATCATCCAGATCTGACTTTGTCCCCAGTTCGAGTTCATCTGCCACTGGCTGAATCAGGCTGAGTTCAGACTGAAGGGGCCTCCTTCCATGACGTGGAAGACGGCACAGAGTCTCTCCCCATTTCCAAAGCCCTTTCACACTTGGCATCTCTCTCTCTCAGCATCAAAATGGGACTCAGGTTATCAACCTCCTATCAGATGAGGAATCAGAATTCCCAGGTGCCCAAGATTAAGCCCAAGGGCAAACAGCCAGCAAGTGGTAGAGCTGGGAATTGAACTCAGGTCTTCCCCTGCCCTTTGCCTCCTCCCAGGACTACTGTTAAGCTAAGGAGTGTGGGACCCCAGGTCCAGAGAGAGAGAGAGAGGTTTTAAAGATTTCAAATATAATGTATGTTGAGGATGCTCTCACATACCAATCTCTAGTTCAGGTTATAGCTCTCGACCGAACGAAGGAGGCCAGGTCGGCAGCAGTGAGGAGGGGCTGGGTGGAGAGCAGCTGTTGCTGCGATCTCCTAATTGGAAATAATTGGGATTCTGTCTCAAGCCACAGAGCCCTGATTTAGCCAACTCAGCTTCAACCAGGAAGCATCTGTTGCCATCTCCAATGGCAACAGTTCAATCCCCACTCCAGCCCACCATTCTTCCCTGCCAACTGGCAGGCAGTCACCACTCAGAGCCTGCAGTCTTCTTGATCCAGCCCCGAGGCCTCGGGAAGAATCAAGTTAGGTCAACTTCTCAAGTTAGGATAAGGGGAAGAGGTGGGAAGGGTGCAGAACGAGACTACAGACTTTGGGTAAAGGGAACTAGAGTTTCTGAGGATGTGCCAGGCACTGTGCTAGGCGTTCCATACTTGCAAATTTATTTCATAACCCAATGAAGCAGGGGATAATGTCATTAGAACAAAATACAAACTCATAGAGGTAATATGGCCTGTCCAAGGTTACACAGCTAGTGAGTGGTGGAGCTGGGACTGGGTCTTCTGTCTCTCGGTGCTAAAACTATGCCCTTCTCCTATTTCCACTCTTCTTCATATGTTATCATCTCCATTGTTTTAAGACTCTGTTGAATGTATTCTGATGTTATGTCCATCTCTTTCTCAAGGCAAAGATCAAGAGCCACCTCCTCTTTTGAGCCCTCCCTTTCCCCTCAGGTGAAAGTGGGGGCAGAGAGTAGAGTCCCCCCAAAACTAAGGAAGCCAGGAGGAGACTGGAAAAGAAATCCACAGTTGCTGAGCAGCAAATGTTGGCTGTTTTTATATCACCTTGCTTGTGGGATGCTGGTAACTGACTTCTGTTTATATGTTAATGAATCCTCTGTGATTCTCCAATGCTTATGCATAATTAAGACGGCCTTTAAAAAAAATACCTCCTCCTAGAGTTTGGGAAAACTGAAGTGTTTGTTTGGATTGGTAATAACTAATAACAGAAAATATGGCAACTGCTTCCAAAAGAGCTGCAAGGGATGAGCTGCCTGATGGCACAAGGAAGATACTGAAAGAAAACCTGAAGTATGGGATGGGGGAGGTGGGTCAGGGTAAGGGAGGACATTGTTCTATTCTCTTCCAGTCACCTGTTATGAGGTGTTCCCAGGGCCATGTTTCGGGAAGAATGTTGACAACAGGATCAAGAGTTCCTGGTGGCAAAAGAGCTGGAATGCTACAATATATGCCTTGTTAAAATGAATGGACTCCTTTGGGCTTCATCTTCCTCATTTTAAAAATGAACAGAGGGGCGCCTGAGTGGCTGATTTGGTTGGTGGTTTGGGCTCAGGTTGTGATCTCACGGGTTGTGGGATAGTGCCCCATGTCGGGCTCTGCACTCAGCGGGCAGTCTGCTTGAAGATTCTCTCCCTCTGCCCCTCCTCCCACTCATGCTCACGCTCTTTCTCTTTCTAACATAAATAAATGAATCTTTAAAAAATGAACAGATTCAATGCAATTAGTGTTTCTCAGTTTTACCTCTTTGCTATTTGTCTGTTTGGTGAGCATAGCATAGCGACCTGGATCATGGATCAGTTTGAGGATCTAGGCATCAAGTATGTATTAATCACCTGCCATGTGCCCAGTGCAACTGCAGATGCTTGGACAACATTGATAAATATGGGCCTTGCTTTCATGGAGCTTACATTCTAGTCCTGTGGGGTGAGATAAGCAAGTAAACCCACATACAGAGCAAATAATTTCAGATCGTGATAGGGTTATCGCCAAAACAAAGCAGGATAATGAGGGTCATGTGATAAACAATGCTTGAGAAAGCTAATAATTGGGTGTGAAGAAGGTGCTATTTAAGATAAGATCTGAATGACCAGAAGGAAACAGACAGGCATAGATCTGTGGCAGGACATTCTACATGAAGGCAACAGCTGGAGCAAACTGCCTGAAGCAGCAACCAGTTTGGTGGGTTTTTGGAATAGAAAGAGGGCTGGGAGAGCTGTGGTTCAGTGAATTAAGGGGGATAGTGGTCGGAGATGAGGCTAGAAGATAAACAGGCTCAGATCATGTAGAGCCTGGTAATGAGAATGGATTTTATTCCAAGTGCCACGGGGGGAAGACTTTGGAGGGTTTCTGTAAAGGAGTGACCTGATCATCACGTAATGAGCACTATGGACCCTACTGTAAAACAATGTACATAATCACAAAATTGATGATTGTTTTGGAGAATCCCAGCTTTCCCTAGATCCCATCCACATTCCTCCTCAATTTCCCAGAATTCTTAGGCTCCTTCTAGCTCTTACATGGCATAAGCCTATTTGAATGAATTAGGACTGCTTAGCTGAATGGCAAAATTTAACAACCACCTTTGATAATGCTGAGCAAAAGAGAGTTTGAATGAAATGGTATGTGGGAGTTTGAACTACAGATTCTCACCCCTCCTGCTTCCCCCACCAGCCCCAGTAGCATCATTGTGTTGGGAGTTTACTGCTGGGTAGGAAGGCAAAGGTCCTAATAAAGACCAATGTAATTAGTGACAGGGAGGGCGGGCATATCTCCTTCTATTCAAGTCCTAACATTCTTACCATCTCCTCCATGAAAGCTTTCCAAATGCTTATAATACGATTTTTTTGCAAATATGTTATATTTCTTCAATTTTAACGTAATCTTCTAAAGTGCTAAATCCCTGCCTGATTTATATTTAGATGGAAGTCTTACCTTTCCCTAGGGCCTGGAAATATCTCAAAGGTGGGCACTACGTTTTCTTGTTTGTTTTTTTTTCTATCCAACACAGTGTCTATTTTCTGTGCTGAATTGTGTCCCCCCTCCCCAACATTCATGTTAAAGTCCTCACCCCCAGTACCTCAGAATATAATTGTATTCAGAGATAGGGCTTTGAAAGAGGCAATTAAGGTAAAATGAGGTCGTATGGATGGCCCTAATAGAATACAATGAATGTTTTTACAAGAGGAGATTGGGACACAGGTGTGAGTGTGCCTGGAGGAGAGATCATTGAGGACCAGTGAGAAGGTGGCCACCTGCAACCCAAGGAGAGAGGCCTCAGCGGAAACCAGCAGTGCTGATGCCTTGATTTTGGATTTCCAGATTTCATAACCGTGAGAAACTGTGAGAAAGTTTCTGTTGTTCTAGCCACTCAGGCTGTGAGGATTCTGGGATGCAGCACTGGCAGACTACTAGCGCCTGCCACGGTCTGTATGATTTGGTTCCCTCCCCTACTGCACTGTGAGAACATCCAAGGCAGCAGCTGTTCACCTTTGTGTCCAAGGTTCCTAGCACGAGGCTTTGCACCAGGTGAATGAATCTAAACGTTAATAAACATGGCAGACCCAGAGGGTTTAAGTGATTTCCCAAGTTCACTCTGTACCAGCACAACAGCTGACCCTTCCTTGCTCTGATCTGCAGAAATCACAGAGATGGTCATGAGAGTCAGCTTCAAGGTAACAAGACTGAGGGTTTAGGAAGCACCCAGAACAGCTGTCAAGAGAAGCAGGAGTCCCTTCAAGGGGACAAGTGGTTAAGGGAACAACACCCAGGCTCACACATGCTGGAACGGGTATGCTGGAAGGTGAGAGCTCCTTCCCTGGGATGGCACACGGCGCTGGTTCTGCCCCTCTCTCCACACCAGGCTGGCTGCTCTCTACCCACTGCCTGCCTGGCTTTTTTCCAAGGCAGGAAGAGTTATTCATCAGATTGGTCAAGTCTGAGTCACTCATAGAGCCACGATTAATAGTAGACAGGCTTACTGTGCCTTAGAAAGCTGGGACTAGATACTAGCATCTTTCTTGCATGTCCTTGACCTCTTCAAGAGGTAGAAAGCACAAGCTACCCAAGCGTCCCCACTGGGAACCTGCCATGCCTTTCTCCCTGAGGCAGGCTTGAGTGTGATAGCTCAGGTGAGACTGGAGGAGCAGAAGGATGTCTCCTTAAGCTTTGAAGCTACACATCAACTCCATCCGAGCTTTCGAACAGAGAGCTTTGCCTTATGTCCCTAGAGACTGGCACACATACTCAACACCGAGTGGAGACTTTGATTCGTATGTGAGCACTGTCCCTGTTTATCTTCAAAACATAGAGGGTGAGCAGGGGCAAGTTTCAGGCCCCAGTCTGTATAAAATTTCTCATTAATTACTCTATCACCTTGCGGCCCCAAACCCTCCCACAGTTACCCAAACTCTGGGATTTTTGCACAGAGACAGTTGGGCTGCACGTCTGTGGGTGGTTTAAGATCCTGTGAATTACGCAGATCCTGGCTCCTATCATCAATTATTCTGGTCCTTCATGTGGGCCTGCGTGGGCTGCATCTTGTGATTTCTGGTTCTCGCCCTGCAGGGACTCTTATCAGCCTGACCTTTTGAGTCACTTCATCACTGAATTGCTTTTCTTAATTTGCAATGCCCCCCTTCTGCCTTTTTTTCCCTGACTCCCATTTTGACTAGCACACTGGTTCCTGACTTGCACAGATACAATCCCGGTTCCCATTCTCCCTTCAAGTGTGAAGTTTATCACCTGAAAAAACAAATCGAGTGTGACTTTCCCCCCTTTAGTTTCCTAATCATTTTAAAGCACTGATTTATCTCCTGAAATAATGGGAACAGTACAATGTTCTAAAAGGGTAATGAAAAAAGAAAAACTTTCCTTGCTTTGAGCATTGAATTCATTTTTACTTTTAAAATAAAAAAATCCATATACACACACACACATATATGTGTATATATATATCTTATATAAAGAATAGTGTTCATAATAGAAAAATTAGTTACTAGAGGTAAAACAAAAGAAAATAAAATGTATAAATGTATTTCTGGATATAGATGCAATTTTATTCCACAGTCTACTGGCAGAAATAACCCCCTGAGGTCAGCTGCTCTGAAGCATTCTGTTCCCATTCTAATAAAGATCCAGTGGCATTTATGCAGGGATGTGCTGCCAGGTAATTCTGCTGCTGCTGCCTCATTTCTACAGTTCCCTGAGCCAGAATAATGTCAACTTCTCTAAAAGCTGGAATCTGGGGGAAGCAAGGTTGCTATGTACCCCTGCTCCACAAATTGTTGAGGAAATAGCCACTGAAACCATAGGGTCCTATGTAGGTCCTGTGAAAGGTACTGGGTCTCCTTCCTACATATGTCTGGGGGAATCACTCTGCCCAGCCGGTAGGGTGGCATGGGCTCTGGCCTGTGCTTTACTTCCCTCACCAAGGAAAGCTTTTGCCAAATCATGGGATTCAACATCTGCATCTATATTTAATTATAATTGTCATTCTTTCTTCACCTATTTATCTGTTGAAATCTGCAAATATCAAATGATAACAAAATGAATTAAGATAGTATTTATCTCCCAAGACTCCCTAAGTGCATTATACAGTGGAATCTACATTTAGATCTTGTTGATAGGGTCACTTCCTTGGTTAATGCACTGTGCACTCAGTTAGCATTTTAATTTATAAATTTGGGGGACTTTTCTAGATATCTTAAAATTATTGATTGCTAATATAATTCCATTTGATTAGAGGGTATACTCTGTAAGATATCTATTTTTTTAAAAGTTGTTGAGACCTATTTAATAGTCCAGAATCTGGTCTATCTTGGTGAACATTCTATATATACTAGAAAAGTTGGTACATTCTATAGTTTCTGGGTATAATGTGGTATAATTGTCACATATGTCAATGTGGTTGATAGTGTTATTCATAGCTATATACTTACTGACTTCTTGTTATCTATCACTTATTGAAGAACAGTGTTAAAATCTTCAAATATGATTGAGGATTTATCTCTCTTTTTTTAATTCTATCAGTTTGCTTCATGTATTTTAAGAACTTCAGTGATGACTGTGGGTTTATATCTTTTCCCCCTTACTTCTGTCAGTTTTGCTTTATGTATTTTGAAGCTCTGTTATTGGGTACGTATACAATTATGATTACTATGTTGTCCTAATGAACTGACTATATCAATCATTGCTCTTTATCCCTGGCTATACTCCTTGCTTTCAAATGGAAACTACCTTAGTAATAATTATTTCAGGTAAGGGTCACCAGTGGATACTAAAACCAGTAGGAAAAAGCTTGATGAGAAACAGGATATTTTCATGGTCTCAAATAATCTTCTAATAAGATACTTATTAATGACAAATGCAAAAATAGTAACATTAGAGGAGAAAATCAGACACCACCTTGAATGAATGATCAAAGTTAATCACCAGAAACAGAATAAATAGACATTTCCTTTCTAATATTTTGCCGAGAAAGGGACACAAAATCACTCCTAAGGTACTTCTGCCAAAAATGCATAACCTGAGCCTGATCATGAGGAAACAGCAGACTGGCCCAATTTGAGGAAAATTCTACCAAAGAAGACCTGTGATTTTCTAAAACCTCAAGGTCATGAAGGACAGAGGCCGAGGAGTCATTCTATGTCAAAGGAAAGTAAAGGGACATAACAATTAGGTTCAACATTTAATCCTGAATTAAATTCTGAACTAGAAGAAAAATTACACTTGCTACAAAAAAAAAAAAAAAAAAAAACAAACCTCAGTGGGATGACTGAGAACAATGAAAAATAGGATCTATAAATTAGATAATACTATGGTAGCAATGTTAATTTCCTGATTTTTATCACTGTATTCCTGCTTATGTAAGAGCATGTCTTGGTTTTGGGGGAAAGACACAATGAAATATTTACGTGTAAATGAGAATTATGTATGCGGCATATTTCCAAGTGATGCAGGAAAAAAAAAAGATCTGCAGGCTTGGGTGTGTGTGTGTACAGATCTTCAAGCAGGGAAAGAAAGGGAGAGGGAGGGGGAGCAAGAAGAAAGAGAGATGCAGAGAGAGTGATACTGTGAAAAGTGGAGGTTAACATGTGGAGAATCTGGGTGCAAAGTATATAGAGATTCTCAGAACTACTTCACAATTTTTCTATACATCTGAAATAATTTTAGAATGAAAGTGCTCCTTGTCTTGAACTCTATCTTGTCTGATAATAATATAGTCACTTCAATTTTCTTCATCTTAATGTTTTTGCATGTTATTTTTATTGCATCTTTTAACTTCCAAACTACCTGTGACTTCCTATTTAAAGTACTCTGCAAAGCATTGCATCTTGCTTTTTTATTTAGTTTGACAATCCCAGCCTTTTAATTGTAATGTTGAGTTCATTCAGGTTTAATATTATTATTCATACAGTTGGATTTAGGTACACTATATTCTTATTACTTTTCTATTTGTCCTTCACTGACTTCATCTGGGTTAATCAAATATTTTCTAGCATTTAATTCCTCTATTGGCTTTTCAGCTATACCTCTTCACTTTTTTTTTTAAATGATTGCCTTAGGGATTCCAATATGCATCCTTAAGTTGTTATACTCTACTTAGAGTTAATGTCACTATTTCCAGTAAAGTGAGAGATCCTTGGAACAGCAGAGTTCTATTTACCCTCCTCTTTTTTTCTTTTTATGGTGTCACCTATCTTCTCTGTGTGCAATATATATGGTATTATAATTTTTGTTTTAAATAATCACACACATTTAAATATTTTAAGAAAAAAATTTTAATTTTATTTATTTACTTGAGAGTGAGTGAGAGAGAGACACAGAGAGAGAGAGCACAAGCGGGGGGAGGAGCAAAAGGAGAGGGAGAAGCAGGCTCCCCACTGAGCATGGAGCCCAATGTGGGACTTGATCCCAGGACCCTGAGATCATGACCTGAGCTGAAGGCAGATGCTTAACTGACTGAGCCACCCAGGTGCCCTTAAGAAAACTTTAAAAATTGTCTTTTCAGTTTACCCTTATGCTTACCACTATCTCTTTCTGTAGATCTGTCAATTTCCTTTAGCATGATGAACTTCCTTCAGCATTTCTTGGATTTCCAGTCTTCAGGAGACAAATTATCCGAATTTTTAAAAAAAATCTAAAGATGTCTTAATTTTACCTTCATTTTTCATGGATATTTTCACTGGATATGCCTTTTAGGTTGACCATTTCTCACTGCCATCCCCAGTGCTTTAAAGATGTCATTTGATTGTCTTTGGTTCTCCACTGATTGTGATGAGGATTCACCTATCATTTACATCCTTGTTTTACTGTAACTGATGTGTCATTTTCTTTGGATTCATTCAATATTTTAATTTTTGATTGTTTGACTATAATGTTCCTAGATGTTATTTTCTTTGCTTTTATCCTTTTGGGGACTTTTTTCTCCTTTTCCTTTGGATGTACTTGGATTTGTAAGTTTATATCTTCCACCAAATTTTGGGGAAATTTCACCATATTTCTTCAATTGTTTTTCAAATTATATGGATGTTATAGTGCTTGATATTGTCTTGCAACTCACTAAAACTTTGCTATTTTTTTTCAGTCTTTGTATTTTCTCTGTGTTTCATTTTGGCTAATTTCTAATATTATGTCTTCAAATTTGCTCACCTCTTTTAAGGCTGTTTCCAATCTGCTATTCCACTAAAGCAGTGAATTTTTCCTTTTAGATATTATATTTTTTTGTTTCTGAAATCTCCATTTGGTTCTTCTTTATAATATATTTGATTGCCGGAGATTCACTTATTATGACCATACATTCCTTTAAATCCTTGAATTTTTATGACAGTTGCTTTAAATTCTTTTTTTTTTCTAATTTGAATAACTGGGTTATATCAGGCCAGTTTCCACGACTGAGCCCACATTTTCCAGCTTCTCCACATAAATAGTAATTTTTTCATTATTATTATGTACTGAACAATGTGGATACTACACTATTGAGACTCTATTTTGATAAACTCCTTTTGAGGATATTAAGTTGTATTTTTTCTTTTCCAGAAAGGCAATTGATCTGTTACAGAAAAATTCCATTAACAGCATCCCTGTGAATTTACCACTCAGCATTTTGTTTTTAAAGATTTTATTTATTTATTTGAGAGAGAGAGAGAGCACAAGAGGGGGCAGCGGGAGAGGGAGAAGCAGACTCCCTGCTGAGCAGAGAGCCCGATGCGGGACTCGATCCCAGGACTCCAGGATCATGACCTGAGCCGAAGGCAGTCGCTTAACCAACTGAGCCACCCAGGCGCCCTCCACTCAGCATTTTTTGAGAATATCTTGCAATGGTTAGCTCACTACTACTCTGACCATCAAAATCTTTCATAGCTCTATTAAAAATGTCAGTTCCTTTGTGTTTCACCAAAATGTGCTATCTTTGTAATTTCACCCAAAAGCCACAGAGGTAAGTCTGTTGCCTTTACGAATGACGACCAAAATTTTCTGGGACAGGTTTTCAGATTCTCAAAGGTCTCAGTGTTTTATGTACTTCATAGTAGGAGGTTATTAGAATCATCTCTTTCCTCTTTCCTCTAGAATCATCCTCTTTCCTCAGGCCCCTCTAGGGCCTGAGAGGAAACTCTAGAGCCACAATTTCTGAGTTAAAATCCTAGCTCTACTGCATTATCTTGGACAAATTACTTAACCTTTCTGGGCCTTAGATTCCACATGTATAGAATAAGGATAATAATATGAGTTATCTACCTATTAGACAGTTGTAAAGATCAAATCAATTGGTATATGTAAAAATAATTAACAGTGCCTGTTAAGTGATGATCTGTTATTATTATAGAACTCAAAATTTCTTTTGTTACCTTTCTGGTATATCAACATAAGTAGATTACCTATGATCTACCTCAACAGAAGCATTTTTTATTTTTATTTTTTTTAATAATTTTTTATTGTTATGTTAATCACCACACATTACATCATTAGTTTTTGATGTAGTGTTCCATGATTCATTGTTTGTGCATAACACCCAGTGCTCCACGCAGAATGTGCCCTCTTTAATACCCATCACCAGGCTAACCCATCCCCCCACCCCCCTCCCCTCTAGAACCCTCAGTTTGTTTTTCAGAGCCCATCCTCTCTCATGGTTCATCTCCCCCTCTGACTTACTCCCCTTCATTCTTCCCCTCCTGCTATCTTCTTCTTTGTTTTTCTTAACATATATTGCATTATTTGTTTCAGAAGTACAGATCCGTGATTCATCAGACTTGTACAATTCACAGTGCTCACCATATCACATACCCTCCCCAAAGTCTATCACCCAGGAACCCCATCCCTCCCACCCCCCACCACTCCAGCAACCCTCAGTTTGTTTCCTGAGATTAAGAATTCCTCATATCAGTGAGGTCATACGATACATGTCTTTCTCTGATTGACTTATTTCACTCAGCATAACACCCTCCAGTTCCATCCACGTCATTGAAAATGGCAAGATCTTATTCGTTTTGATGGCTGCATAATATTCCATTGTGTATATATACCACTTCTTCTTTATCAATTCATCTGTCGAAGGACATCTTCGCTCTTTCCACAGTTTGGCTATTGTGGACATTGCTGCTATAAATATTGGGGTGCACGTACACCTTAGGATCCCTACATTTGTATCTTTGGGGTAAATACCCAGTAGTGCAATTGCTGGATCGTATGGTAGCTCTATTTTCAACTGTTTGAGGAATCTCCATACTGTTTTCCAGAATGGTTGCACCAGCTTGCATTCCCACCAACAGTGTAGGACGGTTCCCCTTTCTCCGCATCCCCGCCAACATCTGTTGTTCCCTGACTTGTTAATTCTAGCCATTCTGACTGGTGTGAGGTGGTATCTCATTGAGGTTTTGATTTAAATTTCCCTGAAGCCAAGCAATGTTGAGCACTTTTTCATGTGTCTCTTGGCCATTTGGA
>NW_027397086.1:11836767-11837562 GCF_003265705.2 Callorhinus ursinus
GGTATCTCATTGAGGTTTTGATTTAAATTTCCCTGAAGCCGAGCAATGTTGAGCACTTTTTCATGTGTCTCTTGGCCATTTGGATGTCTTCTTTGGAAAAATGTCTGTTCACGTCTTCTGCCCATTTCTTGATTGGATTATTTGTTCTTTGGGTGTTGAGTTTGATAAGTTCTTTATAGATTTTGGATACTAGCTCTTTATCTGATATGTCATTTGCAAATATTTTCTCCCATTCTGTCGGTTGTCTTTTGATTTTGTGAACAGTTTCTTTTGTTGTGCAAAAGCTTTTTATCTTGATGAAAACCCAATAATTCATTTTTGCCCTGGCTTCCCTTGCCTTTGGCGATGTTTCTAGGAAGAAGTTGCTGTGGCTGAGGTCAAAGAGGTTGCTGCCTGTGTTCTCCTTTAGAATTTGGATGGACTCCTGTCTCACGTTTAGGTCTTTCAACCATTTGGAGTCTATTTTTGTGTGTGGTGTAAGGAAATGGTCCAGTTTCATTCTTCTGCATGTGGCTGTCCAGTTTTCCCAACACCATTTGTTGAAGAGACTGTCTTTTTTCCATTGGACATTCTTTCCTGCTTTGTCAAAGATGAGTTGACCATAGAGTTGAGGGTCCACTTCTGGGCTCTCGATTCTGTTCCATTGATCTATGTGTCTGTTTTTGTGCCACTACCATACTGTCTTGATGATGACAGCTTTGTAATAGAGCTGGAAGTCCGGAATTGTGATGCCGCCAGCTTTGCTTTTCTTTTTCAATATTCCTCTGGCTATTCGGGGTCTCTTCTGGTTCCATA
>NW_027397086.1:11842562-11865124 GCF_003265705.2 Callorhinus ursinus
GCCGACGGAGCCCCCCTCCCCCGCCGTCTATCCTCCCGAATATCGCCTGGGATTCACTTCTCCGCACGTCCTACCTTCCAGAAAGTGGTCGCTTTTCTGTTCAGAGAATTGTTGCTATTCTTCCCTTCGATCTCCTGTTGAGTTCGTTGGTGTTCAGAATGGTTTGATCCCTATTCAGCTGAATTCCTGAGACCAGACGAAATCCAGGTCTCCTACTCCTCTGCCATCTTGCTCCGCCTCCAGAAGCATTTTTTAAATTGCTGTTGAGAATGAGTAGATAATCTATGTTTTAAGATGAAATCTGGGGCAATAATTAGAATGGGAGAAAGGTGTGGGGCAGGGGGCAGATGGGCTAGGACCAGAAAGTCTCACTATAATCTGTGAAAATGCAAAAATCAAAGCAAAGTTTGGCCTTCAGTGGGTCTCAAGCCTGGCTGCATCAGAACATTTGAGGAGTGTTTAAAAATTTTCCATTCTGAGTCCCATCTCAGACCTACTAAATTAGAATCACCATGGGCCCTGGAATTTTCATTTCTTTGAGAAGCTCCCTAACCCCCACTCCACTCCAACCCTGAGTCAATTCTCAAACATCTCGGTGGCATAAGTTCATGAAGCACTGTTTAGGACACTAGGTAGATAACTTCTAAGGACGATATTGCCATGAGCATAAGTGATGCTAGCAAGGTAATGATCAGCAGCTCCCTTCTTTTACTGATGAGTAAACAAAGAATGAGAAGAAGTGGCTTGACTTTATTCACCCCGATAACAAATGAAAAGGTCAGACCATACGTCTACTGACTTCACAGCTGTGCTTTCTCTGACAGACTCGTGTCATGGTTGTTTCAGTCAATTTAGAGGCTGGGTGGGCCCCTATCATCTGCTAAAGAGGCCTCTGACAAATGATCCACCTTGATTTTGTCCTTTATGAGAGTCATTATCATCTCAGTTTATCTTTCTTTGAAATTGGTACAGTTCTGACCCTTAAAGAAGTGGGATGTTGTGAAGTTTAATTAATGTTGGAAGTCCTCAGATGCCTCCAGATGAAAGATACCACATTGATACACAGTATTACTATTATTACAATTTACCAGACTCTGGTCACCTGCTGGGGTGTGTGTTATGCTGCATTTGAAAGAACAAGAATGGGGCGCCTGGTTGGCTCAGTCGTTAAGCGTCTGCCTTCGGCTCAGGTCATGATCCCAGGGTCCTGGGATCAACTCCCGCGTCAGGCTCCCTGCTCAGTGGGAAGCCTGCTTCTCCCTCTCCCCCTCCCCCTGTTTGTGATCTTGCTCTCGCTGTGTCTCTCTCTGTCAGATAAATAAATAAAATCTTAAAAAAAAAAAAAGAAAGAAAGAACAAGAATGAAAAGCAAGCACATCAGCTGCTGCTTGGAAATCCAACCTGACCTTAGACTTGCTCATTCCTTATACCTGAGCATCAAGCCCATCTCAGATCCCAGGGGGAATCCGAGATTCTACAGCTCCTAGAGAAAGCTTGATGAAAAGCAATGGGATAAAGAGGAATGAACTCTGACTTCAGAGATGAAGGATGATGAGCTTAGATCCTGGGCCTTCGGCTTACTAACTACAGGAAACTCTACCAACTCTCAGTATAATGGAGATAATACCTAACTTTGATACAGTTGTTTAGAGGAGTAAATGAGATAATGTATGCTAACCACTTTACATAGTACACGAAACTGAGTAAAAGCTGCCGAATGATGGATTCCAGAGAAAAACTGATGCAAGCATCCAGGAGAGAGAAGAACAGCATACTGGACCATATCCATTCTGTAAGATTATACAGTTACACTGAAACAATCAAGAACATAATGTTTAGCTAATGCTACTTCAAGAGGAAATAAAGGCAGGTGGACGTTCATGAACTCATTCTGTTCTAATAGCAACACCCTGATAAGTGACTTCCACTGTCTTCATTTTACAGATGTGTAATTGAAGCTCACAGACTTGAGGTCACACAAATCATCAAGGGTAGAGATGTGCTGTGACCAGTGTTATCTTTGTCCCATGACAGCTGCCTTTCACATTCATGTGGTAGACAGAAAATGTGTGAT
The DNA here is from genome assembly GCF_003265705.2 of Callorhinus ursinus. Lineage (NCBI taxonomy): Eukaryota > Metazoa > Chordata > Mammalia > Carnivora > Otariidae > Callorhinus > Callorhinus ursinus. The sequence goes on from NW_027397086.1 coordinate 11,844,637, forward strand.
TAATAGCACAGGTTTTGTTTTTAATCCCAACATACGGTTTTGTTTGACAAAGTTACTTTTGAGAATCTTAAGCAATACAACTCTCATTTTAACATTTCACTGTTAATTTTATTCTTTTATTTTATTGTCACAGCTCTGTAAGGGAAACTGAGAGTGGGCATCATTATTTCCATTTTAGCGACATGGAAACTGAGGCCCAGAGAGCATTAAGACCAAGAGAGAAACAATGAACATAATTTATATAAAGATCAAACGCTTCTTAGAGAGTTACATACATTCTGCTTCCTAGTTTTATTCATAATCATATCATTACCTTAAAGCAGCATTCCCTAAAAGTTGTATATTGGGCAGGGCAGAGATGTGAAAACAAGCTCTTCTTTATCCCCCAAGGGTAGACGCAGTTAACCTTTTACCTAAACTGAAAGAGGTTCTGGCTGATAAACACTTTCTCTCAGAACAGTAACGGGAGCTCCCAGGGGGGATATTTTGTAGTTGAGATATTCAACCCTCGGCTTCTCCAGTCCCCTGTTCTGTCTCCGAACAGCAGTAGTGTACTATCTGCTGGGGTGAATAACAGCCTCCCTCACTGTGCCTTCAGAAGCAGGAATGGCCAAGGGGTCCTGAGAGGGCTGAATCCTGCAGGGTAGGCGCAGCTGATCCTGAGACACAGTGAGTTTCACTGAGGTCTAGGATTTTATTCTGCTTTCCTCCATCCTGATTAATTTCATAGCTAATGACTCTATGGACTTGGTGATGTATGATGCTCTGTTGGGGACAAAAAAAATGAACTTTTACTAATAGAACATCTTCATGCAGTGAAAGGTTTTGCAAACGAATGTAACTCACACAGAATTATGTTGGCAGGGGAGTCCCAAGGAAAAATCTTCTGAAGACCCGGGAGCCAAAAACTGGAGACCCAGTGTAGAAGACAGGGAAGGAAATTTTTTAAAGGCACAGGAAGAAGAGAATGACATAGGTATATTTAGAGAGAGAAAGACAGACTCACAGAGAAATAGACTCAGCTTGAGACTGAGACTCAAGGACAAAAGACAGAGTTATAGTCAAAGTCAGACATATGTAAGGACACGTCTGGCTAATTTAGTGAGTGGACACAGAGGTATTCAATAATATTTTGCAAACACTTTGAATGCTTATCTCAAATAATGATATCTACTAGACATCTGCTTATTGAACAGATGTATATACTGAGCACCTTCTCTGTGTAAGATATAGTGCCAGAACCTGGGGATGCAACATGCAAAACACATGCAAAACCTACTCGCTAAAGTCTAATTAGAAAGACATTCATTAAACAAAGAAGAATAGAAGTAAATATCCAATTTCAATATTGCAGTTACAGTGATGGATAAATCCACGGGTACAGAAAGGCATGTTTAACAACTAAATGACATCAAGGTGTGATAAATAGCAAAGATTAACAGAAGCATAAAAATCTATTTTTCTCTTCATACAATTCTAAGTTTTAGAAAAGCTTGGGTTTGACGAAGCTCACCCAGTAAAACATATCTAGAACTGGTATCTATTGCATAAGTGGGACTTAAATTTATACATTTTTATTTAGAAGTTTAATGATGGGATAGTTCTAACATGCAAAAAAGTATAATTGGGCACAATGGGCATCCAGGTGCCCACCACTGTCTACCATAGCCTGTAAGTCTAAATTCGCACCACCTAGGAAGAAAAAAGGTAAACTGAGAGCCTTCCATGTCAGCTACCTTAGTTGCTTTACCTTTTGATTTTCTTGACACTCTCAGGATGCCAGTGTCACACCCCTTTTATAGATGAAATAGCTGAGATTCAAAAGATTAGGTGACTTTCTCAAGTGTGAAAAGCTTATAGCTGGTGTATTCCAAAATTTCCAACCAGGTCTATTTGATTCCATGATCTTTCTGATAGGCTGCACGATCAAGGACAAAAGGCAGAGAAAGGACTGAGATTTTTCCGCCACTCTGACATTTGGAAACAGGACACCAGAATACTTCTACTTTCTCTTGTAACCCCTCCCCTTCTCCTTTTTATTGGCTAGGTGATTAGGAGATTTATTTTTGTTCCTTAAGGATTATTCACATGTTCACTCCCACTTCATCCCAGGTCTAAGAAAAGTTGGCAGGAAAAGTAGCACACCTGTTCCTCTGTTTCCACATCTTCCCTTCCCATTCACATCAGCATCTGAAGCTGCCATACTTTGTTAACTCATCGCCATGATCTCTGAGGGCAATATGCTGCTAACTCCCAGCTGTTGCTATGGTGACCATGATGTCATAAAATGACATTACCTGTTCGGATGAGGGTGATGATGAATTTTTTTTAATCTAAGGTATTAACTTCACAAAAATATAGAACGCTAGATGTGAAAGTAGAAAGGAAACCGAGTGATGCAGAAACCCAAACATTAGAGCATATTTTTCTTCTTAGTAATCAAGTTGGACTCGACAACCTCCATATGGTCTTTTCCTGCTCTAAGATTTTATAATTGTGGGAAAAGATGAATAATTACTTCTCTCAGAAAGAAGTAGCATCATTGGCCTAAGGTTGAGAGGACCGTGATTTAAATAGGACTCTGAGCTGAAGGGCAGGGTGGTCTTCCAGAAAAATTGTTAAGATCTGGGCTCAATCTGTTGAGCATTTGTGAGTCTTTCCTTTCTCCTAGCCTCAGTCCCACCATCTGTTAAATAGGAATGAAAGCATGAAGCTTTCTGCAAAGAGTGAATGAGAAAACATGTTCAAAGTACTTGGCATGCAGTGGTTCTACTTAAATATTATTTTCTTAGCTTTAAATACTTGCAAGGATATGTCATTTCACAGCATGAACTCAGGCAAGTCATTCTACTTCTTTTAGGCATAACAATTTTGTTATGATTCATCAAAATGAAGAGAGTTGGAGAAAATAAAGATAAAGGAGATATAGAAGCAGATAAAAAAAAGAGGTGTATATGGTCTTACTAAAGTTCATTTAGTTCTAGACTCCAGAATCTAGAACAAATGTTTCTGTGAAAAGACGAGATGTGCATGTGTGTACTGTTCCTTTTAACCACACAATCAAATCCAGTCACTGTCGAATATGACAACTGATAAATGAAGCAAAACACTTAGGACTTCCTAGAGAGCACTGGTGAGTGGAATTATGCCCATAGGGGGTGGCCTGGGACTTCAAACTATCATTGGTGGTTGGACTGGAGATATTAGCCTTGGAGGGAGGGACATTACAGAGAGAGGTAGGGAGTCATTCCCAACCGTGTGATGGTGTTTTACATCCTTATGGGAGAAGACTTGCTTGATTTGGCCCTGGAAATCAGGAAGAGGGCTTCTGAAAGTTAGAGTATGGACTTTAGGTAGAACTTTTGTAGGATCATACTTTTCAGAGGGCAAGTGTGAACCTTCAGAGAGGCTGAGTTCTCCATTCCTGGAAATTCCTCCAAGGTTAAGGAACTTGTTGGGGTGCTGGGCTGCATAGAGGGTCTAATGCATTAGATAAGGGTGTGCACTGGCAGGAAGAGGGACTCAGAAACAGTGAGCTAGACACTTCCATGTTCAGTAATCAGTTCTCTGATCCTAGGGGACATTTTATGGATAGATAGCTTATATTTGCTCCAGAGAGCCAAGTTTAAAATTTATGCACACATCAAAATGCCTGCAATGGAAATTTCTGTATAAATGTGAAATTTTCTTTTCCCCTCCAGCTTGGATTCAATTGCTAAGGTTTTACATTCTTTGGGCATGTTCAAGAAATGGGATCTCTGGTTAACTATGAGAGACAGCTGTTTATGAATGATGTAGGGGATAGTCAGGGTCACAGCTAGACAGTGCAAAAATGAAAAAGAGTTTATCCTTGATTAAAAGTAGTTCCACATGAATTCCTTAACTGGCTATGATCATATAAGACTTTGTTGATACCCCCAAATAGCATGGTGATACTGTGGGCTAAAAAGGGAGGGATCTAAAAAAAATGAAATCATTCCCAAAACAATTATCCTCAGTACCTTATGATAGTACTATGGGCTTTAGAAAAGGGGGTCAGGATAGGGAATAATATTGGTCAAATATGGTTGAATGGGAATTTCACGCCTCATTAGTCATAGACTTGCTCATCTGTGAAATGCTCTAATGTGTTTTTAAAATTTTATGGGTAGTCATTACAAAAATAAGCACACCATCTGATCAATCTTGATCCATAGGCCATGAAGATTGCTGATGGACAAATAAAAGACAAACATTGCAGGACATTAGAAGTTCTACTGTAACCATTCAATTTTGAGGGTGAACCAAGAATTTCAGCCTAGGGCTCCATTAGGTGCATATGTCACTTCTAAGGCTCTGAACTGCGGCCAGCCTGGACCCACCCAGTGTTGTACCAGATATATGATCTTGGGCAAACTATCCCTTCTCTTGGCCTCAATTTTCCCATTTGTACATGTTTAGGCCCATCAATATCTAGTGGAGAGCATAGAGCAGGGTTACAGGATATTAGTGTTAGTCCCAGAACCCTCTACTCCATGACCACTCTTGTGGTTCTCTTACCCTCTTTGAATCTTCTGAGATTTATGATTCCTGCTTCCTTCTATCTGCTTTCACTGAAGCTTACAAGTCCTACGGCCAGATTGTTGATCTGGTTATTTCTGGTCATTCTTCATTCATTCACCAAACAGATGCCAAGCATTAAGCTAGGTTGGAAAACTTTTTCTGAAAAAGGCCAGATAGTAATGTATTAGGCTTTGAAGGTCATAGGCTGTTATCAACCACTGTATTCAACTCTGCCGTTAGTACAAAAACAGCCATAGATAGTACATAAACCAGTGGGAATGGCTGTGGTCCAATAAAACTTTAAGCAGGGGGAGGGCCAGATTTGGCCCACAGGTCATAGTTTGAAGATATCTAGCTAGTTGCTGGCCATCAAAGGTGAATAAAGTCTGGTATTTGATATCAGAGTTCAAAACTTTATAGCCCATTCTTTTTTTGTATTAGGGCTGTGAGATTGTGCCTCTTTTCCTTTTTATACATATGTATGCTGTTTTAAATTGAGATATAATCGACAAAGAACATTACATTAGTTTCAGGTGTATGACATAATGATTCGATATCCTGCAGAATGATCACCCCAGGAAGTCCAATTTCACGCTGCAGCAACAGGGTTCACAAAGACCTTATGGCCCACAAAGCCTAGAACGTTTATTATCCTACCCCTTGTAGAAAGTTTGCATAACCCTAATTCAGAATAACAGAATGGTTATTATTGAATAATAATTAAGAACAGGATTTAGGAGTGAGACAGATACCATTTAAAACCCCGTAAAAATGCTATTAATAATACCAAAAATAACCAAGGGTCAACTATGTGATAAGCATTTTACTAATAATTTGAAAAATGTATTTAATGTGCTAATCACAGCAATTATATAGCATAGTAATTATTGTTGCACTCAATTTACAAACTCAGAGGTAGTTTACCTAAGCCACACACCTATTAGAATATAAGAATTCAAACCCTGCTCTATGTACCTCTAAAGCTATTAGAATATAAGAATTCAAACCCAGCTCTATGTATCTCTAAAGCTAGGCTTAATTTATCTAGATAATGAAGGATGAATAGGGAATTTGCCAAGTTGGGGGAAGAACATTTGAGAAGCAGCCTCTGCAAATGCAAAGAGGCATGAAAGCATGTTCAAAGAGCAGAGAGGAGGCATCTAGAAGCAGGAGGAGGCTGGACTGGGCAGGGCAATGGGGCAGCTTATGAAGAGGGTGGGGTGCCAGAGGGAGTTTGTTCTTGCAGTTTCTTTAACCAGGGATGGTTGGTGTGGATGAGCTACTTAGTCATGGTGGAGAGTATGAAACCCTTGGGAGGTGGGGTTTTCTCACTTATTAAATTTTCATTGCATTATGACACCCTCCAAGATATCAGTGGTGACTTGTTATGTCACAGGCAGTCCTCGCTAATTGTTCAGATTCTTTATTGAAGCGAACAGAGCTCATCCTACTTGAGATGCTGCTTTTATGACATTGCTCACCTCTGATATTTATTCAAAGAAATTGAACAGCCAAAATATTAGTCGGTAGGGCTTACTATGGAATTCAAGGCCTGGCTTATTTCAGAGGTGCTAGATGTTAAGTTATTTTAAAGTAAGCAGAGGAACACAGTAGGACACTCTGTTTAAAGACAATGCCAAGTGCGTAGAAATGGCTTAAATTTAAGCTTCTGTTCCAGAGCCATCAATGAGAGACATGAGCAGATGCAGAATCTTCCATATTGTCCAGAAAAGGAGATTGGGTCCCAGAAGGGAATGGTCGTCCCTGGGTCACAGAACTGGTTGAACACAGGTTTTGTGCCAGGAAAGCCATGTGATCTAGGTTCTGAATGGGTCTGACTGGTCTAATAATCTGAATATAGGTGATGAGCCATTTGACTGCAGATTAAAAATTGCTCTAAGACTTTGGCACAACAAAGAGAAGATGTGGCCTCTTCTGAAACTCATGCTTAGTAAAAGGATTGACGACTTCCATAGAGGAAATTTAATACTTAGAGCTGCAAAGAAGGGGCCATCTCAATTCAAACTATGGACATACTTTCTTTGAATTAGAAATTACAGTGGGATGATCCAACTCATAGGGTATCTCCAAGCTTGCTCATCATTTTTTCCCCACCTAGGAAAATCTTATGACTATAGAGAATACAAATGTACTCATAGGAATCTAGGGAAATATAGCTTCAAAATGGATTCTAAAAACACAAAATTATTTTGAAGTCTCCTGTTTTCTGGTAAAATGTCATATACAGTTTGCATTAAATTCAACAATATGTCCCTCTTTGTTTTTATGCAGTCTTTGGAATGCTCATTACCCTGTAAAATTGGTCCTTGGCATACCCCTGCAGGTACAGATACTCTAACCTGAGAAGCAGCACCTGATACCATGTAATAATTAAGATCATAATATTTCAGAGTTGAAATAGGTTTTGGAATCACCTTTCCTGATTGCTATTCAGTGCAGAATATTTGAGTACAGGGTAATTTAAGGCCACCTGATGTCCCTCCTAATTCTGAGAATCAATGAGCTCAAGTTTCAGTGAATCTTTACACCAATACATTTCCAATGGGATGCTGTTTTCACCTCCATTACAGTAATTGGCATGGTATGCCTTTCAGATATTTTATAGTATTACATACATATATAAACACACACACACACACACACACATACACACACACACACACACACACGAGATAAAACTTTAGATTATAGGCATTGGAGTCAAGGTGACCTGGTTTCAAATTCTAGTTCTTACATCAGGTTAGCTCTGTGAGCTTAGGTATATTTCCTAACCCCACTTAGCCTCAATTTCCTTATTGTAGAACAGGAATAAAAAGACCTTCCCGTAGGAGTTGGTGTGAGCATTAGAAGAGGTAAGAGACATAAATCTCTTACTACCATGAGTGGAATATACAACATGCACAGAAAGAGTAGCTAGTGTGTGCATGTGTGTGCATACATGTGACTCTCACAGTGACTGGCACAAAACACCAAGCTTAATAGCAACAGATGAACTTGAACAGAGTTGAGTCATATGCTGGGAATAGAGGGGTTTTATGGATTCCAAGGCTAAGATGCAAACCGAAAGAACAGTCCACCGACACCACTTGTTCCTTTACTTCTTGGCTCCAGGAAGCTCCTGAGACACAAGAAATTCTGGAACTCAGTTCTGTAAAGCTGAGAGTCTGCATTTCTTCTTCTGCACTCAGACATGTGCACTGTATCCCCAGACACAACACACGGCCAGCTTTCTGCACACAAACCAGCTCTGTAGAAAGGTACTGAGCATAGCAGGGGAGAAAGAACATCTCCACCAGTGTTACTCTCCTTGAAATGAAGAATAGATTCCTGTTACTTCTCTTCAATGACAATAAGGAATTGACTGGACTCTTGGGATGACTTCTAAACCCAGACTTACTAGTAGGCAGCACTGATGTTGTTCAAAGTTTTTTCATGAAAGTATTGGCTTCCCAGCTGCAGATTAAGGAGACAGAACTATTTATTTTTCCCTGGGAAAAGGATGATGCCTGGGAGGTGCTGAATTTCAGAAGTCCTTTATCTACTCCTGGCAATGGGAACCTCAATGAAATCATTTGGATCTCATGCAGTTCAACTCCCTAGAAATACACTGTCTCTGGGCAGCTCACAGTATGTACTAACTCATCAAAGTACAGGAAAAAATCTTTTCTCCCCATAAACTTGGTGAAATATATTAATAGGAGCTGTATTCCATATGCAGAATGTACATATAAAATACAACTCTATTTATAAAATCTTTTTCCTGCTTCTTTTCCCAAGATGCCCTACTTCTCAAACTGAGCAGATGGGGTCTCTTGTTTCCCCCTTTGGCAGCTCTGGAACCCTGGGGAATTGCAAGGTTATCTTTATAGATGTGGGATCCTTGTTATATGAGTGTTCATTACTTGAATTCAGATAGTTACAGTTGCGCAAAAAAGTCTTCACTTCCTAAAAATATTTAAAACACTAGTTGTTACAAAATTAGTTTCTACCAAGGTATTCACCCTGTTTCTTCCCATTGTGTCAAAAGAGTTTTTGCTATTTAGACCATCACTGATTTTAAAAAAATATTTTGAGCACCCACATCACAGTGAGAATACAATACAAAAGCAAACAGCCATTCTTTCTGGAAAAGCTGTACAGTATCATGAAGTTGATGAAAGTGACACGGGGCTTCTCTGGAATCCATTCTGAGCCACTGGTAAAGAAGGATTAGGCTGAGTTAGACCAATTAACAATTGAAAAAGAGAAAATCAACAAGGAAGATGATTAGAAGCTTCAAAAGAGAAATATTTGAATATCAAAGGATTAGGAGAAGCCTAAGGGGGAAATGATGAATCTCTCAAATATTTTTACAAAAATTACCTTCCTCCTAATCATGATATGAAAGCGAAATGCAAAGTGAAGGAGTTCATTTCATTTGATCCTACAATTTTGTCAGAAAAATTACTGTTAAAAAATCAAGATCTGGCTCATTTTCTGATCATTTTAAGAATTAGCATGTGGTTAAAATTATCAAATTCTGACTGTATAAGCTAAAATAAACTTATATTCATGCATTTTAGTTTCATTTGCCAAACTGAACTTCTTGCATGCTTTTCTCTGGAATTGTGTTTCTATTTGAGGTAGATGCACTTTTGAGTGGATCTGATTTCACAGAAGCATACTGTGTGGTAGTTAAAGCAATTAGGATTGTGTGCAGAATCTGGAGCCAGGATGCCTGGGTTTTGAATCCAAGGTCTGGTACTTATTGTAAAACATAGGAAGGTGATTTGATTTCCCTGTACTAAGGGTTCTTCATCTAGAAAACAGAATTAAAAGCAGTCCTGTTTCAGCAGGGAACTGGGAGCAAGGTAGTGGATATTCTATCAAGAGGCATCTGGCCTGTCCTTTGTGATGAAGTATGTCTGACTTCTTCCCTGGGGGTGGGGTCTGTGCTTTCTTCCTTTCCTTTTTTTTTTTTTTTAAGATTTATTTATTTGAGAGAGAGAGCGCACGTGCACACAGTGGGGAGGGGGCAGAGGGAGAGAGACAGGGAGAGAGAATCTCAAGGAGACTCCATGCTGAGCGGGGAGCCGGATGTGGGGCTCGATCTCAGGACCTGAGTTGAACCAAGAGTCAGTGGGTTAACCGACTGCGTCACTCAGGAGCCCCAAGTTTGTGCTTTCTAAGTGGGCATGGCTAATTTCATTCCTTTTCAAATTCCCTTCTGGAAAAAGCAACTGCTTCCTCTTCTATGTACCTCATTCTTTCGCTGCACAATCTTCAACTATTTCTAGAAGCCATTCCTGACCATTCCTCATGTCACACAAGGTTGGGTGTTTCTTTATGATTCCTATAAAATTAGCGAATATCACTATGGCTTCTGTGGATCAATCCTTTCTCTTTCTTTCCAGTAGGCTTCAGGGATTCCTGTCTCCCTACGGCATGATGGAAAAAGCCCACTCATTTCTGTATCCCTAGCACCTGGCCCAGACACCCCTCCCTAATCATTAGCAACGAGCGTTTGCTACAGCAAGGCCAACTGGGCAAAAACAACCTTGGGGAGAGAGGTCTGCTATTAACTGGCCCTAGGAGTTTGAGTAGCTTGTTTTTCTCTGAGCCTCATTTTCCATAACTCTGGAGTGGAGAAGTTGGATTGGTTCAACTCTTTGGGTTCTTTCAGCTACAATGCCCTGAATGTGGTAACACTCATAAAACAGATGTGCTAAACCTGGACGGGGCTATGTTAATTTTTTTTCTCAGCTTATAAAAGGAAGCTGTTCTGAAATAATGATGAAGCCTTGTTTTTGTGCTCTACCTTTGCCCATTGATGAATACTGGGGCCTGGTAGTCTCTCAGTCAACCTGGATAGACCTGAATGGATCAACCTGGATGCTCTCCACCCAACTCATTGAGCTTCAGATTACTGGGTTCATTCATCCTTGTTTTAGGGCTTGCTCCTCTGGCTGTGCAGCCTAATTATCACCACCACCATCACTGGTACCCTTTGTGGTGAGCTTCTGCCAGACAATACACTAAATAACACTTTTCATGCATTATATCATATCATCCTTGCACAAAGTCAGGGGAGAGAAATCATTGTCCTTGTTTTAAGACTGAGGCCACTGAGGCTAAGAGAGCTTGGAAAAAATCCTGGAAGTCTCCTTGGCAGTAAATTGCAGGAATTCAAACCCTGGTCTTCCTGGCTTCAGAATCCTTGCTCCTAACCACTACACTTCACAGCATTCTGAATTGTGTCCACATCGATTCCATGTGCCCACTGCCTGGCAACGGCATGTGGAATGTGCATCTTTTCCTCAGGATCACAGGCTATTCACTCCCTGCCTTTGTGTGTGTGGTGGGTGGGGCTGGGTACAGGTTGAGTTGTTTTCCAAGTCTTTCTGAGGGCCTATAAACATGCAAGACGGTAGAGGTAGGAGTATGGGCTTTGACCTAATAGCTTTGAAACCTGGTTCTGACGCTTACCAACTCTGTGGTCCTGGGCAAGTTACTTAACTCCCTGATGCCTCAGTTTCCCTGTGTGTAAAATGTGAAATTATATTTACTACCTCAAAAGATTAATGAATTAATATAAAAATTAATGAGCTAATAAGTGTTAAATATCTAGAATGATGTCTTGTACATATTAAATAATATGTGTTAAATATCATTATTCTATACACTTTTGAATGCAATTCAACTGACATTTCCTCCACAAATTTTTCCAAAATTCCCCCTTTGGGTCCTTGTTCCCTGGTGTCTCACGAGGAAATTAAAACAAAATAAATTTAAAAAACACCAGCACCACCACCACTACCACAAAAGAACAATACTGATAACAAAAAATACTAGCTTCTTGATATTCAATATATTTATTAATTAAACAGATCACTCATTTTCATGTATGATTCAGACCTAATGACATAATCGTGTTTTCTGTAGGCTTTTCACTTATGTGCAAAATCAATGTTAATTTGACTTTTTCTCCCTTCTCTTGGCTGCTAGGAAACTCACAGTCATATTTTGAATCAGATAAAAGCATAGGATCTGCATAATTTAAGTTTTCTCTAGTCCTGAATTTCCATATACTTTTTAGATACCCTGATCTTATTTTTAATTAATTAATTTTTTCTATTTTATTGTTAATCTTTGGTAAGTCCCCTCACATCCTCTATGAAATAAAACAGTATAAATGTGTTCCTACAGTAAAGACTATATTCATCTTTGAAACTCCCGAATTTCTAGCACTGCTTTAAATACAGATTTAGATTGAGACAATGTTAAAGAAAACCAGAGCTGGACAGTAATTAATTAAAGCAGTAAAAAGATATTTTAATCAGGAAATATTGTTGTAAGAGAGGGAAAAAAACCCCTCAGTACAGAATTGCACTCAGTCCTGAATACAAGGAAAAGAGAATTTATATACAGCTAAGGAGTAGAGCAGGGGTGGGGAATTGGTGGGTGGAAAATGACTAGGAAGGTAGGATAATTCTTGCTAAATTGATCTAAGAGGGTTCTTTGCTGAAAGCAGGCCAGGGTAATGAGGCATCACTGGGGATGTTCAAGGATGAGGTGAGGGATCAGATATTGAGGGTGGGGATTCTGGCTAAATCAACCGGATTTGACAAGACTCTCAGTAAAACTGGCCTCTTGGAGGACACACCCAAGGATGGAAAGTGGTTGATTAAGAGTTTAGAGAAGCCTGAGTTTGGGTGAGAGAGGTGAACGTGCCAATATCCAACCATGTTTTACCTACATAAAGAGTAGTTTCTTATGGTTCAACCTAACACTGTCTGAACAAATGATTGTTTTAAACAACCTCAATTTTTTATTTCTTTGAAAATTAAAATGCCATTTCTTGAATGTCTGCCCCTCCTCCCCTGCCTGTCCCCAGCTTATCAGTTGTGGCTGGGTACTCAATAAATAATAAATATACCTGCCTGCCTCGGCTCTAATGTGACACATAGCTGACACCTCAGAACATTGTTACTTCCCAGTACTTTCATATTTAATTTATTACATAATTCTCCATAACTGATTATATTGATGAACTGTGCAGTGTAAAATTATTTGTTAAAGATTTCACAGTACTTAAAAAAAAAAACTTTATAGCTACAAAAAAAAAAATCCATTCCTTCATAAAGGCATTTCAGAGAAAAACATCCAAGATAAAGAAGTTCACAGGATTAAAGATCTATTCTGCTTTGCTGTCTTCATCCCGTTTCACATAAACTCAGTGGCCTTATTTTTCAAATAGGCTTTTATTTAGGAAACAGATAAGAGGGATTCAGTTCATTTCCACAAATATTGAGAATCCACTATTGGTTAAGCTGAGGATAAAATGTTAAAAACAAAGCATATTTCCTACCACTGAAGAGCGGCCTCTGGACTGGCACCAGAGAAACCTAAGAGTTTTCAGTGTGACGTGAAACACTCTCAGTTTCTAATTTTTTTTTTCCACGCAGAACGTGTCCTCTTTAATACCCATCACCAGGCTGACCTATCCCCCCAACCCCTCCCCTCTAGAACCCTCAGTTTGTTTTTCAGAGTCCATCATCTCTCATGGTTCATCTCCCCCTCTGAATTACTCCCCTTCATCCTTACCCTCCTGCTATCTTCTTTTTTTTTTTAATATATATTACATTATTTGTTTTAGAGGTACAGATCTGTGATTCAACAGTCTTGCACAATTCACAATGCTCACCATAGCACATACCCTTCCCAATGTCTATGACCCAGCCACCCCATCCCTCCCACCCCCCACCATTCCAGCAACCCTCAGTTTGTTTCCTCAGATTAAGAATTCCTCATATCAGTGAGGTCATATGATATATGTCTTTCTCTGATTGACTTATTTCACTCAGCATAACACCCTCCAGTTCTATCCACGTCGTTGCAAATGGCAAGATCTCATTCCTTTTGATGGCTGCATAATATTCCATTGTGTATACATACCACCTCTTCTTTATCCATTCATCTGTCAATGGACATCTTGGCTTTTCCAGTTTGGCTATTGTGCATATTGCTGCTATAAACGTTGAGGCACATGTACCCCTTCGGATCCCTACATTTGTATTTTTGTGGTAAATACCCAGTGGTGCAATTGCTAGATCATATGGTAGCTCTATTTTCAACTTTTTGAGGAACCTCCATACTGTTTTCCAGAGGGGTTGCACCAGCTTGCATTCCCACCAACAGTGTAGGAGGGTTCCCCTTTCTCCGTATCCCCGCCAACATCTGTCGTTTCCTGACTTGTTAATTTTAGCCATTCTGACGGGTGTGAGGTGGTATCTCATTGAGGTTTTGATTTGGACTTCCCTGAACCCGAGCGATGTTGAGCACTTTTTCATGTGTCTGTTGGCCATTTGGATGTCTTCTTTGGAAAAATGTCTGTTCATGTCTTCTGCCCATTTCTTGATTGGATTATTTTTCTTTGGGTGTTGAGTTTGATAAGTTCTTTATAGATTTTGGATACTAGCCCTTTATCTGATATGTCATTTGCAAATATTTTCTCCCATTCTGTCAGTTGTCTTTTGGTTTTCTGGACTGTTTCTTTTGCTGTGCAATAGCTTTTTATCTTGATGAAATCCCAATAGTTCATTTTTGCCCTGGCTTCCCTTGCCTTTGGCGATGTTTCCAGGAAGAAGTTGCTGCGGCTGAGGTCAAAGAGGTTGCTGCCTGTGTTCTCCTTTAGGATTTTGATGGACTCCTGTCTCACATTTAAGTCTTTCAACCATTTGGAGTCTATTTTTGTGTGTGGTGTAAGGAAATGGTCCAGTTTCATTCCTCTGCATGTGGCTGTCCCATTTTCCCAACACCATTTGTTGAAGAGACTGTCTTTTTTCCATTGGACATTCCTTCCTGCTTTGTCAAAGATGAGTTGACCATAGAGTTGAGGGTCCATTTCTGGGCTCTCGATTCTGTTCCATTGATCTATGTGTCTGCTTTGTGCCAGTACCATACTGTCTTGATAATGACAGCTTTGTAATAGAGCTGGAAGTCTGGAATTGTGATGCCGCCAGCTTTGCTTTGCTTTTTCAATATTCCTCTGGCTATTCGGGGTCTCTTCTGGTTCCATACACATTTTAGGATTATTTGTTCCATTTCTTTGAAAAAGGTGGATGGTATTTTGATGGGGATTGCATTGAATGTGTAGATTGCTCTAGGTAGCACTGACATCTTCACAATGTTTGTTCTTCCAACCCATGAGCATGGAACGTTTTTCCATTTCTTTGTGTCTTCTTCAATTTCTTTCCTGAGTATTTTATAGTTTTCTGAGTACAGATCCTTTGCCTCTTTGGTTAAATTTATTCCTAGGTATCTTATGGTTTTGAGTGCAATTGTAAATGGGATCGACTCCTTGATTTGTCTCTCTTCTGTCTTGTTGTTGGTGTATAGGAATGCCACTGATTTCTGTGCATTGATTTTATAGCCTGCTACCTGACTGAATTCCTGTATGAGTTCTAGCAGTTTTGGGGTGGAGTCTTTTGGGTTTTCCACATACAGTATCATATCATCTGCAAAGAGTGAGAGTTTGACTCCCTCTTTGCCGATTTGGATGCCTTTGATTTCTTTTTGTTGTCTGATTGCTGTGGTTAGGACTTCTAATACCATGTTGAATAGCAGTGGTGAGAGTGGACATCCCTGCTGCGTTCCTGACATTAGGGGAAAAGCTCTCAGCTTTTCCCCATTGAGAATGATATTCGCTGTCGGTTTTTCATAGATGGCTTTTATGATATTGAGGTATGTACCCTCTATCCCTATACTCTGAAGAGTTTTGATCAAGAAAGGATGCTGTACTTTGTCAAATGCTTTTTCTGCATCTATTGAGAGGATCATATGATTCTTGTTCTTTCTTTTGTTAATGTATTGTATCACATTGAGTGATTTGCGGATGTTGAACCAGCCTTGCAGCCCAGGGATAAATCCCACTTGGTCGTGGTGAATAATCCTTTTAATGTACTGTTGGATCCTATTAGCTAGTATTTTGGTGAGAATTTTTGCATCCATGTTCATCAAGGATATTGGTCTGTAATTCTCCTTTTTGATGGGGTCTTTGTCTGGTTTTGGGATCAAGGTAATGGTGGCCTCATAAAATGAGTTTGGAAGCTTTCCTTCCATTTCTATTTTTTGGAACAGTTTCAGGAGAATAGGTATTAATTCTTCTTTAAATGTCTGATAGAATTCCCCTGGGAAGCCATCTGGCCCTGGGCTTTTCTTACTTGGGAGATTTTTGATGACTGCTTCAATTTCCTTAGTGGTTATAGGTCTGTTCAGGTTTTCTATTTCTTCCTGGTTCAATTTTGGTAGTTGATACATCTCTAGGAATGCACCCATTTCTTCCAGGTTATCTAATTTGCTGGGATAGAGTTGCTCATAATATGTTCTTATAATTGTTTGTATTTCTTTGCTGTTGGTTGTGATCTCTCCTCCTTCACTCATGATTTTGTTGATTTGGGTCATTTCTCTTTTCTTTTTGGTAAGTCTGGCTAGGGGTTTATCAATCTTGTTATTTCTTTCAAAGAACTAGTTCCTAGTTTCGTTTATCTGTTCTACTGTTCTTTTGGTTTCTAGTTCATTGATATCTGCTCTGATCTTTATGATTTCTCTTCTCCTGCTGGGTTTAGGCTTTATTTGCTATTTTTTCTCTATCTCCTTTAGGTGTAGGGTTAGGTTGTATATTTGAGACCTTTCTTGTTTCTTGAGAAGGGCTTGTATTGCTATATACATTCCTCTCAGGACTGCGTTTGCTGCATCCCAAAGATTTTGAACAGTTGTGTTTTCATTTTCATTGGTTTCCATGAATTTTTTTAATTCTTCTTTAATTTCCTGGTTGACCCATTCATTCTTTAGTAAGATGCTCTTTAGCCTCCATGTATTTGAGTTCTTTCCGACTTTCTTCTTGTGATTGAGTTCTAGTTTCAAAGCATTGTGGTCTGAAAATATGCAGGGAATAATCCCAATCTATTGGTACCAGTTGAGACTTGATTTGTGACCTAGGATGTGAAATATTCTGGAGAATGTTCATGGGCACTAAAGAAGAATGTGTATTCCGTTGCTTTGGGATGGAATGTTCTGAATATGTCTGTGAAGTCCATTTGGTCCAGTGTGTCATTTAAAGTCTTTATTTCCTTGTTGATCTTTTGCTTAGATGATCTGTCCATTTCAGTCAGGGGGGTGTTAAAGTCCCCCACTATTATTGTATTGTTGTCAATGTGTTTCTTTGCTTTTGTTATGAATTGCCTTATATAATTGGCTGCTCCCAAGTTAGGGGCATAGATATTTATAATTGTTAGATCTTCTTGTTGGATAAACCCTTTAAGTAGGATATAGTGTCCTTCCTCATCCCTTATTACAGTCTTTGTTTTAAAATCTAATTTGTTTGATATAAGGATTGCCACCCCAGCTTTCTTTTGGTGTTCATTAGCGTGGTAAATGGTTTTCCACCCCCTCACTTTCAATCTGGGGGTGTCTTTGGGTCTAAAATGAGTCTCTTGCAGACAGCATATCAATGGGTCTTGTTTTTTAATCCAATCTGATACCCTGTATCTTTTGATTGGGGCATTTAGCCCATTTACATTCAAGGTAACAATTGAAAGATATGACTTTAGTGCCATTGTATTGCCTGTAAGGTGACTGTTACTGCATATTGTCTGTGTTCCTTTCTGGTCCATGCTGCTTTTAGGCTCTCTCTTTGCTTAGGGGACCCCTTTCAACATTTCTTGGAGGGCTGGTTTTGTGTTTGCAAATTCCTTTAGTTGTTTTTTGTCCTGGAAGATTTTTCTCTCTTCTTCAATTTTCAATGGCAGCCTTGCTGGATATAGTATTCTTGGCTGCATATTTTTCTCGTTTAGTGTTCTTAAGCTATCATGCCAGTCCTTTCTGGCCTGCCAGGTCTCTGTGGATAGGTCTGTTGGCATTCTAATGTTTCTACCATTATAGGTTACATACCTCTTCTCCCAAGCTGCTTTCAAGATTTTCTCTTTGTCTCTGAGACTCATAAGTTTCACTATTAGATGTCGGGGTGTTGACTTATTTTTATTGATTTTGAGAGGGGTTCTCTGTGTCTCCTGTATTTTGATGCCTGTTTCCTTCCCAACATTAGGGAAGTTCTCTGCTATTATTTGCTCCAATATACCTTCTGTCCCTCTCTCTCTTTCATCTTCTTCTGGGATCCCAATTATTCTAATGTTGTTTCATGTTATCGTATGGCTTCTCTCTCGAAATCTGCCCTCATGATCCAGAAGTAGTTTATCTCTCTTTTTCTCAGCTTCTTTATTTTCCATTATTTGGTCTTCTATATCACTAATTCTCTCTTCTGCCTCATTTATCCTATCAGTTAGTGCCCCCATTTTTTATTGCACCTCATTAATAGCCTTTTTGATTTCGACTTGGTTAGATTTTAGTTCTTTTATTTCTCCAGAAAGGGTTTCTCTAATAACTTCCACGCTTTTTTCAAGCCCAGCTAGTATCTTTAAAGTCATGATTCTGAACTCTAGGTCCGACATCGTACTAATGTCCGTATTGAGTAGGTCCCTGGCAGACGGTACTACCTCTTGTTCTTTTTGTTGAGGTGATTTTTTTCATCTTGTCATTTTGTCCAGGGTAGAATAGATGAATTAGAGAACGAAATGCTAACAGGTTAAAACATCCCCAGAAAATATACTCTAAACATATCAGAAAAGACCTGAAACCAGGGGAGAAGAAAGGGAAAGAAAGAAAAAAGAAAGAAAAAAAAGAAAAAGATAAAAACAAACAAAAACAGAACAAAATGAAAATAAAACAGAATATGATCATATATGATCAGGCTAGTGCATAGATTAGTGCCACCCACTAGATTCTGGGTGTATTTTGGTCTGTTAGAAGAAAGTGCCTCCTACAATATTAAAGAAAGAAAGACTCATATATGTATAAAATAAGGGTTGATACAATGAAGGGATGGAATATGACTGTAAAGATGATAATTATAAAAGATTTTATAAAAGGAATTGATAAGAAGTTGTTTGAAAAAAGAAAGAAGATTAAAAAAAAGAAAAAAAAAGGGAGAGAATGTGATCAGGCAGTAGACTAGAAGAAAGCCATACACTAGTGATTTAGGGTATATTTTGATCTGTTAGAAGAAAGTGTATTTCAGAATTTTATTTTATTTTATTTTATTTTTAATGTTTTATTTATTTATTCATGAAAGTCAGAGAGAGAGAGAGAGAGAGGCAGAGGCAGAGGGAGAAGCAGTTTCCCTGCGTAGCAGGGAGCCCGATGCGGGACTCGATCCCAGGACCCTGGGATCACGACCTGAGCCGAAGGCAGACGCTTAACCATCTGAGCCACCCAGGCGCCCTGTGTATCTCAGAATTTTAAAGAGAGAACAACATATATATATATATATATATATATATATATGCGAAAAATAAGGGTAACTACTATGAAGGGATAGAATATGACTCTAAAAATGCAAAATAAAATTTTTTTTTTTTTAAAGGGAGTGATAAGATGTTGGCTGAAAAAGGGAAAAAGAAAATTTCAAAAAAAAAGTTAAAAAAATTAACTTTGAAAGACTAATGAATCATGGTAAAAAAGCCATGAATTCTATGTGCAGTATTCCCCTGGTGCTGGAGTTCTGCAGTTCTCATTCATCGGTAAATTTGGTCTTGGCTGGCTGTTCATGTTGATTTTCTCGGGGAGAAGCCTGTTGCCGTGGTTCCCAAAGGTCTTTGCTGGAGGCGGAATTGGCCCGCCCTTGTCGCTCTGGGCTAAGCAATCTGCTCGGGTTTGCTCTCGGGAGCTTTTGTTCCCTGCAAGCTCTGGTACAGCTTTGGAGGATCAGGGTGAAAATGGTGGCCTCCCAATCTCTGCCCAGAGGAGCCAAGAACTCGGGGCCCCACTCCTCAGTGCGCCCCCTGAGAAAAGCAGTCAGTCACTCCTGTCTCCCCAGTCTCCGGCTGTACTCCATGCTCACCCGGCCTGTGACCGAGCGTCTCTATCTCTGGCACCCAACCCTGTGTGGAGTCTCCAAACCCAGCAGATCCCTGCGGTGCGCTCTCTCGCCGCTCCTCCTGGAGGAGGGAGGGGAGTCTCCCTGGCTCTGCCGCTTGTTGGGTCCCTGCTGGAGGAGCAGTGGCCCGACTGTGCCGTGGGTCACAGTATACAGCAACCCCGAGCTGAGAGCCCGTGCCTCGGCTCTGTCTCTGCACCCGGCCTCCCTGCTCCGATACCTGTGAGCTCTGCCGCACTCAGGCACCCCCGGTCTTTCTGTGACCCCGAGCGTCCTGAGACCACACTGTCCCGTGAGGGTTCCACCCCCCGCTTAGCCACTAGAGTGACATCCCTCAGTGGAGCCGACTTCTAAAAGTTCCGATTTTGTGCTCCGCGGCTCTATCACTTGCCAGAAGCCGCCGACAGAGGCCCCCTCCTCCGCCATCTATCCTCCTGAATATCGCCTCAGATTCACTTCTCCACATGTCCTACCTTCCAGTAGGTGGTCGCTTTTCTGTTCAGAGAGTTGTTGCTATTCTTATCTTCAATCTCCTGTTGAGTTCGTAGGTGTTCAGAATGGTTTGATCCCTATTCAGCTGAATTCCTGAGTCTAGAGAAAATCCAGGTCTCCTACTCCTCCTCCATCTTGCTCCGCCCCCCTCTCAGTTTCTACTTTTTAACTGAAGTCTCTGCTTCTCTTTGACAACTAAACATCTTCCACAATCCATCACCATTATTTGTAATTTAAACAAATAAATTAAATGCAGCAACTAAATGCCAAAGTAATGGTGATTTTATTAAAATGCATTTTTACAGTAACCTGGCATAACAAAATTTAAATTAGAAAGAAAGAGAAAGAAAGAAAGAAAGAAAGAAAGAAAGAAAGAAAGAAAGAAAGAAAAGAAAAGAAAAGAAAAGAAGAAAAGAGAAAAGAAAAGAAAAGAAGAAAAGAAAAGAAAAGAAAAGAAAAGAA
>NW_027397086.1:11865224-11980693 GCF_003265705.2 Callorhinus ursinus
GAAAAGAAAAGAAAAGAAAAGAAAAGAAAAGAAAAGAAAAGAAAAGAAAAGAAAAGAAAAGAAAGTAGCTTGGCCATGGTCTCTGAGAAAGTCCCTGAACAGCAAGCCCCATTCTCCTTCCCATACTCTTCACCAGTTAGTGTGAGAAAAGTAGAGGCAACTATAGAGGCCTTTTTGAAAGCCAGAAAAATATATGAAATGTCCCACTAAAAATAACAAAGAGTAAACTCCAGAGCAACTGGTACCTGCTGTTTGAGTACATTTGTTCTATCTTGAATCAAGTCACCAAAAATATGTGGTCTTTGTTTTCACAAATTTGTGGACAGAATCATGGGATTTTGATTTGTATAAGATTCTAGAGACCACCTTATATTGAACTTTGAGTTTATAGATGAAAAACACAAAGGTTCAAAGAGCTGCCAGATCTTTTTTTTTTTTTAAGATTTTTATTGATTTGACAGAGAGAGACCGCGAGGGAGGGAACACCAGCAGGGGGAGTGGGAGAGGGAGAAGCAGGCTTCCCACCGAGCAGGGACCCCAATGAGGGGCTTGATTCCAGGACACCGGGATCATGACCTGAGCCGAAGGAGACGCTGAATGACTAAGCCACCCAGGTGTCCCAGAGCTGCCAAATCTTATCCAAGGTTAGGACCCAGGCCTCTAAAAGTGCGCTTTCTATGGTCCCAGCATGTTCCCTGAAACCCTCCATCATTCCCCTCATTGTGACTTTATCATCTGTGTTCTACTTTCATGTGAAACTTTGTGTGTGTTTTTAGAATTCTCTCTCTTTCTATATCACAATTTTGTGGCCATTTGCTTGTCATTGAGAAATCTGTGTCAAAAGTCATTACCCTGTATGATTTTTGTTTAAAGAAATAAGAATGTAGGGCTTCGGTGATTTCATCTGTCTTCACGTGCCTATTTCTTCTATTCTCTCCATTTTCCTGCTTCCGTACTCCTCAAAATGGGAGGGGGTTGATGGAATATGACAAAGAAGAAGTATCTCATGATTCTTTCAGTCAAAGGGCATCACAGACTAAATGGAGCTGTAAGCGGAAGGCAATGTACTGAACCAAATAGCGAGAATTATATCTGTAAGAATTTGGGCTTTCACTGAACCAGCAAGTGTGGAAATGACCGGGGTGTAGAGCACCCCCTAGGAAAGTGTGTTACCTATGAACTTTCAGAACATTCATGTGTGCTGGTCCAAAAATAATTCTAGAGGACAATACCTTGAGTCTGTTTCCAGAAAGGGAAATGTCACAAGTCATGATAGGGATAATGCTAGAGATGAGGAAGATGAGAAAGCCAAAGAGGAAGAAGATTCTTTCTCACACGTGTCCGCATTCATCATACTTGCTTCATAGTTCACTATAGCTCTTCATGGCCATTATCTTATGCAGGTTTTACAACCAACTTGTCAAGCATATGCTTTTATGCCCATAGCATGATTGAGATAGTTCAACCAGAGAGAAGTAACTGCCGGGCACCTATGTCCCTGGCAGTTGGAGAGATGCAGACAAATAGTTTTGCAATTGCTCAGTAAATATTTATTGGGCACTGTGGTCAAGTCCCTGGAGGAACAACAGCAGACACAAGAAACAGTGTCCACCCTTGTGAAACTTACCTGTCTGACTTCAACACTAAGGCAGCCCGAGAAGAGCGACTGAGCTTTTGACAATCAGAAAAATAAGTGGCATTTCTGAAGTTGTGATCAGCTTGAAGACTAGCAAAGGAACCTATTTAGAGCTAGGTACACTTCATGGTGCTTTAAATCTTTATCTAAATTGTGTATCATTAAATATAATTAGTAATTTTAGTAAACATAATATCTTAATGTCTTAAAAAAGAATTCTATTGTCATGGGAGATAAAAAAAGCACAGCTCAGTAGAAGGACGCTAGTGCAGACAACCACAGTTTAGGAAAGTAAAATTACCGGGACCAAAGCAAACATAGGCACCCCCATCCACATGGAGGCAGCTTAATCCAGTCTTTGGATGTAGGGTGATAAAAATAGCATCTGAAGGGCTAATCTTTCAAACCTAAACTTATAATTATACAAACATCTCCTCAGGACATTAGCTCACTTAAAAAAATTTATTTTAAATATGTCCTTTGACTTCTTCTGAAATGGCTTAAGGTGGCTTAGCAGTTAAAACAAGTAGGAGAAATAACATTTAAGGTTATTTGAAAAGGCATTTTTAAAGAAGTAGATAGAATTGGCACTTTCAGGCACTTGAGTTGAGAAGATTATAGTATAGGGACAATTAGTTTATTTTCTGGCAGCTAAGCTATAAAGAGAAATATTTTGAATTACACGGTAATAGAAAACATACAAATTCATCTGCAGAGAAAATTCTTTCTGGACCTTAACCCAAGAAGAAATTTAGCATGTTCACCAGTATTTAAGAAATAAAAGAAAAAAAGCAACATCATCATTCCGTGCACTTTATCTACAACCAGAGTTTTACAAAAGATACAGAAATGCTGTTCTCCTGGGTGATTCACAGAGTGGCCTTCCATAAAGGCAGAGGGTGTGACATTAAATCATAACTCAAGGCAGGCAATTTTGTGCGAGGCTGATATAATGGTGACCAAGCATTCGGTTGGCCTAACTTAATGCCTGAATAGAACTTGAAGCCTTGAGATGAATGGCTAGTTGTATGTCCACTAAGCTTCTTTTCTCACGTTGAGGTGTTTTAAGCAAGCTTTGGAAAAAACTGTATCTCTTTCAATTCTTTTTTTCTCTACTTTAGCTTTATTGAGATTATATTTAATATACAAAAAGTTGTGCATGTATACATTTTGATGAGCTTGGACATATGCATAAGTCACTTATACCACTGTTTGTAATCAAGGTAATAAACATGTCTGTTGACTCCAAAAGCTTCTTTGTGCCCCCTTGTTTTAGTGTGTGCACGTGTGGTAAGAACACTTAACATGAGATATTATTGTTTTTACGTACATAACACCATATTGCTAACTATAGGCATGATGTTGTACAGAAGAGCTCTAGAACTTATTCTTCCTGTATAAACTGTACCTTTATACTCATTGGACAATTCTCCATTTCCCCCAGGCCTGTCCCCTGGCAGCCACCATTCTTCTCTCTGTTTCTATGAGTTTGATTGTCTTAGATACCTCATATAAGTGGAATCATGAAGTATTTGTCTTCTGTGACTGACTTATTTCACTTAGAATTAGGGAGCGCTCATTTTGCTTCTTTCTGTGAGGTTTATAAAAGAGGACATGCTGTCAATGTTTTCACTCACACATTCCAAGCATGGTTTTAAGACAAAAGCCAGGGGATGGTGATAATATTCAAATCACAGTTTACAATTCTAAAGGTGTTCATTTGCTCACAAGGAAGATAAGTCTTTGACCATTAGTCATGTTTATATTGAGAAAGATTATTTATCAAGAGGGCTGCAATTATTCCCCTCCTTATGGCCACACTATTTGCAATGTAAGCTTGTAGCTCCAGCCCTCAAGAGGTGGTGATCATCCCCCTACTGCTTGAAACTGGCTTTGCTTTGAGACTTGCTCTGACAAATATGGTATGACTGAAGTGACAGTGTGTTGGTTTTGAGCTTAGAACTTCATCTGGGTCTCCTGAAACCCCACTGATTGCCTGTGAAAACAAACCGGGTCTAACCTGCTGAATGATGACAGACACCAGTCTTAGGCATACCCCTAAGGCAACCAGCCAACAGCCAGGCAATCTGCAGAAACAGACCTCCCTAGCTGATCTGCAGCTTACTGCAGGTAGATGCATGAAGGATCCCAGCCAATATCAGAACTGCTCAGCTGAATCCAGCTTAATTTATTGACCCACAGAATTATGAGCTAAATAAATATTGTTTTAAGCCACTAGCTTTTGGATGGTTTGTTTTTTTTTACCACTTGCTAACTTATATATATTAAGAAATTACCAATAATAGCATCTTATATTTGCACTTTATTGTTGAAAAGTATTTTGCACATACTATCACAGTTGCTTCCTACCCAGAGTCTTCTTATTACATAAAGAAACATACCGACATTTTCCTTACGAGGTTGTGACGACTCATGGAGGCATGTGGACTGGAATACAGTAGGTGCTCCATGGATGTTTCATTCCTTATTCTCCACTGCCTGGTTTCTCAACTTTTGTTGTTATTGCCACCCCAACTGGAGAATTTTTAGACATTTTTTTTTCTAATTTTACCCTCTCCCCCAAAACTTTTATGCTACAAACACATTATATACCCATTTCTATACAGTATGTAAATCTGTGCTTTATTAATAAAGAGTAAAATTTGTTTGCCCCCTAATAACCAATTTTAACCTCCTTGGGGGAGTACATCATTATCACTGAGAATGCACGCTCTGTTGGTATCATGATATGCATTCTTGTTTCATGCTGACCCTGGAATCATGAAGTAATTTGTACAAGGGTGCAGAGCTTAAGAACTTCAGGCCTGAAAGGTTAACCTGGGGCATTTGACTCGAAGCCAAGCACTCTTGGTACTCTATCAAAGAAGAGAGCCTGGGTTCAAATGTGCATTTCATCTAAGGTTGGATAAATTGAATCATCTATCTTTACAACTCTGGAGTGAAAACCAACTAATTAAATGGCTTGTAGTTGTTACAGTGAAGGAGGGAAAAGCTCTATAAATGCTTAATAATCACATTGACAGAATTGGAAGATGTTATTTGCTTCTCTGTGTATAGAGACAGCTTTCAGATGAAGAGAATTCATTCTCTGGAGCCATCCATCCAGCCTCTCACTAAATTCACCCACACTACATTTCTTTAAGGATTTATAAGACAGAAAAGAAAACAGCAGTGAGGCAGATGAAAACATTTCCTTGATACAGGCATAAAACTCTAAGGACTAAAAGTGAGGAGGGGAGCCACAGACAGGGAAAGGCTGGAGAAGATTAAATGCGTATGTGTCACTAATCACTATATTCAACCTTTAGAAATGCTCTTTGTGAGGAAAGGCATTTGCAGAGAGAGAGAGTGTATAAAGAAATGTGAAACCGACCCGAGCCACAAAGTTCACAGGACAAAATGCGATGGTTATTAAGCTCCCACTGGCTTGCAGCCAAATGCAGAGTGTGCCCCTGTCCACTCAATTTAACCTGACCTTGGTTAAAGAAGCAATTTTGCTTATGCATATGAGGAAGGGGGCTTGCAAAGAACTGAAATATGAAAGCATCCAGAGTCTTCTCAACATTTAGTTTACTTATCAAGGACTTCTGAGTTTGACTGATTTCTGAGCAATTACCAACACATTTCTAAACCAAGCTCGTCTCATAGGCTGCTGGTTCTCTGAAATGTCTCTCATTTTTTCAGCCAGGTAAGAGTAATAAATGAGGAGAAGTGATTTTTCTGTCCCCAGATATTTCCTGCGAGAGGAAACAATGGATGTTGTAAATATTTAACAAAAGAGAGAGGGAGAGAGAGGAAGAAAGTAAAGAAAACAGAAAAGAAGAGAAGAGAAAAGGAAAAATGTAGGGAGAAGCCTCAGTAGCCTAGATCTAAAGCCTTACTATCATTTTACAGATGGGGAAAGTGAGGCTTCAAGGCAGGAAGTGATTTCTTTCAAATTCACAGATGGAGTTAAAAGGAGAGCATATTTACCCAGTGCTCACTGTAACACGTTAGCTCTTACCTCCTATGAAACAGTGATCTGCTGTCATCTCAAGTGTTGATTTTATTCTTCTACAGTCCCTTTAGGGACACAAACTAATAAAAACTCTTCTGGAATTACCTTTTGGCTCTTTCACATTCAGGTTGATTTGCAAGATTTCTCACCCTAGAGAGTCTATTTCAGCCCCTCCCTGTTCCATCATGAGAACCTACTGAAGCCCAGATTTGGGAGAGGCACCGAGTCTGTTGTCTGTTCCCAAGAGGTCAGAAAAGCAGGCCATCCTATAACCTGCTGACCACACCTTCTTCCACACCCTCTTAGAATGAAACCCTTTTTCAAATACACTCTGACATCAGCTGTTCTTCCAAATATCTTCCTTCCACAGGAGTTCTCACTGTTGCCATGCACATGTATTGGTCCCACTGGCTATTCGCTTTGTGTCTGATTCATTGATTCTGGAGGAACCCACAATCTCTCTCTTTTCTGCCTTTCATCCTCTTGCTGCACTCTACTCTTCCTTGATGTCCTTCTTGGCTCTCAAAAACTCAGCTTGGTAGTTTCATGGGGTTGACTTTCTTATAGCCTATATGAGGCTTCCTTGCTTAGTGCAGTCTACAGTTCCAACTATATTCCCTGCCGTACCTCACCTTATAAAGCACTGACCTCTTTTGGTTGATTTAAGGACTCACGCTCTCATTCTCTTTCCTGTCTCTGGGGTCTTATCATGCCTGGATTCTCTTGATTTACTTCTGAACTCACTAGACTGGATGGAGCCTGAAGAGTTTAGATGAAACACTGCCTTCATGGTTTATTATGACATAGGTGTTTGAGATGGTCCCTAACCCCTATCCCTGCCCACTGAGCCAGAACCCCTTCTAGTTCTGGTGCTGCCACTCACTTGCTATGAAACATTAGGAAAACCTTTTCCCTTGTTGGTTCTAAGTGTACTCACTTATGAACTGAGGAGGATTGCTTCAATAGTCATTCATTCATTCACTCATTCATTTCTTCATTGACCCAGCATACATATTTTGAGCTGCTATTCTGTGCTAGGAAGCTTACTGGTGTCAGTTTAAGGGATCTCCAGGGTGCCTTCACATACAGGTCACATGAGGTCACCTCCCTATTTATTCCTGCAGAAGCCAGAGTGACTCATTCTAGACAGGAAGCAGGTGGTCATAGCCAGGGCCTGTGGGGCATAGAAGCACCCATTATGGACCCAGTTGGAGGTATGTCTGCAGAAGGGGAGACTGGGTGGGGGAGGAAGAAAGGAAGCAGCAATGGATCTACCTTTTCCCAAGTCCTTCCTGCAGCTGAGGGAAGCTGCATCCTGAGGTTGAAAATAGACAGAGTAGGACAGAAATAGCAGCACCTGCTTCAGTCTGCAGTCTCACAACCTGAGCTCCCAGAACGAGATGTGCCTGCAGGCAAAAGCACTTGCCACGGGGAACTGCAGAGGAGCGACGCTGGCCCTGAACATTGTTTTAATTACCAGGTGCCTGTATTCTCCGAGTCTCTTCTTTCCCTCCCCATCACAGATGGGGTGTCAGAGTTGACATTGGGCAGAAGACTGGGGCAGAGCTGGGCTTTGGCCTCAACTTGCTGGGGGATCCAGATAGGACTTCTATCCCACATAGGCCTCAGTTTCCTCATCTTTAAAATCAGAGAGCAGGTCTTGAAAATTCACTTAAGTTCTAACAAGCTGGACCCAGTGGTTCATTGCATTCTTGCTTGCTCCTCCTCACCCCATCGCACAGCCCACAGTCTTTCCTTCTTCCTTCCCTCCTCAGTGTCCATGATCCCCCTCCACTGTTCTATCTCCTCTAAGGACTGCAGGAAAGGGGGCGATTTGTGTCCAAAGCACCCAGGTTGGCCACAGAGATAGTAAGAGCAATGGCAGGGCTCACATCTCAGTGAGTCTCTCTCCCTGTTGTGGTACCTTCAGGACCGAAGAAACTTGGCTTTTCTGGAGGGGGCCAAGCCAGGGGATCCAAGGTTGGTGCCCAAGTGGGCCAGTTTTGTCAATCAGTTGGCTTTTCACAGCTTTCAGGGCTCTCCTTGGTGTCACTGCCCACCCCCCCCCCTTTGCTGTCCCCTTCTGCTAATTTCTTCCATATCAGACACTCCAGACCTTCAGCCCACAGGCAGCGTTCTCACATTTTGTCCTTGTCACCCAGGCTCACTCTGCTGGCTACTTCACTGCCACCCTTCCTCACCCAGGAAACTTCCACTTTCTTTTCCTCTTCTTTTTTTTTTTTTTAAAGATTTAATTTATTTATTTGAGAGGGAGAGAGAGAGCAAGTGAGCACACAGAGGGAGAGGGAGATGGAGAGGGAGAAGCAAACTCCCTGCCGAGCAGGGAGCCCAACGTGGGGCTCCATTCCAGGACCCTGGAATCATGACCTGAGCTGAAGGCAGACGCTTAAACGACTGAGCCAACCAGGCGCCCCAGGAAACTTCCATTTAACTACCTTCTTTCTTCACCAGGGGTCCTTCCCCTTTACTCTACCCTCTCTGATATGCGACCCCATTCTCTCATCTGCGGTGGATATTCCCTCCTCTGTCTCCTTCTCTTCGTTCTCTATTTACCCCACATCCTGTCACGCATTCTCCTTCCATAGCTCACTCTCTTATCATCCATCCCTGCCCTTCACTCCTTGCTACAGCAACTTAGTGCCCTGGAACGACCATGCACGGTATTGGATGTAGGATGGACATGGGTGGGTTTACATTCTGTGGTCTTGAGGAAATTGCCTAAGCCTCAAATACATGATTTACTCATCTTCAAAATGGGTCAGTAAAAAAGTATGGGCAAAATTTCTATGTTGACATGAGATGACATCTGTGAAGAATCTATGTCTTAAGAGACAACAATAAACGCAGTACCTAAAAAATAAAATGGGCTGTTATAATAATCACAATCATCTTCATCAGCGCCATCAACAACAGCAACAACCAAATGCTAGTATTTCTCCTACTTTCCTCTTTTCATTTTCCCAGTCTCTCTCAGTTCTCAGGTCCTCCTGGATGAAGTTGTGTCCCTATTATATGCTCGCATCATCCTCCAAATGGCCCCTCTCCTAGTTCCTATAACACTGGCTTATAGTTGTCTGTTTGACCTTCCTTTTGTCCTCTCCACTTGGATCAGGGGCCCCGTCTTGATCATCCCTATGTGTCTGGGGCCTGGGACAGTGCTGTACGAGCATCAGGTACCAGGGTCAGGACTAGAGTGAGGCCAGTGAGGTACCTACACCAGGATGTGTAGGGAGCTCAGAATCATGCCTCTGTAACAGATACCCAGTAAAAATACACTGAATGGTTTGTGTGCTCCTTCCCCTATATTTTTTCAATCCTATCAGCCTGTCCATTGCTCTGTCTCTCTTTTCTCTCCCTCTCTTCCATTCGCTCCTGTCCTCACCCATGATTTTCACTCTCTGGCATGTTCCTTTAACAGCATCAGCCTTCTCTCCCCTTCCCCCCTCCTCCTCCAGTCTCCCCTGTGCTCCTTCTCCTGGATCCTCCCCAGCCCTTTCTCTGTCTACTTGCTTGAATCTGGCAAACTTTCTTCCCTTTGCCTCTTTCTTTATTGACTTGTATGGGGTTATTTTGTCCATGGAGGGAAAGGATTTCTTTGATACTCCAAAGGATCAGCCCGGGCACAAAAGCCACGGACAGCTTTTGTTTGATGTGGACAATTTTATTCCCATTCAATTCCCTGGGTTTCAAATAGCTGCAGATCTGTGAACTCAAAACATCTGAGCCAGTTCATCCTCCCTCTCCTGAAAGTGCACAGGCATTTTTTTTTTTTTTTGAGTCTTTAACAACCTGTCCTGTACCTCACTGAACAGAGGTCACATCATTAGTAGGGCCCTGAGTTCATCCTGAAAAGTTAAAACTGTTAAATTAAGACCAGATCCAGGTACAGCTCTTTAAACAAAAGTGAAAGATACAAGCAAAAACCCAAAGGACTTCCTTCTTCCTGTCACATGTTCATCGTGTCCTCCACTTTCTAAGGTCAAAACTTTTTTAAACACTTACATCTACTATCTGAGCTACATTCACCATTGGCAGTATAGTCCTTCTCTAATTAGGATATTTGCCCAAATAAAACTGCCTTGAATAATTTTAAATTTAAAAAATTTATCAAATAGGGCACGAGCGGCCTTATAGATTTAAAATATGGATACATAAGTTTATATGAACAATTTGTAGACTAATTGAACAGATATGTGCTATGGGGTTTGGTGTCTCCTCACCCCAAGTGTCTATGGCTCTCCAAAAGTTTCCCATATATTAGCTAGCATGCCTGATCTATAAAATATGATACTGGTCTCAACATTTGCTCTAATCACTCTTAGAGAAAGGGTTAAATTCAAGATGAAAATGTAGATTCATGGAAAACCCCACACTTTGGAGACATCACCTCTACCTGGGGAAGCAGAGGGCGGTGCTGAGCTGGGTGAGTCGAGGCAAAGAGGGAAGCAGGATCATCTTGGGTACAGAAAATGTCTAATATTTGGTGGAAGGCTAAGGCCCTGCTGTACCTTCTCGGGCGAGACATTTTGCAACATGTGACACAATTTAAAAATGCATGTAATGACTGACCCTGCATTCCCAACCCTGAGAATATATTCCACAAATACATTGGCACATGTGAGAAAGACGTATGTATATGCAACAGGAACACTGAAACATTGCTGGTGGAAAAAAATGATCAGAAATAACTTCAATGTCAATCAGCAGAAGTAATTATATTACACACATGCCTTGAAATATCTTGCAGCTGCCAAAAATAATGAGCTTTTATGTACCAATATGGTAAATCTTTCTGATTTAAGACCAAGGGGGATGGGCTGGATGGGGGATGGGCATTAAGGAGCGACATGATGGAATGAACACTGGGTGTTGTATGCAACTGATGAATCACTGAACTCTACCTCTGAAACTAATGATACACTATGTGTTAATTTACTGAATTAAAATAAAGTTTAAAGAAAGACCAAGTGTTAATATCATGGAGAGGATGGTACCATTGCGATGCATTTTGACATGTCAGCTTGGCTAGCCTGAACTATAGTCCTCAGGATGCCCTAGTCATATATTTTTTGGTTAGGGACAGCTAAAGGGATATGCTCTCAGGAGAGCTGGTGGGCAGAAAGGAAGCTGTGGTCATTTTGCAGCACATCTGAATCTCTCCCAGTTACTCAATCAAACTTTAATATTGATGTGGCTGTGGAGGGAGTTCGCAGATGTGATTAAAGTCCCTAATCAGTTGACTCTGGGATAATCAAGAGGGAGATTATCCAGGGTAGGCCTGATTTAATCAGTTTGAAGGTCTTCAGAAAGAGTCCTAAGCATCTGAGGCATATAAGACACTCCAGACCTTCAGCCCACAGGCAGCGTTCTCACATTTTGTGAGAGGCTGATACACCCAAGAGCTGCTGGGGTAGCTGCTGCTTGTTCTTCTCCTTGAATCTTCCTTCCTGACCGGTCACTCCCTATGGACTAGGATTTTCAGCTCATGGCTGTGGGGTTCAGTCTGCTTGTGATTTTTCCTTCCTGACAGCCTGTACTACAAACTTTGGACATGCTTAGCCAGCCTCAACAACTGCTCTAGCCAATGTCATGGAAAAATTCCTACATGTGTGTGTGTGTGTGAGTGTGTACTTATCATACAGGTTGTCCTTTTCTGGTTAAACCCTGACTGATGTGCCTTTAGTGTAAAAAAAAAATAATAATAATAATACATTAGATATCCAGTGTTGGAAAGCCAGAAATCACTACCAGTGGTGTGTCTGTGGAAAGGCTCTGCGGGATGAGAAGCCAAGAACAATGGTGGGACGAGAGGCATTCCTACCTTTTATACTTAACTTTGTGTTTTAACTTATTCAAAGGTCAACTTAATTTTCTGTGGTAGTAAAAAAGCACATAAAATTTGCCATCTCCAGTGATTTTCAAATGTATAGTTTGGTAGCGCCATATTTACGCTTTTGTTAAACACATCTCTGGAACTTTTTTTGTCTTGCAAAACTGAGCTTCTACACCTTTTAAACAACAGTTATCCTTTATCTTCTATTCCTAGCCCTGGTAACCACCTTTTAGTTCCTCCCTCCAGGCACCAGACAACCTTTAGATGTCAGATATAAGTAGAATCAGACCATATAAGTAGAACTGTGGCCATGGTTAATTTTAATACAATTTTTAAATTGTATTTAATAATTTAAAAAACTTTATTTATTTGAGAGAGAGGGAGAGAGGGAGTGTAAGTGGGGGGAGGGGCAGAGGGGGAGGGAGAGGATGGGAGAAAGAATCCCAAGCAGACTCCGTGCTGAGTACAGAGCCCGACGCGGGGCTCAATCTCACGACCCTGAGATCATGACCTGAGCTGAAACCAAGAGTTGGATGCTTAACCGACTGAGCCACTCAGGTGCCCCTCAATTGTATTTAATAATTTCAACACAATGTTTGAAAATACTGCCAAAGCACAATACCTATACCTAATACCTTTCCTTTCCAGGGGGAGACTATCATAAGTATTGGCTGACTGGTTATTTGATTCATTGTTTTCTGTCACTTAACACAGACCTTATTTTATACCTAACTTCCATTTATTCAACAAATATTCATTGACGGTCAAAAAGCGTGAGCTACCAGGTCGGATACCTGGGAACATGAAGATAAATAGGTGAAATAATAAAAATTTTATTTATCGTATTGGCTGTCTTTGGAGCCACTGAGATAATGGACGTAACATGGTCACCACAGTTGTAACATTGTTATTAATAACAATGAAATCCAATGTGGAGCCCAAGGAGGGCAATCCCTATTCCCTAATGCAAATCTGCTGATTGAATCTGGGGAAGCCAATCACCACTGCCCTGGATACTTGCAGAGATGGACATTAGGGGTATATGCTCTGTGAGCTGCACTGATTGATATCATGTGCTCTAGTATAAAACAATTCACTGAGAGATATTTTATTGAAAGTGAAAAAGAAGGGGCTAAGAGTGCAGGATGCACTAGAGCCTAGTTCATGTTTTTGTTGTGTTTAATTTAATCCTAATTCTTTAGACAACTGAAAACTATAGAGAATTTCCCTTTATTCGTTCTCCTTCCTATATATGGATAGGCTAATATTACCACTATCAAAGTGATAATATTATGAATGATAATTTAAGCCATGCATTGAGAACTAATTCTGTGCCATATACTATTCTAAGTCTTTTATATGGATGGATCAGTTTAACTGTAACAAAACCCCTATGAAGTAGGTGAATGTCATTATCACCACTTTTCCAATTAAGGAACTAAGGTTTATAAAAGCTATAAAGTGTGCTTATGGCTAAGGACAGCCTGGGTCCTTTGTCAATAGGAGTGTTGCCCTACTGAGTACATGTGTTGTGGTGGGCAAAGGGGTTTTGGAGACGAAGAGTATCCAGCCTCTGCCCTTGAAGGTAAGTGGAAGGTACCAGACATACATAATGAGTTGTAATGTAATGAGTATAATTCAAAGCAAGATGGTACAAGGGTCCCAAGAGACACCCAAAGAAAGGAAAACGGGCTCTTGCTGCCCTGTATGTCAGAAGTCACACATACTTACAACAAAGCTGGCATCATTCAGAACAGATGGCCTGTTGGTGAACAATTTTAGAGTCAGTTTGTAATTTGCACTGCACGCATGCCCACATTTGCACAAGTAAGCACATTGTTTTGGAACCTCCATACCATTCCATTTCTACACTAGGATCATGGTGTTTTCACAGTTCTTGGCACATACTGCATGGTTATTCAATAAATATTAATAAATAGTTTATTATAGATAGTATAGGCTTTAGATTCCAGAAGGCCTGGGTTCAAATACTATTCCATGGATAAGTTACTTATCTTCTCTGGTACTTAAGAGTCCTTATTTATAAAAAAAAAGGAAATTGTAATGAGATACCAACCTTATTGGGTTGTTCTGATGATGAAATGAGAAACTCAAACAAAATAATTAGCATCATGCCTGGCACATGTAAGTGCCTAGTGAATAGATGCTATGATTGGGTTCTTAAAATAATGACCCAAAAGCATTCTGAAGGATTAAGCCAATAGGTTCCCCAAAAAGACCACTTTGGAAAACATTACTCCTTTGTATGGATGAATCCAGGTATATATATTAAATACTGAGCATGTTTCTTTAAAATTTTATGCTGTAAAGTGAAAAATATATGGGTGATCTAAATTTGGCATAAAAGCAAAGAAAGAAAGCCTGGTTTGTGTAATTCCCTTGTACCTTCAGTGAGAGTGGCCTAGCAAATGAATTCACGTAACAATTCCGAACTAATCCAAGCTTTCTCTATATCCAGGCTGTGGCACGGCCTGGATTTCATCTTGTCAAACCCTGGAATTTCAGCACTGACAAGTAGATTTCTCTCTCTCTCTCTGGCCATACCACACTTTCTGACTGTGGGCATTGTATTCCTCTAACCTGCTTTATCTCTGATACAGGAAGGGGCACAGAAAGGGGCTGTGAGGTTGTCAGTGGATGGTTTCTGAATTGGGGATTAAGATCATACATCTACATACAAATCGACTTGGTCTTCCTAGCATTTTCCTCTCTGCCTTCCCCTCCCAAATTCAAGGTGGAGTCTGGAAGCTGCTCGAACATTATGGCTGTTATAGAACCAAGCTATAATTTTCAGGCTAATGGAAGACATATTGGCAAAAGTTGACATTAAGTGGAACTAATTGCACTGTAAGTGCTAAATAACTAAGAAATAACTACCTTATAATTTATGGTTCAGAGTGGACTATTCAGTAACTTTGGAGCTCTTCGTATAGCAAGAAGCTCAGTGATGCATGAGCTGCCAAACTTTCCACCATTCGGGGGCTCTAGAAGCCGAAGATCATGCATTGCACAGATATGCAAGGCTGCGGTTTATAAAGGCAACCTTCGCTACTCTGTGGATAATGGCTTCACTCCGATGCTTAGTGCATGAGAATTGTGCCTCACAGAGTCTTTGCTGCAGATCCACTGTAGGTTGAAATCCCAAGCCTAGTGCATATTTAAGGAGTATGTTTTTAATGCTATACTTCTGCTAATGGATGGACATTCTGCCATAGACAAAATAAATTAAAAGAGAAAGTAAGGGCAAGTGACAAGGCGTAAAGAATATGCATCTCAAAAACAAAGCCCAGGACGAGACAGCTTCACAGGTGGTTCTACCAAACATTTAAAGACAAGTTAATGCCTATTTTTCTCAAACTATTCCAAAAAAAAGAAGAGAAAGGAAAACTTCCAAATTCATTTTATGAGGCCAGTATCACCCTGATACCCAAACCAGATAAAGACACCACACACACACACACACACACACACACACACAAAGAACTACAGGCCAACATCCCCAATGAACATAGATGAAAAAATCCTCAACAAAATATTAGCAAACCAAATCCAATAATACATTAAAAAATCATATACCATAATCAAGAGGGATTTATTCCCAGGATACGAGAGTGGATCAATATTCACAAAACAATCAACATGATACATCATATCAATAAGAGAAAGGAAAAGAACCATATGATCATTTCAATAGATGCAGAAAAAGCATTTGACCAAGTACATCATTCATGATAAAAACCTCTGCAAACTAGATCTAGAGGGAACATCCCTCAACATAATAAAGACCTTATATGAAAAACCCACATCCAATACTGTATTCAATGCTGAAAAACTGAGAGCTTTTCCCATAAGGTCAGGAACAAGACAGGAAATTGTACTACTTTTATTCAACATAGTATTAGGAGTCCTTGCCACAGCAATCAGACAAGAGAAAGGAATAAAAGGCATCTACATTATTAAGGAAGAAGTAAAACTTTCATTATTTATAGATGATGTGAAATTATATACAGAAAACCCCAAAGACACCACCAAAAAACCTACTAGAGCTGATAAATGAATTCAGTAAAGTTATAGTATGCAAAATCAATGTGCAGAAATCTTGCATTCCTATACACTAATAATGAAGTAGTGGAAAATGAAATTAAGAAAACAATCCCATTTACAATTACACCAAAAACAATAAAATATCTAGGAATAAACTTAACCAAAGAGGTGAAAGACCTGTACTCTGAAAACTATAAAACAGTGATAAAAGAAATTCAAGATGACACAAGGAAATGGAAAGACATTCCATGCTCATGGATTGGAAGAACAAATATTGTTAAAATGTCTATACTACCCAAAGCAATCTACAGATTTAATCTAATACCTATCAAAATGCCAACAGCATTTTTCACAGAACTAGAAAAACAATTCTAAAATTTGTATGGAACCACAAAAGACCTTGAATAGACAAAGCAATCTTGAAAAAGAAAAACAAACTGGTGGTATCATAATTCCAGATTTCCAAGTTATATTACAAAGCGGTAGTAATTAAAACAGTATGGTACTTGTATAAAAACAGACACAGATTAATAGAATAGAATAGAAAACCCAGAAATAAACCCACAATTATATGGTCAATTAATTGCTGACAAAGGAGGAATGAATATCCAACGGGAAAAAGACAGTCTCTTCAACATATGGTGTTGGGAAAACTGGACAGCAATATGTAAAAGAATGAGACTGGACGACTTTCCTTCATCATACACAAAAATAAACTCAAAATGGATTAAGGGCCTAAATGTGAGACCTGAAACCATAAAAATCATAGAAGGGAGCACAGGCAGTAATCTCTCTGACACTGGCTGCAACAACATCTTTCTAGGTATGTCTCCTGAGGCAAGGGAAACAAAAGCAAAAGTAAACTTATTGGGATTACATCAAAATAAAAAAGTTTCTGCATAGTGGAGGAAAACAGCAACAAAACTTTTAGCAACCTACTGAATGGGAGAAGATATTTGTAAATGGCATATCCGATAAAGTGTTAGTATCCAAAATATATAAAGAACTGATAAAACTGTACACCCAAAAAACAAGTAATCCAGTTAAAACATGGGCAGAAGACATGAACAAACATTTCTCCAAAGAAGACATACAGATGGCCAACAGACACATGAAAAGATGTTAATCATCACTTACCAGTAGGGAAATGCAAATCAAAACTACAAAGAGATATCACCTCACACCCGTCAGAATGGCTAAAATCAAAAACATGAAACAACTTTGGAGAAAAAGGAACCCTCCTGCACTGTTGGTGGGAATGCAAAACTGGCGTAGCCACTGTGGAAAACAATATGGAGGCTCCTCAAAAAATTAAAAATAGAACTACCCCAAGATCCAGGAATCTCCCTACTGGGTATTTACCCAAAGAATACAAAAAGAGTAATTCAAAAAGATACATGCACCCCTACGTTTATTGCAGCATTATTTACAATAGCCAAACTATGGAAGCAGCCCAAGTGTCCATCAATAGATGGATGGATAAAGAAGATGTGGTATAAACATGTAACGGAATATTACTCAGCCATAAAAAAAAAGAATAAAATCTTGCAAACAAATTGATGGTTACCAGAGAGTAGGTGAGTGGGGGGATGGGGGAAATAGGTGGAGGGGATTAAAAAGTACACTTATCATGATGAGAAAAAAATAATAAAAATTGATTAAATAAAAAAATAAAGAAAAAGAATATTACTCTCATCTGGATGACAACTATCATTTCACTTAGGCTACAAATTCTAGTACTTCCAAACCATCTTCTGAGTACAGCCTTAATACAGGACTCCATTCATTGTCCATTAACTGGTGCAATAATCTTCTGATATCCTCGTCACCCATTTTTCTTTCCTACCCCACTTGTGTCCCCAGTTCTGCTCCTCACATTTATCACTATCCTCCAAAACCAAAAATGTGCTCAGACTACTTCCCTTGCTCAAACTCCTTAAATTACCTCCTGTTATCTAAAACAGTATTTTTCAAAGCAGTGATCCATGCAACACTAATCACAGGAGATGCATTTATATATATGTATCTATGTGTGTGTGTGTATATATATATATATAGAGAGAGAGAGAGAGAGAGAGATAATATCTGTATCTGTCTATATGTATCTATCTAGTTAAATGTATTTTTAAAATTCTGAATACTTAGAAAGGTTCTAAGAAGGCTTGTAGAAAAGAATTTTGTTTAACTTTGGTTAAGTTAGTTTTGTTCAATCTTTGGCCATAGAAATTCATGTGTGTGTGTGTGTGTGTGTGTGTGTGTGAATAACGTCTCTCTCTACACCCTTATTGCCCCATACACTCTAGTCTCTTCTTTCCTGGAAAGCATTTTTGAGAAATACTGGTCCTCAGGTCAGATTCTAGCTCTGTAGTATACATTCTTCTCTGTTCACTTAATTTATAACCACTCTTTCAGAAAGTCCACAGACACTGTCCCCATCAAACCTTCTCTATACTGCTCAACCAAATTTAGTCATTCCTTTAGGTTCTTATAGTAGTCTGTTTTAGATCTATGTACATTGTTCTGTAAATATTTGTCTTCTCAATATAAGCCAGAATTTCTCATCTTGGGCACTACTGATAATTCTTTGTTGTGTGGTGGGGGGAGGGCGTCTTGTGCATTGTAAGATGTTAACAGTTTCCCTGGCTTTTACTCACTAGGTGCCAGAAGCACCAACATTACCCCACCGCTCCCACTTATGATTATCATAAGCATCTCCATATATTGCCAAATGTTCACTGGGGCATAAAATTACACCCTGTTGAGAACCACTAATCTAAGGGGTGAGGTACTAGAGGCCAGAAGTTTCAGCTTGCTCATTCATTTATCTCCACACCTAATACCCATGGTTGACTATAAATACTTGAACAGTTCTTTGCACCCCGCCCAAATCTTTGCCAAACTACAGAACACATGAATAAAATAAATTCATCTCATTATAAATATCTGCATATACTATATTATTATTATGTTAATATCTGTAATATTAATGTAATTAATTACTGTCATCCAACCACATTTCAAGAAAAAACATGCTTGCATTTGACAGATTTATGGAAAGAAACAGAAAAAGTAAAACTAGATTGTTGATACGGTAAGTAGTAGTTTCGGTAAAGTATTAGGTAGTAATAGCAGCCACGTGTTTAGTGTTTTTATATTTTCCAACTTACTTTCTTAACCTCACTTTCACCAACTGTAAAATGGGTACACTGTTATCTATTCTTTAATCACAAATGGTTCCTCTGATGGTAAATTAAATACATATTTTAGAAAGACTTTGAAAATGCTAGAGTACTCAGGAAAGGAGATGATAATCT
Source organism: Callorhinus ursinus (assembly GCF_003265705.2). NCBI lineage: Eukaryota > Metazoa > Chordata > Mammalia > Carnivora > Otariidae > Callorhinus > Callorhinus ursinus. The sequence goes on from NW_027397086.1 coordinate 11,884,112, forward strand.
TATTTAACATGTCTGAGGACTAGAAGATACTGCTCCTTATAAATTTATTCTTCTCCAAAAAATAAATTTCTATTATTCTTGGAAGAACTAAAATATAAGTATCTAAAGACCAAAAAATGGTTTTTAAATTTTAATTTGACATTTTAGATAGTAGCTTCTGTAAGTTATTTTACTAATATCCTTTTTTTCAAAAACTAATTGTATCATATTTGCACATAATTGAACTACTAGTCATGAGACAGAATCATCATTGTAACATTCATGTGCATACGGAATCATTTCAACCTCCCTCTAGAAGGTTCAGCACATTGTACGTTCTCCTATTGGTCCCTGGTTCTATTTCTTTTTGTCACTTCTTACTTTTTTCCGTCAGTTACATACCCTGAGCTGTCCCTCTTACAGCTTTCATTGTGTCTTTGCCTAAGACTGCCCTCAAAAAATGTGTTGAAACTACTTATCTTCTATAAAAATTAAGAAAAGACATGAATATGTTCGTTTCACTTAAAAGCAAAGTGAATAAATAGGACCTAGGATCTTCTTTCTTAGGAAGAAAATGTGTGGACATTACTGCATAGATATTGAGATACCGGTTTTTGACTGCTCAGAAATCTTTTATTATTTCTCCTCTTTTTAGAGTTTCAGACTGCATTATTATAAAGAAATGGCATTGTTGCTTGGGTGGGCACCCGCCAGGGGAGGGATGAGATAACACTCTGTGTACACAGAGGGGACAATGAAGGAAGGTGGGAGAAGACAGAGAAGAAAACAAGACAGGATGAAAAAACAGAATATCAGAGTAGAAAGAAGGCAAGAGAAGATTCTGGGTATTAATCTTCTCCTCTAAATGATTTATTCCACCTCTATTATAATCTTGTGGTAGAAAAACAGTCTTCAGAGAAAGATTCTTCCCAAATGTCTAAGTATGTTCCTCATGTGAAGGAGTTCTAATTTATTTTTAATCAAGTGATACTTGGTATATGAAATAATGGTTATCTTGAAAAATGGACGCTGGCATTCATGTGTAACAGAATTTTCCTGTGACCAAAGCTCCCCTTTAGAATAGGTTGATTTTTCGCCCCCTGGGTCGGGGTAGTAGATTTATGTTCTTAGTGTTCCCTTTGTTCTAGGTGAGGCTTCTTTTAAGGAACTTCAGATATTCCCTTTCTCAATATCCTCTGCTGCTACAGTGAGGTTTAGGAAGCAGAGAGCTGGTGATAATTACCACTTCCTGTACATTTTTTTAAAGGTTTTATTTATTTGAGAGAGAGGGGTGGGGAGAGGCAGACGGAGAGGGACAAGTGGACTCTGTGCTGAGCAAGAGTCCGACGTGGGGCTGGATCTTACCTCCCTGAGTGCATGAGCTGAGCTGAAATCAAGAGTCAGATGCTCAACCGAGTCACGCAGGCACTGCCTCCTGTACATTTTCTATGCATACTGTCTTAATTGCTTGAAAAAAATGTAAGTAGACCTTTACAATCTGAATCCAGAAATTCTGTTTTTCAGGATTTTATCTGTAAAAGAGGAATGATATTATCTAACTCAGTGCTTCTTGAATTTTAATGTGAACACAGATTTGTTAACACCCAGGGATTTGTTAAAATGTAAATTCTAATTCAGTACATCTAGGATGTGGCCAAGAATCTGCATTCTGTTGTGGTATTTAATTTATAAGGTTTGTGTAATGATTAAATGAGGTAAAACTTAAAAGATCTCAAAGGATTATGCATATGGAAGCTGAGGATTACTGCTATTTTCTGATGATATACTATACACTAAAAGAGACTATCCAGAGTACAGTTGAAAAGATGTGATGAAATTTTTTTAAGTAAAAAGATTGATATTTGAAAATCTGGGTTCCAGTCCTACAGCTTTTGGGTAAGCTACCTCTTGAGTCACCACTTTCTGCCATGTAGAATGGGAATGACGGCTCATCTTAGAAGGATTACATCAGAAAATGTATCTAAATTCCCTGTCATTGATTCTGGCACATAATAGGCAATCAGTGCATTGCAGTTGTTTTATTATATTGTTACAGAAGGCACAAGGTATAGATACCAGTATCTGTCACTTTGCCCAACTTGTATGTTTCCAGATGGCTTGCAACTGGATCCAGAGACTCAAAAAAGGGGGGAAAAAAAGTAATGAAAGAGATTATTAATGTGACAAATGGAAACTTTTTACTTATAACTGAAACAAAAGACATTTGTGACTAAGATGATAATGGAGAGAATTTTGAGAATGTTTACCCCAATGCCAATTTATTTTCAATAAAAATAGTAAGTGTTCATGGCAATTAGATTTATAGAGTTGACATTTATAAACCCACATGTATTTTACTTATTCAGAACAGTTCAACCTGAATTGAGCTCAAGTCTCCACTGGTGCTACCAATGAAGAAAAAGTTTTTCTATGGAAATGAAGAATGTGAAGCACATTAATATGCAGGAGGAAGAGGATGGAGAGTGTACAGGTGGAGCAAATGCTTAACTCTATTAGTTTGGATTGTCATTTCTTGCTCACTTTTTTATCCATATTAAACTTATTTTCCTGGCAATGCCTTCTACTCAGAAGTTTTAAAAGTAGCCCTTGCTACAGAGGGTAATATATAAATGTATCCTCTGCAGCAGGGGTGGTTAATAAGCTGTAGGACCAAATCTGGCCCTCCACCTATTTTTTGTAAATAAAGTTTTATTGGAAAACAGTCATGCTCACTCATTTACATATTATCTATGGCTGCTTTCACACCATAACATCAGAGTTGAGGGTTTTTGATAGAGACTCTATAGACTACAAAGTCTAAACTACTTACTATCTGAACTTTTATAGAAAAATTTTGTTGAAATCTTCTCTAGAGGAAAATAAATCTAACATTTGTCAACAGCCTACTATATGCCATGTACTTCATCCAAGTTATTTTAATCAGAACCATATTATAAAAATTTCTTTAATGATTTTTATTTGCCAGTAAGTGTTGCAGATGCAGCAATAATCAGTAAAACACAGTTACTACCAACTTATATTTATAGAGGTGGGTAAATGTGATGACACTTAATGTGAACTGTAGAATGCTACAGACTCATGTAGTTAGAAAATCCAGTTGATGTGGTCATGGAACACAATACAACTTTGAGATAAATATTCTTACCCCCATTTTAACAATAAAGAAACTGGGACTCAGAGAGGTTGAGAAACTTGCCCAAAGTCAGGTAGCTAAAACATCAAAGTTGTATTTATACACTTTATATACCATACACACACACCCCCACACACATACTTCTAACTAGAAACCCATGCTTATTGCTCAACTGGCACTGTGCTTCTGGAGTTTGTCTTAGAATTGCTCGCCCTAGTGTCTTACCTCTTATCTGTCCTGCCTTGTCCCATTTTCTGATTTCAGGAAAATTTCTATAATTCTGACCACCTTTCTGGCATGGTACCATTCCTTAAGTCCATTTTCTCTTTGGACCCATGCTTTCCTAGTGCCTGACCCACCTGACTTAATGTTCTCACCAGTATCTCATTTATGTGCCTTGATGGGTGAGGTTTCTCAAGATCCCTGGCTCTGGTCTGACCACATCATTTCTACTCTCAGATTTCCCCTCAGTATTCCTGAGCAAAAGAACCCATGATCCCCCAGTAGTCAATCACTTTGGATCTAATGATAAACCAACAGTGAATAACTCCAGTTAATTTAACATTGAGATGCAGACGGATACTGCTGATGATCAGTCTTGCCTATTTCTTTAGCAATTCTACAAGGAAAGATACACTAAAAGCACGACAAGGAAGACCCTTGCACATGGAATCAGTAAACCTGCTTTTAGGTCTTGCCTCTCTGACTGTTATTTTCTCATTTGTAAAATTCAGATAATTATAGGTATCTTACAGACTTACTGTGAAGTTAAAATGAGCCAAGTTTTGTGACGGCACTTTGTATAAATATAGGTAATTGCACATATATAGGGTGATGGTATTAATGTTAATTTTACTATTAGCTATTGTGTAAATGCATTTAAACTGTCATGCTAATAATTTAATATTGCAGTGGGATAAAGAGGAAAAAATAAGAACATGGGAGATTAGAAGCAAAATATGAGTACAAAGTACTGTTTTAGGAGAAAACAGAAGCAGAGCATAACCTGGAGGATCAAAAAGACACAATGCCAGAAGATATGTAATCTATGGAAAAACCAGACACAAAAGAGAACACACACCCCATGCTTTACTCTTGCCTGAGGACCTAAAAATTACTTCTCTAACTCAAAGGAACTGGATGCTTCCTCCTTATTAATATATATTTTATTGTTTATAAAATCTAATATGTTTTACACATAACATATAATGTTTCACTTTCTTCTTTTTATTGATTCGTTTCTATTAAACAAAAGTATACAGATTGATGGCAAATGGGTGTGAGTTCCTTTTGGGGGTGATGAAAACGTCCTAAAATTGATTGTGGTGAGGCTCCATAACTGAATATGAATATACTAAGAAACACTGGGCTGTACACTTTATACTGATCCACTATGGCAGTCATTGTGCAATTCACCAAATATGTGTAGTAGTTTACTTCTCTAGGCACACGGGAAGACTGATTTTTTCCCCCCACTTTGGAATCAGCATGCCAAGGTGACTTACTTTGGCCAATGAACTATGAATGGGAGTGCCACGAGTCACTTAAAGACGGAGGTTTTATGAGCCACTATGTGATTTGACACATTTCATTTTCCACCTCGGTAATCATAGCAGAGAACACTGAGATTAAGTCTCCATCAGGCTGTGCTTTAGCTCACCCCTGTTGTACAGCATAAGCAGGAATCAAACCTTTTCTTTAAACCACTGAAACATTGGTGGTGTTTGTTAACCAGCATAACCTAGCCAATCCTGACTGATAAATCTAACCAGTCATAAACTAAACTGAAAAACTCCAAGCCTTCCCTAGAAAAGAATTTGCAATGGCAAACTCACCACATACAAGAGGGCAGGCCAACATGTAGGCAGATCCAGTAATTACTTTAGGAAGGACAAAAAGTAAGTGTTTTCAATGTCTTCTCCAAATTTCACCAATTAAATAAGCCACTCCTCCCTGAAGGAGTAAGAAGGACAAAGAAAGAACATTATTTATTGAAGTGAAAGTTCTATTATGGACACATGATTCCATAGGAATGGAGGTTCCTCTTGAGTAAGAAGGTAATTCACTTAAACTCCCTAAGAGGATTTGAGTTCTCCAATAAAGAGTGTTACAGCTCTCCACAATCTTCCTCCTGCCTATCCTTTCCTCTCCTTTCTGCATCTGCTTCTTCTCAGGTTGTGTGTATTAAGTGAGGCGATGTATGTGAACATGTTCTGTAAACTGCAAAGTGCTACATTAATATTAGTTATGATTTTCCATTCTGTGAAATGAATGTAACATTCCCTTCCCTGTTCACCTCTCACAGTTATACAGAATCCCACTCAGATGGGAAGATGAAAGTAATATCACTTCATAAATTTTAAATACCCACATGTATCTAAGCCATTAGTATTATTTTAATATGTGTTCTTATCAATTATGCAAGAATTTATTTACTCTATGACTCTAAAACTTACTAAATCTCTAATGTTTTTTAATAATTTTTATTGTTATGTTAATCACCATACATTACATCATTAGTTTTTGATGTAGTGTTCCATGATTCATTGTTTGTGCATGACACCCAGTGCTCCACGCAGAATGTGCCCTCTTTAATACCCATCACCAGGCTAACCCATCCCCCCACCCCTCCCCTCTACAACCCTCAGTTTCTCTTTCAGAGTCCATCATCTCTCATGGTTCATCTACCCCTCCGACTTACTCCCCTTCATTCTTCCTATCCTGCTATCTTCTTCTTTTTTTTTCTTAACATATATAGCATTATTTGTTTCAGAAGTACAGATCCGTGATTCATCACTCTTATACAATTCACAGTGCTCACCATAGCACATACTCTCCCCAATGTCTATCACCCAGCAACCCAGTCCCTGCCACCCCCCCACCAATCCAGCAACCCTCAGTTTGTTTCCTGAGATTAAGAATTCCTCATATCAGTGAGGTCATATGATACATGTCTTTCTCTGATTGACTTATTTCACTCAGCATAACACCCTCCAGTTCCATCCACGTCATTGCAAATGGCAAGATCTCATTCCTTTTGATGGCTGCATAATATTCCATTGTGTATATATACCACTTCTTCTTTATCCATTCATCTGTCGATGGACATCTTGGTTCTTTCCACAGTTCGGCTATTGTGGACATGGCTGCTATAAATATTGGGGTGCAACGTAACCTTCGGATCCCTACATTTGTATCTTTGGGGTAAACACCCAGTAGTGCAATTGCTGGATCGTATGGTAGCTCTATTTTCAACTGTTTGAGGAACCTCCATACTGTTTTCCAGAGTGGTTGCACCAGCTTGCATTCCCACCAACAGTGTAGGATGGTTCCCCTTTCTCCACATCCCCGCCAACATCTGTCGTTTCCTGACTTGTTAATTTTAGCCATTCTGACGGGTGTGAGGTGGTATCTCATTGAGGTTTTGATTTGGACTTCCCTGATGCCAAGCGATGTTGAGCACTTTTTCATGTGTCTGTTGGCCATTTGGATGTCTTCTTTGGAAAAATGTCTGTTCATGTCTTCTGCCCATTTCTTGACTGGATTATTTGTTCTTTGGGTGTTGAGTTTGATAAGTTCTTTATAGATTTTGGATACTAGCCCTTTATCTGATCTGTCATTTGCAAATATTTTCTCCCATTCTGTCGGTTGTCTTTTGGTTTTGTGGACTGTTATTTTGCTGTGCAAAAGCTTTTTATCTTGATGAAGTCCCAATAGTTCATTTTTGCCCTGGCTTCCCTTGCTTTTGGCGATGTTTCTAGGAAGAAGTTGCTGCGGCTGAGGATGAAGAGGTTGCTGCCTGTGTTCTCCTTTAGGATTTTGATGGACTCCTGACTCACGTTTAGGTCTTTCAACCATTTGGAGTCTATTTTTGTGTGTGGTGTAAGGAAATGGTCCAGTTTCATTCTTCTGTATGTGGCTGTCCCATTTTCCCAACACCATTTGTTGAAGAGACTGTCTTTTTTCCATTGGACATTCTTTCCTGCTTTGTCAAAATGAGTTGATCATAGAGTTGAGGGTCCATTTCTGGGCTCTCGATTCTGTTCCATTGATCTATGTGTCTGTTTTTGTGCCAGTACCATACTGTCTTGATGATGACAGCTTTGTAACAGAGCTGGAAGCCCGGAATTGTGATGCCGCCAGCTTTACTTTTCTTTTTAAACATTCCTCTGGCTATTCGGGGTCTCTTCTGTTTCCATACAAATTTTAGGATTATTTTTTCCATTTCTTTGAAAAGGGTGGATGGTATTTTGATGGGGATTGCATTGAATGTGTAGATTGCTCTAGGTAGCACTGACATCTTCACAATGTTTGTTCTTCCAATCCATGAGCATGGAACGTTTTTCCATTTCTTTGTGTCTTCTTCAATTTCTTTCCTGAGTATTTTATAGTTTTCTGAGTACAGATCCTTTGCATCTTTAGTTAAATTTATTCCTAGGTATCTTATGGTTTTGAGTGCAATTGTAAATGGGATCGACTCCTTGATTTGTCTCTCTTCTGTCTTGTTGTTGGTGTATAGGAATGCCACTGATTTCTGTGCATTGATTTTATAGCCTGCTACTTGACTGAATTCCTGGATGAGTTCTAGCAGTTTTGGGGTGGAGTCTTTTGGGTTTTCCACATACAGTATCATATCATCTGCAAAGAGTGAGAGTTTGACTTCCTCTTTGCCGATTTGGATGCCTTTGATTTCTTTTTGTTGTCTGATTGCTGTGGCTAGGACTTCTAATACTATGTTGAATAGCAGTGGTGAGAGTGGACATCCCTGCCGCGTTCCTGACCTTAGGGGAAAAGCTCTCAGCTTTTGCCCATTGAGAATGATATTCACTGTAGGTTTTTCATAGATGGCTTTTATGATATTGAGGTATGTACCCTCTATCCCTATACTCTGAAGAGTTTTGATCAAGAAAGGATGCTGTACTTTGTCAAATGCTTTTTCTGCATCTATTGAGAGGATCATATGATTCTTGTTCTTTCTTTTGTTAATGTATTGTATCACGTTGATTGATTTGCGGATGTTGAACCAGCCTTGCAGCCCAGGAATAAATCCCACTTGGTCATGGTGAATAATCCTTTTAATGTACTGTTGGATCCTATTGGCTAGTATTTTGGTGAGAATTTTTGCATCCATGTTCATCAAGGATATTGGTCTGTAATTCTCCTTTTTGATGGGGTCTTTGTCTGGTTTTGGGATCAAGGTAATGGTGGCCTCATAAAATGAGTTTGGAAGCTTTCCTTCCATTTCTATTTTCTGGAACAGTTTCAGAAGAATAGGTATTAATTCTTCTTTAAATGTCTGATAGAATTCCCCTGGGAAGCCATCTGGCCCTGGGCTTTTCTTACTTGGGAGATTTTTGATGACTGCTTTAATTTCCTTAGTGGTTATAGGTCTGTTCAGGTTTTCTATTTCTTCCTGGTTCAATTTTGGTAGTTGATACATCTCTAGGAATGCACCCATTTCTTCCAGGTTATCTAATTTGCTGGTATAGAGTTGCTCATAATATGTTCTTAAAATTGTTTGTATTTCTTTGCTGTTGGTTGTGATCTCTCCTCTTTCATTCATGATTTTGTTGATTTGGGACATTTCTCTTTTCTTTTTGATAAGTCTGGGGAGGGGTTTATCATTCTTGTTAATTCTTTCAAAGAACCAGCTCCTTGTTTTGTTGATCTGTTCTACTGTTCTTTTGGTTTCTAGTTCATTGATTTCTGCTCTGATCTTTATGATTTCTCTTCTCCTGCTGGGTTTAGGCTTTATTTGCTGTTCTTTCTCCATCTCCTTAGGTGTAGGGTTAGGTTGTATATTTGAGACCTTTCTTGTTTCTTGAGAAAGGCTTGTATTGCTATATACATTCCTCTCAGGACTGCCTTTGCTGCATCCCAAAGATTTTGAACAGTTGTGTTTTCATTTTCATTGTTTTCCATGAATTTTTAAAATTCTTCTTTAATTTCCTGGTTGACCCATTCATTCTTTAGTAAGATGCTCTTTAGCCTCCATGTATTTGAGTTCTTTCCGACTTTCCTCTTGTGATTGAGTTCTAGTTTCAAAGCACTGTGGTCTGAAAATATGCAGGGAATAATCCCAATCTTTTAGTACCGGTTGAGATCTGATTTGTGACCTAGGATGTGATCAATTCTGGAGAATGTTCCATGGGCACTAGAGAAGAATGTGTATTCCGTTGCTTTGGGATGGAATGTTCTGAATATGTCTGTGAAGTCCATTTGGTCCAGTGTTTCATTTAAAGTCTTTATTTCCTTGTTGATCTTTTGCTTAGACGATCTGTCCATTTTAGTTACGGGGGTGTTAAAGGCCCCCATATTATTGTATCATTGTCAATGTGTTTCTTTGCTTTTGTTATTAATTGCCTTATATAATTGGCTGCTCCCACGTTAGGGGCATAGATATTTACAACTGTTAGATCTTCTTGTTGGATAGACCCTTTAAGTAGGATATAGTGTCCTTCTTCATCTCTTATTACAGTCTTTGTTTTAAAATCTAATTTGTCTGATATAAGGATTGCCACCCCAGCTTTCTTTTGGTGTCCATTAGCATGGTAAATGGTTTTCCACCCCCTCACTTTCAATCTGGGGGTGTCTTTGGGTCTAAAATGAATCTCTTGCAGACAGCATATCCATCGAATTCTGCCCTCGTGAGTCTGTAGTTGTTTCTCTCTCTTTTTCTCAGCCTCTTTATTTTCCATCATTTGGTCTTCTCTATCGCTGATTTTCTCTTCTGCCTCATTTATCCTAGCAGTTAGTGCCCCCATTTTTGATTGCACCTCATCAGTAGTCTTTTTGATTTTGACTTGTTTAGATATTAGTTCTTTTATTTCTCCAGAAAGGGTTTCCCTAATAACTTCCACACTTTTTTCAAGCCCAGCTAGTATCTTTAAAGTCATGATTCTGAACTCTAGGTCCGACATCGTACTAATGTCCATATTGAGTAGGTCCCTGGCTGACGGTACTACCTCTTGTTCTTTTTGCTGAGGCGATTTTTTTCTTCTTGTCATTTTTTGCAGAGCAGAACAGATGAATGAGAGAACAGAATGCTAACAAGTTAACAATGTCTCCAGCAAATATAATCTATACAAATCAGAAAAGACCTGAAACCAGGGGACAAGAAAGGGAAAGAAAGAAGAGAGAAAAAAAAAAGGAAAAAGAAAAAGATAAAAACAAAGAAAAACAGAACAAAACAAAACAAAACAAAACAGAATATGATCAAATATGATCAGGCTAGTGCATAGATCAGTGCCACACACTAGTTTTTGGGCATATTTTAGTCTGTTAGAAGTAAGTGCCTGCTAAAATTTTAAAGGAAGAAAGACATATATGTACAAAATAGGGGTTGATACAATGAAGGGAGGGCAGATGACTGTAAAGATGAAATTTATAAAAGATTTTATAAAACGAATTGATAAGAAGTTGTTTTTTAAAAAGAAAGAAGATGATTTAAAAAGAAAAAGAAAAAAGAAAAAAAAGAAAAAAAAGGGAGAGAATGTGATCAGGGAGGAGAATAGAACAAAGCCATACACTAGTGATTTAGGGTATAGTTTGATCTGTTAGAAGAAATTCTATCTCAAAATTTTAAAGAGAGAACAGCTTATATATATATGCCAAAAATAAGGGTAACTACTATGAAGGGATAAAAATATGACTCTAAAAATGAAAAATAAAAAAAAATTTTTTTAAAAAAGGGATTGATAAGATGTAGTTTGAGAAAGAGAAAAAGAAAAATTCAAAAAAAAGTTAAGAAAATTAACTTTGAAAAACTAATGAATTATGGTAAAAAAGCCATGAATTCTATGTGCAGTATTCCCCTAGCGCTGGAGTTCTCCGGTTCTCCTTGATCGGTAAACTTGGTCTTGGCTTGCTAGCTGTTCGTGCTGATCTTCTGGGGGAGGGGCCTGTCGCCGTGGTTCCCAAATGTCTTTGCCGGAGGCAGAATTGCCCCGCCCTTGTGAGTCCGGGCTAAGCAATCTGCTCGGGTTTGCTCTCGCGAGCTTTTGTTCCCTGCATGCGATTGTTACAGCTTTGGAGGACCAGGGTGAAAATGGTGGCCTCCCAATCTCCGCCTGGAGGAGCTGAGAACTCGGGGTCCCGCTCCTCAGTGCGCCCCCAGAGAAAAGCAGTCACTCCCGTCTCCCCGGTCTCGTCCGCCCTCCGTACTCACCCGGCCTGTGATCAAGCCTTTCTATGTCTGGCACCCGACCCCGTGTGGGGTCTCCAAACCCTGCAGATCCCTGCGGTGCACTCCCGCGCTGCTCCTCCCTGGGGAGGAAGGGGAGTCTCCCTGGCTCTGCCGCTTGTTGGGTCCCTGCTGGAGGAGCAGTGGCCCAACTGTCACCGATCACAGTTTATGGCAACCCCGAGCTGAGAGCCCACGCCTCGGCTCTGTCTCTGCAGCCGGCTTCCCCTCTCTGATACCTGGGAGCTCTGCCACACTCAGGCACCCCCGGTCTTTCTGTGACCCTGAGGGTCCTGAGACCACACTGTCCCACGAGGGTTCCTCCCTCCGCTTAGCCACTGGAGCGATGTCTCTCAGCGGAGCCGACTTCTAAAAGTTCCGATTTGTGCTCCGCGGCTCTATCACTTGCCAGAAGTGGCCGACGGAGGTCCCATCCCCCGCCGTCTATGCTCCCAAATATCGCCTGGGATTCACTTCTCCGCACGTCCTACCTTCCAGTAAGTGGTCGCTTCTCTGTTCAGAGAGTTGTTGCTACTCTCCTCTTCGATTTCCTGTTGAGTTCGTAGGTGTTCAGAATGGTTTGATCCCTATTCAGCTGAATTCCTGAGACCAGAGGAAATCCAGGTCTCCTCTCCTCCGCCATCTTGCTCCGCCCCCCCTAAATCTCTAATGTTGAACTAATGACTGTCCTCAGAAAAGTTTCCCTTTTCTGAAGAATGGAAAGAAGTATGGTCCTGTTAAGGACTAAATGAGAAATTACATGAAAATTGTTTCACAGAGTGTGGAATTTTGTCCCCCATAATGTATAACTGTTAGTGTTATCTTCATCTTATAAGGGCTATATAACATTTTATTGTGAGGCAGCACCTCATGGACACTGTTTTATTCACCTTTGGCTGGGAGATGATCTGATTACCCAAGATAAGTCAGAGTTAAACGTGAAAAAGAACACTGTCTTTTTTTTTTTTAAGTAGACTTACACCCAGCATGGAGCCCAACGTGGGGCCTGAACTCACAACCCTGAGGTCAAGACTGAAACTGAGATCAAGAGTCAGACACTTAACCAACTGATCCCCAGAACATGTCTTTTAAATGTGAATTTAATCTACATTTAATCTACATATCTCAACCCAGCTTTTGTCAGTAGTAACAGTGATGCATTGATCTTTATTTATGAAGATGTATTATTTTCAACTATTACTTTGTCTTCAAGTTTCAACATGAGGTTTGGCCTCTGAGAGCCTACAGTGTGCAGAGGCCCTCTGCCAACCCTCATTAGACAATATAAGAGATAATTAGACCTTTTCTTTAGTTCATTGGAATGTTGGTGTTGCTTGTTACATAGCATAACCCAGATCAATCTAACTAAAAAAATCTAGCAAGTTGTAGGTCAAGCTGGATAATTTAAAGCCTCTCCTACAGAAGGTTTGCTCTGTAGAGGAAAGGAATGTTGCTTATTGACTTCCTAAATTCCCAAAACTTTGGCTAATAGATGTGTCTGACATGACTCAGAGTTAATGCTTTTGAGTTAATGCTCAGAGTTAATTGGTACATTGCCATTTGCTGTACAAAAGCCTACTTAGACTTCTTAGTAAAGACAATGACAAGCAGAACAGAAGGAAGAAAGATAGGACAAAGAAAATAAATTAGTGTGGGGAATTGTAATGCTGATTGCTACATGAGGTAGTTTTCAGTTCCATGTGTCATATTTGGCAGCCATGGGTAGCACATTACTGAAGCTGGATTTCTTTACAACAAAGGGAAATAAAGCCAATGCTATCAAAATGCACCTGCCCCTCTTGCCATCACCAAATGAAAAGAAATTACACTGCCTAATCTGGAGATCTTTTTGGATTTAACATCACTAGAGTTTGGGCTTTCATTTAAATTGAGACAAGGGTCAAGAAGAATGTTGCATTTTCATCCTTTTTTTTTCTGATAAAAACATGAAATTTTGAGGGCAGATAAAAAGAAGTACATATAAGACATGGAGAGAGCCTCACTACCTTCAGAAATGAGCACAGATGAGGTTGAGAAAACAGACAGGATTTGAGCATTAAACCAGAAAGTCTCCCCTGAATTCATGTTCTAGATGCAAAAAGTAAATATGACAGTGGGAGCTTTCATAAATTATAGCCACATTATCATTAAGGATATGGAAAGATAAAGGTACCTAACATTTGTTGAACACACGCTATGTGACAGGAATTGTACCTCATGCTTGTGAGCCTCATTTTCCCAATAATTTTTATAAAGCACTTGTTATTTGATGGATATCTGTTATGAGTTTTACATGCACCATCTCATTTAATTTTAACTACAAGTCTGAGTAGATTTTCTCCTATTTTCAGATGGGGAAAGACCAAGCTCAGAAAGGTTAAGTGAACCGTAACAGCTAGTCAGCTAGCCAGTGAGTTGGGAATATTGAGATTTGAACCTCCAATCTGGTTGACATCAAAGCTCAGGCAATTTCCACAATGCCAAAGTACCCCCTGGAGGGTTTCTAGTGTCTCCTCCTGCAGAGGGGATAAAGCTCTTCTGCACAGTCCCTCTGCTGATATGCCATGTATACTAGGGCTAATGGTGTCTCACAAAAAGCTGAATTCCATAGGATGTTTCCTTGAGTTGGAACAGAATCAGCTTCTTTGCAACTTCTACTCATTGACACTAATGGAGTCTTCTGAAACAACACAGAACAATAGTCATTTCTAGATTGGAAACAGCGATTTAGTTGCTATTCAATCTTCACAAGAATGTTTCCTGACCCCTTTAACCATTAGTTCAATGTTCCTTTAAATGTGACTGCTGTAAAGGGACCACTCTGTATTTTGAATAGAGAAATGTGCCCATTTGGATCTCAGTCATTTCCCAAGTACAGCATTCAGATTTAAAAGTTTCACTATAAGATTCATAAAACAAATTCTCTACCACATAAGACTTTTCTGTTTATAATCATTTGCATTTCCCAATTGCCAAAGAAGTGATATAAGCTGCAGTGAAAAAATGACATTTCATTGACACACAGTGGACAATAAAATGACATAATTATGTCCAACACGCATGAATATTTTAGAACTATGCCCAGAGAATGTTAAATAAATCTCTTAAAATTCTGCAACTGCAGCAAGCTTTCAGTTCTCCTATTCCACTCTACTTTCTGTTCATTGGCTTTTAAAGAAATTTTGTCAGTAGAATCATGAGGGCTATTCCTTATATTTTGTCATGTATCCCATTTCTATCATTCTCTAAGGAGCTCAATGTATTTATCCCTTTGACTCCCATGGATTATTTATTTATTTATTTATTTATTATTTTATTGTTATGTTAATCACCATACATTACATCATTAGTTTTTGATGTAGTGTTCCATGATTCACTGTTTGTGCATAAAACCCAGTCCATGGATTATTTATTAAACACATTTTTTTTAACTTGTTAATTTTAAAATTCACAATTTTGCTTTCTCCCACTTAGAGAAAGCAACATTGTTTAAGAAGTGTACAAAAATACAGGGCTTCTTCTTTTCTTTTTTTTTTTTTCCATTTTTAATCTCATTGTACACTACATGATCATTGCAACTTAAGAGTTATATCTATAGCTCCAGCTTTTTTGCAGAGTATTGACATGCAGAAGACCCTCAGTAAAGCTGGTAAAGAGACAGATTTCTGGAAATTCCAATCAGCTACCGAAATGATTCCTGCATAATAGGCAGGATGGAGCAGAGACATTAGCCTTTTAATTTCTAAGATTCAATAATTTTCGAAAGAATGGAACTTGGGCAGTGTAAGATCATCAAGAACTCCTGAATGGCTCTCCATTGTCCTTTAAATACAGTTTAAAAGTTTCTGGCAACATTTAGAGTGTGGGGGATAAGCAGACCTCTGCCTGTGTCTTCACCCCAACCACACGCTTGGTCCTGCCACATCATCCCCGCTGGCTTTATTTCAGACTCCCAAACGAGTTGAACTTTTTGCACATCAGAGTTTTACACAGCCTATTTTCTCTGCTTGGAATGCTCCTTTCCCCACTTGGGTAAGTTCCTCACTAGTAAACTCTCACTTAAATGTCACTTTCCTAAGGAGGCCTTCCCTGTGTGTCCCCAGCACAACACCAAGTATATAGTGGTCCTAGATACCAATAAGCTGAATCATTAAGAAACTGCCACCCACAGTGTGCATTATCTTTATTAGATTAAGTGGGAGACAAAAAATAAGACATGCCATTGAAGAAGCTTTACATTAAGGCTAAAATCAAAAAACATCTTAGCTTGTTTGATGAAATAATTCTTATTGATTATACTCACATAACATCTTCTTTTGTGAGGAGGAGCTAATTTCTTTTTTTTTTTTATAATGGCTCCTGTTTTTTTTTTTTTATAATTATGTTCAGTTAGCCAACATAAAGTACATCATTATAATTTCTTCTTTCATGAAATTTAGAGTAGATGAAATTTGGGACACATGTCAATGAGCATGAGGATATATGTCCCTTCATCTAACAGATTTAGCCGTTATGACTAAGTTTAAATCTGTGACTGTACTTGGAATAGCACCATGATGGGCTGGTCGGGTCTGGTCTCATTACTCACTTAAAGGATGAGGTAACAAAGAAGTAGTGATGTGAATTTGTATATACACTTCATCAAAGAGATGGGACGTGGAGGAGCCAAATAGGATAAAATTGTGTTGAAGTTTTGGTCTCTGGCTTTTTCTTTATGAAATGCAAATCACTCAAAAGGAAGGGCAGTGCCAGTTGTCCACAGGGACAAGGAAGGAGCTAAGTGTTACAGTCCTTATCTTCATGATGGGATTGGCCATTAGCTCAAAGGGTGGCTGCCAGTCCAGGGTTCAGGTTCAGATGATACACCATACTGATGAGCCAGATGAGCCCTACGTTATTCCTCAAAGAAAAGGCATTCTACAGTTGTAGAGTTAGACAACATCAACTCATGTCTGTGATGGAGCCAGGACAGATATGTTATACTGAGTAATAAACAATCCCTGAGTTTCAGAAGCTAAAAATAACAGAGGGTTCTTTCTTTCTCACACTACATGTCCATGCAGGGCAGCAGAGTGCTCTGTCATTACAGTCAATTAGGGACCCTGGCTGATGGAGGACATCCCTACCTATGCTTCCAGGATTACCAAACACTGCAGTGTCTGACACTGCCCTGATAATTAAATACTTCCACCTCGAAATGACACACAGCTTATCTGTTTACATTTTTGGGGGTCAAATCCAGTTATGTGATAAAATCTAACTCAAAGAAGGTAGGGAAGTACAATTTTCCCATGTGCCAAGAAGGGAGAAAATCTGGAATTTTTTTTAACAGACTTAATAATTACTATAGTCTGCTTTTCTGGTAGCAAATATATATATATTTGTAATTTGTAATATGTAAAATATATATATATATATATTACATGGTATACATGCTTATAAATGTAAAGAATTATGCTTTGGTAATGTATTAGTAAATATCAATGCTATATATATATGTTTTACATATTATAAATATTTTATATATTACATATTATATATAATACATATGTACTTATATATATAAAATTTCTCCTTCCTGCTTATAAAACATCCATTCCCACACCACCAAAACAGAGAACTCAAGAGCTCAACTCAAGAACTTGAGGCAAGTCATCCACTCACTAATCAGCTTGAAGTCCAGACTCCTGAATCCCTGCTCTTCCTTCATCAAGTCTAGAGGTGATTCCTTTTGGTTCAGAGATCTGAACTACAAAACTCAACTGAAAAGACATTTTGTAAGCCAATATCCAATAAAATAACATGCATAGGATTACCATAATAAATACTCTCCATTATAAATAGAGGAGACACAGTAGGTGGTCTATCACAACTATGAAATCCTGCTGCAGAGATGTGACAAGGTTTCCTCTGGGAGTAGAAAAGGCTCCCACTTTAGTGTTCCATTCTGTTCCTGGGGTGGGGCCTCTATTCCTTTGCTTTCTGTGGCCCATGATGCTATCATGGTCCGTTTCCTGTTGGTAGAAATGGGATTCTTCCATTTCCATTAACCTCCTTGGCCACACCAAAAAGTGGGCATTGAAGAATATGCCCTATTCAGTTGTTGAGCATCTTTCTCAGTCTCTTTGCTGCTTAGGAGTTTGAGAATCCTAGTATTATTTTAAATCTCAAACATAGACTGTGATTTACTTGCAGTGCCACTCACTTAAAATGCTAGTAGACTTCATATCTCTGAATCCAGTCATTTCTATATGCCAATACCACTCTCACTGTTCTTTCCTAGCTATATTTCTTAGATTTGATGTATCTTTGTTTGCTTTCATCCCATCCCTCCCCTCCCTGCCATTTTAATTACAACAGTCTATAATGGATTCAGGGGCAAGCCAAGATTTCTCTCTTCCCCCAACTCCCCAAACCACTTTTTTACAACTGAATGCAGGAACTTAATTGTACCTTTCCTCTGAAACACCTTAATGGACTCAAGAGGTTTTAACCATGGTTGTAATGGCCATTCCTTTCATCTGACCCTTGCTGCAAATCTAAGTTTTCTTCGGTGTTTGCTATAGTCAATGACATTCTCAATGATACATATGTTTTTTAAAGACTGGGTTGAAAACCAGTTTCCGCTTTTAATCCTGCAAGTTACTAAATCTCTTGAGTGTCTCTACTTTCTTCTATTTAGTTATTTTCTGAACTAATTCTTTTCTCTCTCTCTTTTTTTTTTAAGATTTTGTTTATTCATTTAAGAGAGAGAGAGAGAGCATGAGCAGGAGGAGAGGCAAAGGGAGAAGCAGACTCCCCGCTGAGCCAGGAGCCTGATGTGGGGCTCGGTCCCAGGATCAGGACCTGAGCCAAAGGCAGACGCTTAACCATCTGAGCCACCCAGGTGCCCCTGAACTCATTCTTTTCTTGTAGCAACTTGCCAAATGTTGCCAAAAGCAACTACATCATGTACCATATCACATGAGTATGACGGTGATGACGATGACAACCCTTAAATCTCAATACCTTAAGGCAAGTCCAGTGTGGATTGGCAGTGGCTCTCTACTCATTGCTGTCTCTCAGGACCCACATGCTGGTTGCAGATGCCACCCAAACACAGGCTTCTCTTGTCACTGCAGAAATGGAGAGTGGCCATAATAAAGGAGGAACTGTCTTGTAAAATATCTCCCCCAGGGGAAATAGAGGATGCTTCTGTTCACATTCCATGCCCATGTCCAGCCTTATGGAACTGAGGAAGCACAACACTAGGACGTGACTCAGAGAACAAGAATCAGAAGAAACATCTAGTGACCAGCCCTAATAACCTCCACACCATATATCACTGAAGGATATTCAGTTCTTCTCTCTCTCTCTTTTTCCCAGCTCAATGTACCAGTCAAGGAAACTCAACTGAAAGGTCACCAGACTGTTCACTAAATTAGGAGAAGTCTTCATGCCTATAAATGTAAAGAATTATGCTTTGGTCATGTTAAGTATTGGTAAATATTAACTGTGATTGTTTAGGTGGATGGAGAGGGAGCCAGCTGTGCACCACTGGCAGTAACTGATGAGAAGCATAGCTACTCTTGAGCTTCATAGAACGGGAGATGCTGCCTCACCTCTGGAATCCTTCGGCCAGGCTGAACTGCTGCAAAGGCTGGCAACCTACTGATGGAAGTGCTTTTTGTTTACAGAATGCAAGAAGGTGACCCAGCATCTTTGAGGACCCAGTGACACTGAAAAGATTCTGTGCATATTTTCTACTCTGTTGCAATGTACAGGCTCTCTGTTCAGGTGAGACTGTGGGATTTGGCCACTAGCTAGAGATCTTTTCTCTACTCCCACCTCAAACCTTGGGCTCAGGAGGCAGTGAGATTTGGCAAATAAAAGTTCTATATTGTACATCTTGTCACAAAGCACAATCTAACATGAGGATGCTGAGACGGATCTATAACCACAGTAGTGACTTGAGTAATGGTTTTTCTGCCCATGACTGTGATTGTGGCATTTGTAGTTATGTGGTCTTGAATAACTATTAAATCGTCCCATGCCTCAGTGTCCTCATCTTTAAGAAGGTTTAATCAATTACATATTCCTCATGGTGTTTCCATCTCTCTAAATATCTTGAGGATATTTATGAGATACTACTTGGGTCAACTGCTATACTTACCTGAACAGTCATCATGACTTTCAATCAGAAATGGCAACATTGTTGCAATTGTTTTACTGACCTTGTAGAGCAACAAAGGAACTTCTACGGGTAGGTGGAAAGAGAGATTAATATCAGCCTTCAAATTATTCCACTCCCTCTGTTTATGAATCAGCAGAAAATTGTTCTTAGAATCAGCAATCTTTGGGGGATACCTTTGCACAGAAAGAATTTATCCTTACACTACTGGTGTGGGATGATATCCATTTACTCTGGCCCTAATTCCAACATAAATATTTAGTATACAGAAGAAGTCTGCAGCATAGATGACTGGTTGTTAAAATACAGAAAGATTGTTGAAAGAGGCATTCTAGCTTTGAATAAAGTTTGAGGACACACTTCTGCCAGGAATGGTTTGAGCTGAAGTGTTCCTAGAAACAAAGTGAGTAGCTCAGCTGTCAGGGCCCAGCACAGATGTTGTGTTCTCTTGAAACCCTCTGATTTCAAAATTATCACATCCTTACTTATCAGGGAAGTGCAGGAAACTAGTGGTTTAAGGCATAGCAGCTGTGTTGACAACCTCAGCTCACATATCACTCTGCTAGTCACTATCCATGTGACCTCAGACACACAATTCAACCTGAGCTCCTGTGTTTCTTCATCTACATACCATTTAGCATTGCGTTATCTGCCTCATGGGGTTTTTGTAAGAGTTAAATACTATTACACATGTAAACCACTTGGAATAGTACCTGACAGATGATATACACTTGATTACTATTTGCCATTTTTAATCACATGGCCCCTCAAATAGAATACAATTTACATGCCTACATCCTCCTTTTGTATATTCAGACAGTGAACACCTTGACATTGAAGAAAGGCACCACTTAGCACTGTTGCAAAGTAATACCAACAATAATAATAGTAATAATGAAAATTAGCATTAACTGAATACATACTACATCCTAAGCATGTTTAGATGATTTAAATACTGTACCTCATTTGATCTTGCTAATTAATCTTGTTAATTTTGAAGAAACTGAGGCTTAGGTAGTTTAAGAACCTCACTGAAATGGGAAAGCATAGCCCTTGATAATGAACCTACGTCGATTTAGTTGCAAATCTAATGCTCTTAAACACCAGGCTCTATTATTCCACAGTATGCAAACTGCCTATTTGAATTCTCAGCTTTTAGCACAACATCTTTCACTCAGTGAACATTCCGTAAATGTTTTATTTTTCCCCCCATGTTTGTTGAATTAAATGTGCTCTTAGTTTTTGTGAATGGTAATTAAATATGATTGCTTAAATATGAATCACTTGGCTATATGGAGCATATCTTAAAGACTTGTTCTTCTATTTGCCCATCATCCTGTATTTCTTTTTATTTTTTATTTTTTTAAATTTATATCTGACTCTGTCTCTCCTCTCTTGAAAACCATCAACAACTTTCCATTTCTTACCAGATAAAATCCAACCTCTGGATTTGGAATGCTAGCTTGTCATAGTCTCTTTCCCTCCCTATTTCAGCTTGAAAACAAAACTGGTTGAAAAGAATAAAAATGGCTAATATGCATTCAATGTCAGCCCTTGGTTTCAGCCTGTTAAATAAATTTCCTCATTTAATCCTCAAAAACCTAACACTTAATCCAGGCTAGGTAGGTATTAGTATTTATTATTCCTGACTTATAGATGGGACAGCTGGATTAACTTGGACAAGGTCACAATACTAGAAGTGGTGGAGTGAAAATGTAGATTATAGGAATCTGGCTTTAAAGCCTGCAAACAGGGTATTAAGGGATACTATACTGAGTGGTGGGAGCATATACCAAGGAACCAGTGCTAAGTTTAAAGATCAGGGAAACTTCCCTGATGACATGTGTTCAAAGAAGAATCTGGTCTTGAGTAGGAATTTATCAGGTGGAGAAGACAGGGAATAGTATTTTAGTGAGAGAGAACCTTATGTGTGAGAACCTCAGTTGGAGGGGGTGGGGAGAGACAAAGAGAGAGAGATGTATTACAAGTCTTTAGAACAATGGCTATCTCATTGAAGTCACCCAGTATACATTATCTTTTTTTTTTTTTAAGATTTATTTATTGCAGAGAGAGGGAGAGAGAAAGAGAGAGAGCATGCAAGAGGGAGGGGCAGAGGGAGAGGGAGAAAGACACTCAAGCAGACTCCCTGCTGAACACGGAGCCCGATGCGGAGCTTGATCCTAGCACCCTGAGATCACGACTTGAGCCGAAACCAAGAGTCAGATGCTTAACCGACTGAGCCACCCAGGTGCCCCCAATATACATTATCTTAATTGAAGCCCCCCCAAAATTTATCTCTTGATCAAAATGTATACATGCACAGGGATAATACACGCCCTTAGAGACAATACCCTATTTAACAATCTCAGGGGGGCCATCAAAATTGTCTGCTAAATTCATATTGCCTTTAAGTGGAAACCAGCTACGATAGTTCACAAAGGGGATGCTTTTTATTATATGAAATAATCTGAGTCATCTTTCTCTGTTTCTTTCCAATAGTCCAGCTTCTATGTTCCCCCAGCCACCACTTCACCTCTCATCCCTTCCCGATCTGGGTCCCTTCTGGATATCACCTTACATTTATGCTCCACTAAGACAGAAAGACACAGATCCAGTTCCAGCAGAAAGCACAAATGTGGAACATTTCCATTAAACAGAATGAGTGTTGCATGGTCTGGGACTTGTGGACGCATCTGTCCAACCAGGCTTTTTGTTGAATTAAAACTTACTGAAGCCAGGTCAGCAAAATTTGGTGGTGTTTGGCTTTCCACAGGGGTGCAGAAGCTGCATTGCTAAACAGAAGCCTTAACTGCATAGTTTTCATTGAAAGATTTATTTCTGCCTTTGTGTACAAAACACATGTAGACATATAGATACACTTAATATCATTAATAATATTTCAAGGCTGATCATTCAAAACTTAACAATAGCAACTATTAACTAATAATAATAGGCACCACTTAGAAGAAGTTACTTGCTGAGCATCAGCATCTTGCCAGATTTTAAGAGAGAGCCTGTATTTATGAACTCCCCCTTCTTCCTGTGTAGTCTCTCCTCCAGTAACACTTGTGGCTTCTTGCAAGAAACTTTACTCTGAGACTCTCATGAAGGATAAGTGAGTCGTTAACTGTTGGGTAGCAAACACTGGTCTATGTTTTCAATTATTGAGAGATGATTTATCATAAGTTAGTAAATACCAAGATTTCACTTCTTTCCTTCCCTCTCCACCCAGTGATGCTGTGACTGTGGATCTCTTTCTACTTTGCCTGGTACATTTCCCCACACTCTGGATGCGATTCCAGGTCCTGAGGAGGGTGGAGGTGGGAATGGGGTTTGGAATGGGCTTTAACAAGTTCTTTTAGCCTCACGTTAATCTAAACCACATTGGTTAAAAACTCTTAAAGTAATAAATGTAATATTTAACTTTAAACCTGCTGACTCCTGGATCTATTTCATTCTTACATCAGAATTAAGGTAGATCTTCTTTGAACACACACACTCACAGACACACACAGGCATACACACACACACACACACACACACACACATATGCTATTATGTATATATACCATGCATTATATATATGGATACTGTAACATATACATTCTCCCTGTGTATATTATATATATATACACACACATACATCTTAAAGTTATAATGTGGACCAAATTTTATATATGTTTGTGTGTGTGTATGTGTGTAATATATATTATATATAGGTTATATCACAAATATAACTTGAATTTGAACGTATAATTGTGAATATAATTTATGAATATACATTCCAAACAAGTATAATAACTTTAAGCTTACACACACACACACACACACACACATATATATGCTATTTTCCTTTTACAAAGATCACTGCTTAAGCTAAGACACCTGAAGGAATTTGTTTGCATTTGTACAGCCAGGCAGCAAATATTCAAACCCAATTCTGTCTAAATTCAAAGCTTACGCACAAAACCAAACAAATCACTTCTCAACAATTACTTGGCACTTTCTAGAAGCCTGGCTGAACTGTTGTTTATGGGTATGGGAAATGGGATCTCAGTTCTGACTCTGCTCCTTTATAAATCGTGAGATGTTGGGTAAGTTTTAGTGTGGAAGGAAACAAAGTGAAAAGAATCACAAACATGGAGGTCCTCAGTACTGAATGTGCATAATGTTCATACAACACTGAGGAGTTTAGTTTAATAGAATAAAGAATTGGGGCACCTGGGTGGTTCAGTTGTTAAGCGTCTGCCTTCGGCTCAGGTCATGATCCCAGGGTCCTGGGATCGAGCCCCGCATCGGGCTCCCTGCTTGGCGGGAAGCCTGCTTCTCCCTCTCCCACTCCCCCTGCTTGTGTTCCTTCTCTCTCTGTGTCTCTCTCTGTCAAATAAATAAATAAAATCTTAAAAAAATAAAATAAAGAATTTTTGGGGGGCTGGGAACAGAGATGCCTTAGACAAAGTGACTAGTGGAAGGATAAAACTAGAAACCAAGACTGGAACTTGACTATAAAGGTTTTGAATTCTGCCCCCAAACCTTTAGACATTGTATTTCTTTGTTAGTAGTAACAATAACAAAACCAATACTATTTATTGACTATTATTTGTCAAATACTCTGTTAGGTTTCTTATACATTATCTCTAATTTTTAAATCAACCCTGAAATACATCTGTAAGTATTCTCACATGATTGGTAGGAAAACAGGAGCAGAGGGGATGAGAATGTTTCTAAGAATTACTAAAGATCTGCCACGAGAGTAATCATATCTTGATTTGAGGATATGAGATAGCTTCGTGGAAACTGAGACATCTGTGGTCAACCTTGAAGAACTGGAAGCATTTGAACATGAGAATAAGAGAAGACATCATTCCAGGCTCAGGGAGCTACCTCAGAGGACGGAACCATGGGAACAGAAAATTAATAAGGCACCTGACAGTCTGGGGAGGGCAGCAACCTAATATGTAACCCTGAAATTTCTTTGTAAGGTGAACTGCAAAAAGAAAATTTGCTCATATTCTTCTGAGTCTATATGCATTTCTTCTCATCCTGATGTGTAGCTCCATGGAGGAATCTGAAGAAGGTTTCCTATTACTGAATTGGATGAACATCTTAAAAAAACAGCTGTATCTTTATCAAAAGACAACATAACATTAATTTCTCACTGGTCTTGGGAACTCATGTAAAATGTATGCGCTGAGTTTTAATTTTCTCTAGTGCAGGTGGCATGCCTCTGTGAGGGTGGGGGTGGGGGTGTGCAGGAGAGGTAGTTTGTAGTGGAATCAGTTAAGTCACGCAGACCCATGCATGGAATGACCTTGCTTGCATGCCAAACTTCAGGCGGAACAATAATGAGAAGGTAGCAGAACTAATCAATTTGGAACAGGGCCCATTCCCTCCAACACTCAGGCCACTTAGGATGCAGGCAGTGTCCTGAGCTTTTCCTCAAGCTTGCCCTCTGAACACAAACACAAGGCTTTCTCTTACATAACTTGGAGAAAATGTAGGTTTGCCATAAAATGGAGCAGAATTTGTCTCCATACTAATATAACTATTTTTCTTTTGGATACCCTTTTTTATTCTTCAATGTCTCCCCTTGTTTCAGACCTTACAGAATATTTAGGGCATCTTACTAAACCTAACTCTACATGCTTGATGACCCCCAAAATCCAAGAGCACTTCATGTGTCCTGCTTGCAAAGATCTGTATGAGCTCTCTAAACAAGTACCAATTTTCCTTGCACCTCATTTTGCTCACCTATGAAATGGAGACAAAACAGGGTTTTCATGAAGATTAAAGGGGAAAATGTATTCAAGACATTTACCAATGTTATTTATGACTGTGTTTTGACCCTTCTTCCCAGACACACCTGATTTTGAAATGTAACTTTAGCAATAACTTGTTAATCTTAGGCAAGTTTCTTCATCTTCCTGAGCCTTGATTTTGCTTTTTATAAAATAAAAATAAATAGGTCTATCTTGTGAAATTGCTATGGAGATTAGTTGATACAATATTCATGACATAAACATTTACCTAATTGTTACTCATTTCTGCAATTTCCATAGCTCTTTGCAGAGTATATATTACTCTGTACAGTACTAGAATCTTAGGGATTGAAAAAGTAATTCAGTAATTTTAAATTCAGGCCAAAGGTCTGGACTCTGGTGGTTTCTTCTAATATATGCTGTTCCACCTGTATTGTAGGTGAATGTATCTTTTACTTTCACGCGTGATTTTGTCATCAGTTCCACGGATAAAGCCCAGGAGACCTTACCTCTCCTGAATTGCTGGAAGCAGGGGATTTCAGAGGTTACTAATCCCTGATGGTTTGATGGCAAAGGGGCTTCAGTCAATAGCACTGCCCAACCATGCTCAGAGAACCACTGCGATGAGCAGGATTTTTCCCTGGATCCGCTACGAATATGAATTAGATTGTAAATAGAGAAGCTTCTCTGCTTCAAGACTTTAAGACCATGACATTTCTAGATAGGGACAAAGTTTTGCATCAAAGTAAAAACACATGGTGCCTCTATCTGCCACCAGCAGTTGGAATTCTAGCCTACACAGTATCAAACAGGGCTGTGGACAAAACAATGATATAACAGCCTTTTAGAACATAGCATTATCTCTGAAAGAAGGTTTTCAGTATGTAAATTCTCTAGAACACACACGCACACATACACACACACATACACACTCTCTGGGTCTATGTCAGAATAGTCATGTATCCAACATACACAAATGACAATAGGATATACTTTTTAATTTGCATTTTTTGGACTATTTTGTGTTTTTATGCTAATTTTAGGGATACTAGTGAGCTTTAAGAAATTGAGAGACCTCCTAAACATGAATACAATAGGAAGTTGTGGGACAAATGAATCAAGTCCTGTCACTTGAGGAGAAAGAAATCAGTACACACTAAGCGTCTACTCTAGGCTATTCTCTGTTGGGTTATGTACCAGTTTTGTTTTGTTTTTTCATCCTTACTTCATGTGGTCCTCACAACAACTCTATAAGGTCAGAATTTTGGGGGGCATCTTATAAATGAGGATTAAGATGTTCAAAACTTAGGTTAATAATGATTTGGCTCCTTGGGATTTGTTGGCCAAGCATAAAGATGCAACGTGCCTAAGAAGCATTTTCTAAGGCTGGTGGTTCTGCTAATTGGAGGACCCTCCCTTTGTTTAGCTGAACAACTGTGATGACTTGGGATGAGCACTGCTAGAAGTAGGAGATAGTTCAGAGCTGAATTATGGTGTCTGGTCACAGAGAGAAGAATTTTAAATGCTTAGAGAAAAATACTGGAGAGAAGAGCTCTAAGTCAATTAGGATGGTCTTTTCATGCACTGAAAGGAGGAAAAAGGAACCCTCAGTAACAAAAGGGGCAAGGGATTTCTGAAAAGTTATGTCTTTACGTGGGGAGAATGCTAACTTGCTTGCTTAGATATGTGTGATATCATCGCCTCTCGTCCCTTCTTTCCTATGTTATTTTACATAAAATGTGTGTTGCTCACCAAAGCTCTGGTGCAAGTGAATTAGTCAGAGGATTTTAAGGAGGGATAGGTTTCTAAATTTAGTTGGGTTGCAAGATGAACCATGAAAAAGCACTTGCACTTATGTCACAGACCTGACATGTGGCCTTCATATGGGGGACATATTTTTAATGTCTGGCACATGGTGAAGAAAAAAAATTAAAACCTGTCAAAATATGTTGAGTTAAACAACCATCAGAGTTCTGGTTTTCTTCATCTGTGAATTGAGATTCCTGGGTACTATGCTTCCAATGACCCCATGCAGGTTTTGCATCCTTTATCTCTATAGCCACTTCAGTATTTCTTCAGACATAAGCAAAGCTACTAATTTTAAGGTACTTTCCACTGTGAAAAGCAAGACATCAGAATTCCCTACTCTGCAGAAGCCACTATGCTCAATACCCCAGTATGATTCAGAATTCTTGTCTTGCTAGATCAATTCCTTGGTCCCTGAGGCTATCACCAAGGGTCGAACTGAAGGACCCAATTATACTCTATGACATCAATATCAAGAAGGACCCAATTATACTCTATGACATCAATATCAAGAGATAAGCTGTGTGCCCTCAACTTTCTACCATCTCCTCTCAGTTTTTAGCAATGTTGCCACAGAAGAGCTAGGCCCATGTGCAAAGCTTTGGAATGAGAAATAATACTCAAAGCTCTGTCTGGAAATAAAGTGTTGCTATTTTAAATGACCGTACATTTTACCCAATCAATCAACAAGTATATTTTGAGGAACTACTATGAGCCAGTCCTTAGGCGAGATGCCTGAACTATTAGAATAAAGGAAGCAGAAATTATTTTTGCCCATTTACTGCTTGAGTCTAGTCATGGGGACAGGAAAGAAATCAAACAAGAGCGATTCACTACATGGGCAGTAATGTGGTGGGGAAATTGACATGGTATGAGACCAGAGAAAAGTTACCTAGTCCAGACTTAAGGATCACAGAGTCCTTGCCAGAGGGTAAGAAGTCTAAGCAAAGATTTAAAAGATGGCTATGACTTAGCCAAGCACAGAGACAGAGAAAGAGAGCAGAAAAGGTGCTTCCAAACAGAGAAACCATTTTCTAGTCATCTGAAGGAAAGATGGTAGCTTTGAGTATTCAGGAAACACAGAGATCAGTCTGGGTAAACCACAGCGCTGGTGAAAAGTACGGAGAGATGAAATTGGAGAAGTGGCCAGTGGGCCAGCTCCTGAAGTCTCTGGGAGCCACTTAATGATTTGGGACCCTATCCTATAGTTAATAGGGAGTAATCGAAGGGTTTACGCAATGTTAGACATAATCAAATACCCATTTTTAAAAGCATCACTTTTCCTGGACTTGGAAGAAATGTTTTGTGTGGCAGCAAGAATGGAAGCAGTGAAACAAGAGATGATGGCACCTGGCCCAGAGTGGTGGCCATGAGAATGGAGAGAAATGGACACATGAGGAATATAAAGGAAGTGCACTTGGAATATGATTTAATCGTTTTAATTATTCTTTCAATAGTATTTTCCTGATCCAGTCCATATTTCCTGGATTGTGTTACTTAAATAAATGCCATGCTACTAAACAAGTTTGAAGATGATAATGTCTCTTAGTGACTTCTCAATGTCAAATATTACTTCTCTCTCTTGCCCCAATGGTCTGATTAATGTGTTACTATCTGTCTTCATCCATTCCTTCATTCTTTTACCCCAACATATATTTGTTGAGTATCTACTGTATGCCAGGCACAGATCTAGACACAGGAGACCTAACAGTGAAGGGATGAAGACCTTGTTCTCTTGGCACATATAGTCCATGAGTATTGCAGACAAAAACGAAGTAAATGAAGAATGTAACCTCAGATGGTTCTAAATGCTATCACAGAGGGTAGTGAGATAAAGTGACAAGAAGGGACCACTCCACATTGGGGGAACAGGAAAGGTCTCTCTAAGAGGTGCCATTTGAGCTGAGACCTGAGTTCTGAGATCCTCACGTAAGGATCTGGGTGAAGTGTGTTCTAGGAGAGGGAGCAATAAGAGAAATTGCCTTGAAATGAGTTATCTCCCCTGACCCTCCTATTTAATGTCATGACGTCATAACTTAGCTTTCCTTGCCACTTACTCCTGGCCCTACTTATACTACTCTACTTTCTTTGTCACTTTCTAAATGCTATATACATTATACACTTTCCTCCTCTTTATTGCTTGTTGTCTATCTTCTCTGACTGGAACATAAGTTTCAAAGGGCAGAAAGATTTCTGTTTTGTTCACTGGTGCATCCCCAACACGTGGGAGAGTTCCTGACACATACTTGGGGCTCAAACACTTTTTGAGTGAATGCATGAAAGAGAGAATACTAAGTGGTTGGTAACAGAAATCATGACAATGTGACTGGAGCATCATCGTGAATGTAAAGTGAGGTACGACATGAAGTAGGGATGGGGAAAAACTCATGCAGAGTTGTGGAGACCAGAGCAGAATCCAGTTCTTATTTTTAAAACTCTTTACTAGTGGGTTTTGAGTGGATAAAAGGAAGAGATTGGATTTGCATTTTTAACAGATCGCTCTGGGTACTGTGTGGAAAATGAATTTTAAGGTGTGAGGAGAGAGTAGAAGAGTGATCTTCCAGGGAGTGAAGACGTCATTGACTCCTAAGCCTATTTCCTCAGCCTTAATGGGTTGCTCCATGTTCACTATCCTTCCAGTGCAGCATGCACCAGCTCCACACTAATGCCTTATGGGGGATTTGCCAACTCCCTTTCTCCTGGCATGGCCAAAGGTAATAACAGCCTGGAGCTGTGTGCAGAGCTAATCTGGGGGAGCATCTTCCATGCCAAGAAAGCATAAACTTACTTCAGAGATGCAGCCTTGATTAAAAATACATGGACACTCTGTATGCATATGGCCTTTGATTGCCTGGCATTTTCAGTTCATACAAGAACATTATGGTGCTGCATTATGGATGAGAAGACACATTGCACCATCTTAAATGGAGGGGTTTTATGTGTTTTTTCTTTCCCCTCCTCATCTTCCATCACCCGCCACCGGTTAGAGATTAAACTGTTTAATTAAGTCCTGATTAACTGTACTTCCAATTTTGTCACAGGAGTGTTTTCCATAGCCTTGACTGCTGCCTCTCTTCATGGGGATGAGGGCTCCCTGTGCCCCAAAGACGAGGAGTGCCCATGCGGCCAGTTCTCCTTGTTGGCAAGTTCCCTTCACAGCTCCTTCAATATCTACCTTCTCTTGCGGGTTTTCCACCATTATCCCAATCTTGAACAGGTGAATTAACTTTTATATGAAGCATCCACCCATAAACCTGCTCTATGTTTTCACTGAAGCCTCACCAAAACATTCTGATGCCTTCCTCATCTTGAAGAGCAAGACAGCATGGCAGTTTATGAAAACAGACTCCATTGTAAGACAAACTAATACACAAACACAAAGACCAAGATTTGATTCTGATTTGATCACAAACTAGCTGTGAGATTGTGGGTCAACTTAATTGAGGTCTCTGAGCTTCACTTCTCTTTGTTGTGATGGGGATATAGTATCCTGTTGGCAGGATATAACAAAGCCATGTTATTAGATAATATCATATCAAAGGCTCAGCATAGTGCCAGAGATGCAGTAGCTACCTCCCCCCCCCCGCCAGTTCTGGCTACTATCATTGCTCAGTATTTCTGTATGTGCTGTATACATATTAGGTACTTAATTGATGTTTTCCTTAAATGAACCCTTCAAGGGAAGTCATGATGCATTATGAGCTATTGGTGCCAGTTCAGTCTCCCCTTTATCTGTAATGGCTTTGTGGATCACACCAGGCTGAAAAATATTGTCCCTCTGGCCTTCTCTGTCTTGGATTTCTGTATCCCTTGGACATTCATTTGTATGGCACAGGTATTAATACTAGTGGTGTAGAAGCCAAACCGCCTGGATACACTTGGGCCAAAATACATACTAGCTGTGAGACCTTGCAGAAGTCACATAAGCTGCGTGAACTCCAGTTTCTTCATTTAGAAAACGATGATAATGCTGCCACTCATGTATAAGGTTGCTGTATTAAATGGATAGATAATACACATGTAAAACCCTTTGCAAAGGAATTGGATTCATGTAAGTGATCCGTATCATCATCAGCATTATCATCATTATTATTCATGATTGTGCTCTCTGATAGCTCTATATAGACTTGAAGGCAAGTGTCATATTTTATACATGTTTGTATTCCCTCTTAAAGCTCCCTGTATTCCTAACATGTGTAATACTATTGGGGTAACACCAGGCATGTTCAGTTATCCATGGCCGATGGAGGTAGGCTTAGGTAACTCACCATGGTGGTTTCCCTCGGACTGTTTAAGATTAGCACTGAAAGTCTTATATTCTGGAAAATTCTTCAATCCTGAGCAAACTAGGATAATTAGTCATCCTAGCAGACTGGAGGAGATTAAAGCTTACAATATGACCTATTAAAGGATGGGAGGACAATAGCAATTAGACTCAAATGAAGAAAAGATAATAAGAATATGTCTATCAGGAAAACAGGCTGTGTAAGGGTTAAGGGCAAACCATATACTAAGTAAAACCTCGACGCCACAAACATAAAGCAGATAATCATGTTTGTCCTGAAAAAGTCAGGAGAAAAAGGGTACCAATGCTTATTGAGTATGTCCTTATTTTTGTAAACCAATCAAGTCAAACAAATCAACAAGAAAATATTAATTGAGCATATGTTATGTGCCAGGTTTCTGCTGTGCACTTTACATGATCTCATTTATTTTCCTTAATAATCCAGTATTATACTTGTTAGAATACCTATTTTATAGGTCAGAATCTCTGAGGGTGAGCCCCAAGCGCAGTTTCTTTTAAATCTCCTGAAGTGATTGCAATAGGTACCTTCCTAGAATTCTAATTTGATTGATTTGGGGTGCAGCAAGGGCAATGGGATTTTTAAAATCTTCCCAGGTACTGTAGGTTGAATAGTGTCCCCCCAAAATACATGTCCCTGGAATCCCAGAATGTGACCTTATTTGGAAATAAGGTCTTTGCAGTTGGAAAGTGAAGATGAAAATGTTTGCTTTATAAATGTTAAGATGAGGTTGTATTGGATCGGAGGGCTCTAAATCCAATGACTGGTATCTCTGTAGGAAGGGAGGACACACAGAGATACATATGGAGGGAGGATGGCCTTGTGACAACAGAGGCAGAGATCAGAGTCATGCAGGTGTAAGACAAAGCTAAGGATTGCCAGACATTGCCAGAAGCTAGGAAGGGGCAAAGAGGGATCCTACCCTAGAGTTTTTAGGAAGAGCATGGCCTTGCTGATACTTCAAACTTAACCTTCTAGCCTTCAGAAATGTGAGGGAATGAATTTTCATTGTTTTAAGACACCCAGTTTGTGGAAATTGGTTATGGAAGTCATAGGAAACTAATATAACAGGTAATCCTAATACTCAGCCAGATTTGAGAACTACTGTTCTAGGTAGCTAACCCCATTAGCTACCTAGAACTAATCACATTAGGTAGCTAATCACATGAGGTCATCTTGACTTTAACTCCTTTGACTCCTTCCATTCAGGGCATGAATCCCCTCTACAATGTCTCTCACAGTTGCCCTCAGAAAGGTAGAATTCTTACACAATAGGGAAAAGAGACATACAGGTTTTTAGATTGGGCTTTCTGTGTTCACTACTTTTTAAAGATCTCATGTGACCCTCCTTGGGCACCATGGACACTCACACTTTGCGAAACACATTCCCAATCCAGGTCTGTCTCTGTAGAATATTTTAGAATATTCCCTCTATGAGAATTCCAAAGAAGATATTTAAAGAGAAAAGCACAATCATTACAGTTGAGAAACTGCTCTTGAAACTTATTAGCTCGTGACTCATACTCCTGAAAGGAGCTAATACCTTAATTTCATATTTCTCTGCTCAAATGCAGACCAAGGCGTAAACTGAAATGAAACTTTACACTAATGGCTTCTTAATTATACCCATCTAAAAGCAATTACCTGAGTTTTAGCAGATACAAAGTTAGGGTTGATGGGACCAGCAGATGAGAAATAAGATGAAAGGTCATCTGCAAAAAAAGATCAGTGGAGAGAAGATAAAACACAGTGAGGAGAGAGGGGAAAAAAAATCCAGAGATAAGTAAAGGTTGATAAATTCCTAATAATAGTACTGCCTGGTTTCTAAAACAAGGGTGCCCCTTTCTCCCCTATCAGAAATGAGGCTAAAGAAATGTTTTATTTCAAGGTGGAAACTGACAAGATGTGAAACTTTTGATACCGGAACTACCATTACTTTTTACCTGTTGTGAGCCAAAACTTACGAAATAATAGAACCAGGATTCTAAGGCAACACTGATTGGATAGATATCCTCAGTGTGCTCTCCATGAAAAAGGAGTATATATGGCTTGGCACAGTCTGCAAAATTACATGTAACTTGTGTGTGTGCACGTGCATGTCCAGGCACGGCAGGAGATTCATCAAAATGTCTGGGTGTCTTCCTGTGAGTGGGAGATTTTGACGCCACTCTAACTTTAAGCCATATGCTTTTGTATTCTGCTTGGATTATTTGCAATGAGCATATATTCATTGTGGATAAAAAGGAACTACTAGAAATAAACATCAGAATAAAAATAAGCCTATCTAGTGGGATAAAAGCAAATTATATTAATTGCATCTATCTCCATTAAAAACTGAACTGACATGGACTCTAGGAGCAGGTGTGACATGCATCTCAACATAAATCAGGGTCTCAAACTGAGACCCATGGGCCAGAATCCAACCCACAAGGCATATGTTTTATTTAGGTTTGCATGATCATTAAACATTTTAAAATTCGGTTGCCTTTCAATGTACTCCATTCAGTTCAGTTTGCCGCATTCTGCCTCCTGGCTGTCTCTCTGTCTCTGTCCATCTTTGTCCCTCTGTCTCTCTTGCGTGCGCACATGCATGGGCACACACACACACACACACACACACACACACACACACACACACACTGAGTTTATTTCACTTATTTCTTTTAATTTGCCTGACACTTGGCCCTTGGGTTTGCAGCTCCCTGCTCAGATGGAGTCTTACTGTTTATTTTCCTCTTGGGGAGGAAAGTTTATATTTATATATATATGAAACAGTCTTTGAAGAGAGTGAGTGATAGGACTCTAAGTCCTCAAAGATTTTCCTACTTCTCATCTCATTTTTCAATCATGTGAGTCACTGCTTGGTTTAGAATCTGTAATTTTTTTTTTTCAAATGCTGATATAACATGGTCTCCATGGCCAGAAACCAGTTATAGATTAAGCATCGTGAGCTCAATAGCGACTTCCAGTTATTGATGTCCGTTCGAAACCCTGCATTTTTGTACCACTGCCCAATTCGGAGTCAGTAGGAAGAGTTGGTTTCCTGTCAGATAAATTTCATGCCCTAATACTGCGTTTAGATTCATTTTCACTTTTGTGACAAATTGGAGAGCAAGAAAAATTTTCTATCAACAACAACAAAATTAAAAACAAAAGCTAACACATGTCAGGTGTTTCCTATATTCCCTACCGCGTTGGTTGTTTTATCAGTGATAATTCATTTTCATTTTCAGAAGAATCTTCTGTAGCAAGTATTACTCTTATTGTATAAATGAGGGCATTGGCACTGATTGGGACAAATACATTTCTGAAGATCGCATAGCTTGAAATGCTAGCAATAAAGCAACAACCTAAGTTAGTCTAGTAGCAAAGCATGAACCATTTCCCTAGATTCCTGAAACAGATCCCTGGACCGTGGTGTGCTGGAGCCACCTGGCACCAGCTTGTGGGATGTGACTGTGTGTACTCCCCAGTTCAGTGATGTCATGTTGGCAGCTTGAAATTAGCAATGGTGAGAGTATTTACACCCTGGAAATTGGCACCTGTTAAAAATCAGGGCTTTTTTTTTTTTTTTTTTTGGTGGGAAGAGCCCTTTGTTAAACATTTACTGGCATAACACAGCTCCTAAACTAGAATGGAGTTCCTTTCATTAAATTCAGTTTTCATCAGAAGCCGTACTATTTATAGGCACGTGGTTGGCACCAGAGAGAAAAATGGTGCTAAAATAATCCCCAACTTCAGAAATGTACAGACTAGTGAAATTTGACATGGAAGAAAACTAAGGATCATAATATCCAACAAATACCAGGGCAAGAAGTAAAAAATCACCTAATTGTGTAACGACAACAACAAAATAATAATAATAAGGGCCAGGGATTTTATTAGTAAATGATAATTAGTAGGTAACATTCTAATAAGAATTATTCAGGAGCGCCTGGGTGGCTCAGTCGGTTAAGCATATGTCTTCGGCTCAGATCATGATCCTGGGATCCTGGGTTCAAGCCCTGGGATCAAGCCCTGTATCACATCAGGCTCCCCTGCTCAGTGGAGAGTCTGCTTCTCTGTCTGCCCCTTCCCTTTGCTCGTGCTCTCTCTCTCTCTCTCAAGAATAAATTTTAAAAATCTTTAAAAAAAATAATTATTTAAATGATTCCTACTTATTTAACTCTTTCATCTAAATGTGAAATACAATTCAAATGGACATAAAGCAATAAAGGACCTTTTCACTGTTGCTTTTTGGTCTGTTTTGGTTTGTTTGTTACCATGCTATGTACTAAGAATTATGCACTAGCTTTTTCCCCTCTGTCTGAAATGACTTTTTTCTCTCTAAATAATCAGATCTAGTCTTTGAGTTCCCTCAGAATAAATGTTATCTCCTCAAAAAGATGCCAAGGTACCCCTATAGTAACTCCCAGTCACATTACTCTGTGTTATGGGGTGAACTGTGTCCCTTACCCTCCTCCACAAAAAAGACAATATGTTGAAGTCTAACTAACCCTAGTGCTTCAGAATGGGACCTTCTTTAGAAACAGGGTTGTTGCAAATACAATTAGTTAGGATGAGGTCATTAGAGTGGGCCCTTATCCAATATGACTGATGTCCTTATAAAAAGGGGACTCTTGTGAATGGATAAAGAAGATGTGATATATATACACAATGGAATATTATGCAGCCATCAAAAGGAATGAGATCTTGCAATTTGCAATGACGTGGATGGAACTGGAGGGTGTTATGCTGAGTGAAATAAGTCAATCAGAGAAAGACATGTATCAGGGCCTCGGGGGCGGAGCAAGATGGCGGAGGAGTAGGAGACCTAGATTTCGTCTGGTCTCAGGAATTCAGCTGAATAGGGATCAAACCATTCTGAACACCTAAGAACTCAACAGTAGATCTAAGAGGAGAGTAGCAACAACTATCTGAACAGAGAAGCGACCACTTACTGGAAGGTAGGACGTGCGGAGAAGTGAATCCGAGGTGATATTCGGGAGGATAGACGGCGGGGGAGGGCCTCCGCCAGCCACTTCTGGCAAGTGATAGAGTCGCGGAGCACAAAATCAGAACTGTTAGAAGTCGGCTCCGCTGAGGGACGTCGCTGCAGTGGTTAAGCAGGGGGTGGAATCCTCCCGGGACAGTGTGGTCTCAGGACCTTGGGGTCACAGAAAGACCAGGGGTGCCTGAGTGCAGCAGAGCTCCCAGGTATCGGAGCGGGGAAGCCGGCTGCAGAGACGGAGCCGAGGCGCAGGCTTTCAGCTCGGGGTTGCCATAAACTGTGATCCGCGGCCCAGTCGGGCCACTGCTCCTGCAGCAGGGACCCAACAAGCGGCAGATCCGGGGAGACTCCCCTTCCTTCCCAGGGAGGAGCGGCGCGGGAGCGCACTGCAGGGATCTGCTGGGTTTGGAGACTCCACACGGGGTCGGGTGCCAGAGATAGAAACGCTCGGTCACAGGCTGGGTGAGCACGGAGTGCGGCCGGAGACTGGGGACACGGGAGTGACTGCTTTTCTCTGGGGGCGCACTGAGGAGCGGGGCCCCGAGTTCTCAGCTCCTCGGGATGGAGATTGGGAGGCCACCATTTTTGCCCTGGTCCTCCAAGGCTGTACGGAGAGCTTGCAGGGAACAAAAGCTCCTGAGATCAAACCTGAGCAGCTTGCTTAGCCCGGAGCGACAACGGCGGGGCAATTCAGCCTCCGGCAAAGACATTTGGAAACCACAGCAACAGGCCCCTCCCCCAGAAGATCAGCACGAACAGCCAGCAAGCCAAGACCAAGTTTACCGATCAAGGAGAACGGGAGAACTCCAGCGCTAGGGGAATACTGCACATAGAATTCATGGCTTTTTTTTACCATGATTCATTAGTTCATCAAAGTTAATTTTTGTTAACTGTTCTTTTTTTCTTTTTCACTTTTTCAACCAACATCTTATCAATCTCTTTTTTAAAAAAAAAACAAACATTTTTTATTTTTCATTTTTAGAGTCATATTTTATCCCTTCATAGTAGTTACCCTTAATTTGGCATATATATATATAAGTTGTTCTCTCTTTAAAATTTTGAGATACAGTTTCTTCTAACAGATAAAAATATACCCTAAATCACCAGGGTATGGCTCTGTTCTAGTCTCCTGCCTGATCACATTCTCTCCCTTTTTTCTTTTTTTTTTTTAAATCTTATTTCTTTTTTCAAACAACTTCTTATCTTATCAAGTCCTTTTATAAAATCTTTTATAATTTTCATCTTTACAGTCATCTTCTATCCCTTCATTGTATCAACCCTTATTTTGTACATATATGTCTTTTTTCCTTTAAAATTTTAGGAGGCACTTTTTTCTAACAGACCAAAATACGCCCAAAATCTAGTGTGTGGCACTGATCTATGCACTAGCCTGATCATATTTGATCACATTCTGCTTTTTTTGTATTGTTCTGTTTTTGTTTTTATCTTTTTCTCTTTGTTTTTTCTTTCTTTCCCTTTCTTTTCCCCTGGTTTCAGGTCTTTTCTGATTGGTATACAGTATATTTGCTGGGGACGTTTTAAACCTGTTAGCATTTTGTTCTCTCATTCATCTATTCCCCTCTGGACAAAATGACAAGATGAAAAAAATCACCTCAGCAAAAAGAACAAGAGGTAGTACCGTCAGCCAGGGACCTACTCAATAGGGACATTAGTACAATGTCGGACCTAGAGTTCAGAATCATGACTTTAAAGATACTAGCTGGGCTTGAAAAAAGCGTGGAAGTTATTAGAGAAACCCTTTCTGGAGAAATAAAAGAACTAAAATCTAACCAAGTCGAAATCAAAAAGACTACTGATGAGGTGCAATCAAAAATGGGGGCACTAACTGCTAGGATAAATGAGGCAGAAGAGAGAATTAGTGATATAGAAGACCAAATGATGGAAAATAAAGAGGCTGAGAAAAAGAGGGAGAAACAACTACAGGATCACGAGGGCAGAATTCGAGAGATAAGTAATACGATAAGACGAAACAACATTAGAATAACTGGGATCCCAGAAGAAGAAGAAAGAGAGAGAGGGGCAGAAGGTATATTGGAGCAAATAATAGCAGAGAACTTCCCTAATGTGAGGAAGGAAAAAGGCAAAAAAATCCAGGAGGCACAGAGAACCCCTCTCAAAATCAATAATAATAGGTCAACACCCTGACATCTAATAGTAAAACTTACGAGTCTCAGAGACAAAGAGAAAATCCTGAAAGCAGCTCGGGAGAAAAGATATGAAACCTACAGTGGTAAAAATATTAGATTGGCAACAGACCTATCCACAGAGACCTGGCAGGCCAGAAAGGACTGGCAAGATATCTTCAGAGCATGAAACGAAAAAAATATGCAGCCAAGAATACTATATCCAGCTAGGCTGTCATTGAAAATAGAAGGAGAGATAAAAAGCTTCCAGAACAAACAAAAACTAAAGGAAATTGCAAACACGAAACCAGCCCTTCAAGAAATATTGAAAGGGGTCCTCTAAGCAAAGAGAGAGCCTAAAAGCAGCAAAGATCAGAAAGGAACACAGACAACATACAGTAACAGTCACCTTACAGGCAATACAATGGCACTAATTTCATACCTTTCAATAGTTACCCTGAATGTAAATGGGCTAAATGCCCCAATCAAAAGACACAGGCTATCAGATTGGGTCAAAAAACAAGACCCATCAATATGCTGTCTGCAGGAGACGCATTTTAGACCCAAAGACACCCCCAGATTGAAAGTGAGGGGGTGGAAAACCATTTACCATGCTAATGGACATCAAAAGAAAGCTGGGGTGGCCATCCTTACATCAGACAAATTAGATTTTAAAACAAAGACTGTAATAAGAGATGAAGAAGGACACTATATCCTACTTAAAGGGTCTATCCAACAAGAAGATCTAACAGTTGTAAAAATCTATGCCCCTAACGTGGGAGCAGCCAATTTTATAAGGCAATTAATAACAAAAGCAAAGAAACACATTGACAATGATACAATAATATGGGGGCCTTTAACACCCCCCTAACTGAAATGGACAGATCATCTAAGCAAAAGATCAACAAGGAAATAAAGACTTTAAATGACACACTGGACCAAATGGACTTCACAGACATATTCAGAACATTCCATCCCAAAGCAACGGAATACACATTCTTCTCTAGTGCCCATGGAACATTCTCCAGAATTGATCACATCCTAGGTCACAAATCAGGTCTCAACCGGTACCAAAAGATTGGGATTATTCCCTGCATATTTTCAGACCACAATGCTTTGAAACTAGAACTCAATCACAAGAGGAAAGTCGGAAAGAACTCAAATACATGGAGGCTAAAGAGCATCCTACTAAAGAATGAATGGGTCAACCAGGAAATTAAAGAAGAATTAAAAAAATTCATGGAAACCAATGAAAATGAAAACACAACTGTCCAAAATCTTTGGGATACAGCAAAGGCAGTCCTGAGAGGAAAGTATATAGCAATACAAGCCTTTCTCAAGAAACAAGAAAGGTCTCAAATACACAACCTAACCCTACACCTAAAGGAGCTGGAGAAAGAACAGCAAATAAAGCCTAAACCCAGCAGGAGAAGAGAAATCATAAAGATCAGAGCAGAAATCAATGAACTAGAAACCAAAAGAACAGTAGAACACATCAACGAAACTAGGAGCTGGTTCTTTGAAAGAATTAACAAGATTGATAAACCCCTGGCCAGACTGATCAAAAAGAAAAGAGAAATGACCCAAATCAACAAAATCATGAATGAAAGAGGAGAGATCACAACCAACACCAAAGAAATACAAACAATTATAAGAACATATTATGAGCAACTCTATGCCAGCAAATTAGATAACCTGGAAGAAATGGGTGCATTCCTAGAGATGTATCAACTACCAAAATTGAACCAGGAAGAAATAGAAAACCTGAACAGACCTATAACCACTAAGGAAATTGAAACAGTCATCAAAAATCTCCCAAGAAACAAAAGCCCAGGGCCAGATGGCTTCCCAGGGGAATTCTATCAGACATTTAAAGAAGAATTAATACCTATTCTCCTGAAACTGTTCCAAAAAATAGAAATGGAAGAAAAACTTCCAAATTCATTTTATGAGGCCACCATTACCTTGATCCCAAAACCAGACAAAGACCCCATCAAAAAGGAGAATTACAGACCAATATCCTTGATGAACATGGATGCAAAAATTCTCACCAAAATTCTAGCCAATAGGATCCAACAGTACATTAAAAGGATTATTCACCACGACCAAGTGGGATTTATCCCTGGGCTGCAAGGCTGGTTCAACATCCGCAAATCAATCAACGTGATACAATACATTAACAAAAGAAAGAACAAGAATCATATGATCCTCTCAATAGATGCAGAAAAAGCATTTGACAAAGTACAACATCCTTTCTTGATCAAAACTCTTCAGAGTATAGGGATAGAGGGTACATACCTCAATATCATAAAAGCCATCTATGAAAAACCTACAGCGAATATCATTCTCAATGGGGAAAAGCTGAGAGCTTTTCCCCTAAGGTCAGGAACGCGGCAGGGATGTCCACTCTCACCACTGCTATTCAACATAGTATTAGAAGTCCTAGCCACAGCAATCAGACAACAAAAAGAAATCAAAGGCATCCAAATCGGCAAAGAGGAAGTCAAACTCTCACTCTTTGCAGATGATATGATACTGTATGTGGAAAACCCAAAAGACTCCACCCCAAACTGCTAGAACTCATACAGGAATTCAGTCAAGTAGCAGGCTATAAAATCAATGCACAGAAATCAGTGGCATTCCTATACACCAACAACAAGACAGAAGAGAGACAAATCAAGGAGTCGATCCCATTTACAATTGCACCCAAAACCATAAGATACCTAGGAATAAATTTAACCAAAAAGGCAAAGGATCTGTACTCAGAAAACTATAAAATACTCAGGAAAGAAACTGAAGAAGACACAAAGAAATGGAAAAATGTTCCATGCTCATGGATTGGGAGAACCAACATTGTGAAGATGTCAATGCTACCTAAAGCAATCTACACATTCAATGCAATCCCCATCAAAATACCATCCACTTTTTTCAAAGAAAGGGATCAAATAATCCTAAAATTGGTATGGAACCAGAAGAGACCCCGAATAGCCAGAGGAATATTGAAAAAGAAAAGCAAAGCTGGCGGCATCACAATTCCGGACTTCCAGCTCTGTTACAAAGCTGTCATCATCAAGACAGTATGGTACTGGCACAAAAACAGACACATAGATCAATGGAACAGAATCGAGAGCCCAGAAATGGACCCTCAACTCTATGGTCAACTCATCTTTGACAAAGCAGGAAAGAATGTCCAGTGGAAAAAAGACAGTCTCTTCAACAAATGGTGTTGGGAAAATTGGACAGCCACATGCAGAAGAATGAAACTGGACCATTTCCTTACACCACACACAAAAATAGACTCCAAATGGTTGAAAGACCTAAACGTGAGACAGGAGTCCATCCAAATCCTAAAGGAGAACACAGGTAGCAACCTCTGCGACCTCAGCCGCAGCAACTTCTTTCTAGAAACATCACCAAAGGCACGGGAAGCCAGGGCAAAAATGAACTATTGGGATTTCATCAAGTTAAAAAGCTTTTGCACAGCAAAAGAAACAGTCCACAAAACCAAAAGACAACCGACAGAATGGGAGAAAATATTTGCAAATGACATATCAGATAAAGGGCTAGTATCCAAAATCTATAAAGAACTTATGAAACTCAACACCCAAAGAACAAATAATCCAATCAAGAAATGGGCAGAAAACATGAACAGACATTTTTCCAGAGAAGACATCCAAATGGGCAACAGGCACGTGAAAAAGTGCTCAACATCGCTCGGCATCAGAGAAATCCAAATCAAAACCTCAATGAGATACCACCTCACACCTGTTAGATTGGCTAAAATTAACAAGTCAGGGAACGACAGATGTTGGCGGGGATGTGGAGAAAGGGGAACCCTCCTACACTGTTGGTGGGAATGCAAGCTGGTGCAACCCCTCTGGAAAACAGTATGGAGGTTCCTCAAACAGTTGAAATTAGAGCTACCATTCGATCCAGCAATTGCACTACTGGGTATTTACCCCAAAGATACAAATGTAGGGATCCGAAGGGGTACGTGCACCCCAATGTTTATAGCAGCAATGTCCACAATAGCCAAACTGTGGAAAGAGCGAAGATGTCCATCAACAGATGAATGGATAAAGAAGAAGTGGTATATATACACAATGGAATATTATGCAGCCATCAAAAGGAATGAGATCTTGCCATTTGCAACGACGTGGATGGAACTGGAGGGTGTTATGCTTAGTGATATAAGTCAATCAGAGAAAGACATGTATCATATGACCTCACTGATATGAGGAATTCTTAATCTCAGGAACAAACTGAGGATTGCTGGAGTGGTTCGGGTTGGGAAGGATGGGGTGGCTGGGTGATAGACATTGGGGAGGGTATGTGCTACTGTGAGCGCTGTGAATTGTGTAAGACTGTTGAATCACAGATCTGTCCTTCTGAAACAAATAATGCAACATATTTTAAGAAAAAAGAAAAAGAAGAAGATAGCAGGAGAGGAAGAATGAAGGGGAGTAAGTAGAGGGGGAGACGAACCAGGAGAGATGATGGACTCTGAAAAACAAACTGAGGTTTCTAGAGGGGAGGAGGGTGGGGGGATGGGTTAGCCTGGTGATGGGTATTAAAGAGGGCACATTCTGCATGGAGCACTGGGTGTTATGAAGAAACAATGAATCATGGAACACTACACCAAAACAAATGATGTAATATATGGTGATTAACATAACAATAAAAAATTAAAAAAAAAATAGAAAGACATGTATAATATGACCTCACTGATATGAGGAATTCTTAATCTGAGGAAACAAACTGAGGGTTGCTGGAGTGGTGGGGGGATGGGAGAGATGGGGTGGCTGGGTGATAGACATTGGGGAGGGTATGTGCTATGGTGAGCACTGTGAATTGTGCAGGACTGTTGAATCACAGATCTGTACCTCTGAACCAAATAATGCAATATATGTTAAGAAAAAAAAAAGAAGAAGATAGCAGGAGGGGAAGAATGAAGGGGGGTAAATCGGAGGGGGAGACGAACCATGAGAGACAAGGGACTCTGAGAAGCGGACTGGGGGTTCTAGAGGGGAGGGAGGTGGGGGGATGGGTTAGCCTGGTCATGGGTATTAAGGAGGGCACATTCTGCATGGAGCACTGGGTGTTATGCACAAACAATGAATCATGGAACACTACATCCAAAACTAATGAGGTAATGTATGGTGATTAACATAACAATAAAAATTTTTAAAAAAAGGGGGGACTCTTGGACACATAGACAATGTGAAGATATGGGGTAGAATGCCTGTGAGGATAAAAGCAGAAATTGTGGTGGTGCCTCTGCGAGGCCAGAGATGCCAACAATTTCCAGCAAACCACCAGAAGCTAGGAGAGAGCCCTGGAACAGCTTCTCCCGCTCAGCTTCAGAAGGAACCAACCCTGCTGACATCTTGATCTAGGTCTTTGAACCCCCAGAACTGTGAGACAATAATGTCAGGTGGTTTAAGACATCTGGATGGTGGTATTTGATTATGGCAGCCCTAGGAAATCAATACACTCTGTATCATGTTTATTCTACCTATCTTCTTTCCTTATTTTTGTATTTTACTCCCTTTCTCTTCACACTGGAATGTAGGGGTCTCTTGTTCAATGCTATACCTGGTTCTTGATCATTGGCTGCCACATAACATGTACCAGGCAAATGTTTTTTGAAACGATATAAGGAAGTTTATTGATTTATATAGTTTAAAAGAAAGCTAGAGGGTGCCTGGGTGGCTCAGTCGGTTAGGCAACTGCCTTCGGCTCAGGTCATGATCCTGGAGTCCCAGGATCGAGTCCTGCATTGGGCTCCCTGCTGAGCAGGGAGTCTGCTTCTCCCTCTGACCCTCCCCCCTCTCATGCTCTCTATCTCATTCTCTCTCTCAAATAAATAAATTAATAAAATATTAAAAAAATAAAAGAAAGCTAGAAATACAATTTTAGGTAGGCTTATCAGGTAACTTGATGTAATCACCATAATCTATATTCTCCCTGTCCCTCTCCTCCTCCGCACCCCCATGGATTTTGGTATCAGCTTCATCCTATGGCCAGCTTCTCAAAGGGAAACCAAATGGCTCCCAGTCATCCCAGACTTCATCAGTCAAGATTTTCACTTATAAGTAAAAAGTGGCTAACACTAAAAGAAATCCCCTAAAATTAGGCAGGACTTCCAACTGATTCTGGGTGGTGACAAATAGGATAGATATGTGCTCCTTGGGGCTTCATGTGTCCACATCTAAGTAGAGCAGAAGAAAG
The DNA here is from genome assembly GCF_003265705.2 of Callorhinus ursinus. Classification (NCBI taxonomy): domain Eukaryota; kingdom Metazoa; phylum Chordata; class Mammalia; order Carnivora; family Otariidae; genus Callorhinus; species Callorhinus ursinus. Next base: position 11,928,831 of record NW_027397086.1, read on the forward strand.
CATGGATTTCTCTCACTTGCCTTCATTGGCCTGAATTGGGTGTGTTAAGGGCTCATCCTTAGCCCAATGATCCCAATCCTATGGCCGAGAGCTAGAATGGGCAAGGTTACTCTAATAAACTGAAGCCATGGACACTGGGGGTGGGGCCATTGCCACCTAAAACTCAAGGACTTCTTCGGGAGAGGAATGGGAAATTGGAGTCTGACACATAACCCAAAGTGCCCAACACACTGTCCAAACACAGCGATTTTAAAATTCTTGAGTCACTAGCCTCCACCAGCATTACACCGGTCAAATAGTTACTACGTCACAACTAATGTCTTTTCTCTGTTGTTTTTCCAAGTTCTACTCTTTGAGATCCATTGTTTAACTCAAATACAAATTAAAACTGACACTTAGGTTGCTCACATCCTTTTTTCAAAATGTGATGACTCATTGAATGGATTTGGATGGTTTCAAGACTTTCTGCACCTCAAAAGCACCTTTAAAGATATGAAGCCCCATTTAAAAATGGACAGATTCCTGAATATAGGTGTTAGTATATAAAGCGATCATTAAGCATGGCACTATCTATAAGTCAGAAAGAGAGAGGGAAGAGCATTTCCTCAAATTTATTTTTTGTTATTGTCGTGGAGGGAGGATTATTCCCTTCACCAATTGGTTTCACGTTTTTTAGTTTTCTTGATTGATGCTCTGGGTAAAAGCTTCAAATGAACAAAATTTCTGCTAAAAGCTATACTTACGTGATTCTCTCAAACCACTAGCATTTAAAGGCTAGAATGCACTGGTTTCTAGGGTATAGAATAAAAGGATTTAAGAACACAATTAGTAACTTGTTCCAGCAATTAGAGCTGAGTTTAATTACAAACTAACCTCTTGATAGACCATTTGACAGTCAGTGCAAAGTGAGAGAAAGAGATCAGAAAACTGCTAGAAGTGGCAGCAAAAGAACTTTTCCACATATTTATTTTTGCTCACATTATCTTCAGGCCCAGTGTTGCTTTTGCAAAGGAAAAGGTAACAGATTTTGTTCTTTAAAATGTTTTATTTTTTAACTTGGCAACAGGGTTTTATTTTTGCATGCTTTCTCTTCTACCCTTCTGAGAACGAAGCTGCAATCCTGGATTTACGCTCATCTGACACTAATGGGACCCAATGGGTTTCCTCTCCAACCCCAAAGACATGTCTGTCTTAGAGGGGGAGGAGGGCACCAAGCATGCTCAGAACCTAAAATGTTAAAGCATAATGGGGCTTAGAGATCATCTGGTCTAACTCAAACACATTACAGATACGCATGCCTGGGTTCTGGAGAAGCTGTAACACACTCAAGAACAAAGAGAGGAATGGGAGCCGAGACTCCAACATAATTCTATAGGCTAAGCGGAACAAAGTTCACTCTCTGGAACAAAGAAAAGGTTTATCCTTCCTGTGGTTGCACTGGAGTAATTTATTTTCTTCCTGTTAGCATTTCCAAAACTGGAGCCCTCAAAAAGATAAATAGGAGGCCATTCTTTCAACGCTGCATATTTTCCCTTAAGTACCAGGACTCGGATCCATTTACTGGGCGTGTTACACTGATAGAGCTTTATGCAGAGCTGTGCTGGCCCCATGCACAGAGCCAATTACATTATAGGGAGAACTGAGCTGAGTGGGAGAAAGCATGTGGTGAAGAATTAGGATTGGCACAATGCCCTATTCTATTTACCAGCCATAAGTAAGCCTTCTCACCTCCATCATTTTGCTTCTCCTGACTTCTGAATAGGAATCCAAATGTCTTACCCAATTATTGCATTTACTCAGCAAACATTATTGAGTACCTACTATGTGCCAGAAACTGTACCAGGTTCTAGAAATATGGTGGGAAGCAAACAAAGCTCCTGATCTCACAGAGTTTATATTATAACATGGTGGACGTGTGAGCAGAGACATGAAGAAAATGATGGAGACAACGCAGAAACAAAGCACTCGAAGCTGAGGGATAATGAGTGAAACCTTCCCTAGTCTTGTCTGACTCAGAGCACGAAAGCCGTGATTTTTACAAGGATCAAAGGCCTACCATCTGAAATAACAATAAGAAAGTTGTAAACATCTATGCTAATAATATACTGTGTTACTTTTATTAATGGGAACTGTGTTCTGTGAAGATTATATAAAAGTGATTCATAGTTTTCTGAATTTTTCCCAAAATTCTAAAATAAATGTACAATACCTTTATAATTTATTGTAATAAAACTTGGATCCAGTAAACACTGTGTTTGAGAGAACAGACCTATAAATCTGATAGGCTGGGTTTGAATCTTGGCTCCACTGTTTGCTAGCTTTGTGATTTTAGAATAATTGTTATTTAAATCTTGCAAAACTCAGTTTCCTCCTCTGTAAAAAGCTGTTAGAAAATATGTACCCCAGAGGGGCCCAAGAGGACTTAATGATATACTGAAAGTCAAGGACACAGCATAGTGGACGGGCCTGGGAAGGGCTCAGTAAATGTTAGCTCTTACAATATTATAATTAGGATGGTGTAATCATTTGTCCCAATTTCTCCTATAAGAATGAACTTTATTCCTACAGAAAAAGTGCCCATTAGCCAAGAAACTTTCTAGAATAATCATCATCCCCAACTTGCTTTCTTAAGAAAATACCAAAGCAGGTCCAATTCGGAATGCAGGTTTGAAGTGAGCCACCGTCCAGTCCCTGCTTCTGCTGCCAAATAAGAGAATGGAATGGCCTCTGCCACATTCCCCAAATTTAGTACAATTGCTCACTGCACTAACCCCTTATACTGAATGCAGTGCTTTACGACTGCCACAGTGAGAAGGTCCTTTATATTAGCCTATGTCCTTGCAAGGGTGAGGTCAGGAAAAGTATAAAGATCTCATGATTTCCAGGGCAGCACTCCTGCCTGGAATGTCAAAATTCATACATGAAATGACAGGTCTCTCACTAATAGTGGTCATATTTCATAAGAACATATCATAATCTCTTGGAAGAACAAAATATACAATCACAATCAACTCCTACATTACATACCTTATGTTCAGACCATGCTTCCTGCTAAAAATAAGGCAGGCTTAGAGCCCTAACAGTCTACTGCTATTCATAGGGACCTGGCTCTCTTTAGAAGAGATCTTTATAGATACCAGGTCATGGATTTCTTTGAGAATCTAATTACATTCATGGACGCTGGACAGTTCCCCCAAATGCCCTTTCAGATAGACCATATTGCTCATGATCACCAGAGAACGGGGTCCCTACAAAAACAACCCTGGCCCCTAGTGTAATAATTACATGCTTGGTAATATCTTGATTTCCCACTGTCCTTGGCTACTTTACTATTTATAGGGTGGCTCGGCCCAATCTTTCAAAAGATTGGGTTACTTTTAGCCTGGGGGATTCCTAGAACAAAGAAGGAATATGAGGAGATCCTCCCTTGCTCCCTACCTTCCCTGCTTCTTCAGCAGTTCTTACCAAGGCTCCTGAGTTCCCCAAAGGTTCTTCTGAGTCATGAAACCTAGAGAGATCATTTGAGCTAAGCCTAGAGGCATTAGCTTGGGTGAGAGGGAAGTCAGGTGGCCACACAGTTTCTTTCCCCTTCATTCAAATGAGGTTATGGTGAAATGACACACACCACTTCCATCAAAAATCTTTGCTTAATCTACCACACATTATGTACTCATTTTATTTAATCTAATTAAGCTTATATATCATCTGGTGGATACAAAATAAAAAGGTTTAACTCCTGTCTTCCTTGAGTTTACAGGTAAATTATTCATTATAATATATACAGTAAATTCATTATAGTATATATAGTATATATAGTAAATTATATATAGTGTTTTATATATATAATAATTATATATAAACTATATAGTATATATAGTAAATTATCACTAGTAATATTGTTTTTGCACTTAATTAATATATTGATTATGATGCCAAATATTGATTGAGGAACCAGAATACGCCAACATTAATAGAGTTCTCAAAGTAACTCCAAGAAGTGGGCTTTGCCATTTTTACATCTGATAAGGAAAATGAGGAACAATAGGGTAAACAACTTGCTCAAAGTTAGTATCTAAATGGGAGAAATTCCAACTGTTTGACTCCAGTCAAACTCAAAATGGATGAAAGACCTCAATGTGAGACAGGAATCCATTAAAATCCTAGAGGAGAACATAGGCAATAACCTCTTTGACATCGGCCACAGCAACTTCTTTCAAGATACATCTGCAAAAGCTAGTGAAACAAAATTTTGGGACCTCATCAAGATAAGAAGCTTCTGCACAGCAAAGGAAACAGTCAACAAAACAAGGAGGCAACCCACAGAATGGGAGAAGATATTTGCAAATGACACTACAGATAAAGGGCTGGTATCCAAGATCTATAAAGAACTTCTCAAACTCAACACCCAAAAACAAATAATCAAGTCAAAAAATGGGCAGAAGACATGAACAGACACTTCTCTGAAGATGAACGGATAAAGAAGATGTTGTCCATATATACAATGGAACATTACTCAGCCTTCAGAAAGGATGAATACCCAACTTTTACATCAACATGGATGGGACTGGAAGAGATTATGCTAAGCGAAATAAGTCAAGCAGAGAAAGTCAATGATCATCTGGTTTCACTTATTTGTGGAACATAAGGAATAGCATGGAGGACACTAGGAGAAGGAAGGGAAAAATGAAGGGGGGAATCGGAGGGAGAGATGAACCATGAAAGACTATGGACTTTGAGAAACAAGCTGAGGGTTTTCAAGAGGAGGGGGGTGGGGGGATGGGTTAGACTGGTGATGGGTATTAAGGAGGGCATGTACTGCATGGAGCACTGGGTGTTACATGAAAACAATGAATCGTGGATCACCAGATCAAAAACTAATGATGTATTGTATGGTGATTAACATAACATAATAAAATAAAATTAAAAAAATTATTATTGTAAATAATGTTATTGGAATAAATAACAATGAAAATTGAGAAGTAAAAAAAACAAAAACAAAAACAAAAAAAATCCTTTCTTGATTAAAACTCTCCACAGTGTAGGGATAGAGGAAACATACCTCAATATCATAAAAGCCATCTATGAAAAGCCCACAGTGGGGAAAAACTGAGAACTCTTCCCCTGAGGTCAGGAACATGACAGGGATGCCCACTCTCACCACCGTTGTTCAACTTAGTACTAGAAGTCCTGGAATCAGCAATCAGACAACAAAAAGAAATAAAAGGCATTCAAATTGGCAAAGAAGAAGTCAAACTCTCATTCTTTGCAGATGACATGATACTTTATGCAGAAAACCCAAAAGGCTCCACCCCAAAATTTCTACAACTCACACAGGAATTCAGCAATGTGGCAGGATACAAAATCATTGCACAGAAATCAGTTGAATTTCTATACATTAACAATGAGACTGAAGAAAGAGAAATTAAGGAGTCGATCCCATTTACAATTGCACTAAAAACTGTAAGACCTAAGAATAAACCTAACCAAAGAGGTTAAAGGATCCATACTCTAGGAACTACAGAAAACTTATGAAAGAAATCGAGGAAGACACAAAGAGATGGAAAAACATTCCATGCTCATGGATTGGAAGAATAAATATTGTTTTAAAATGTCTATGCTATGCAGAGCAATCTACACATTCAATGCAATCCCTATATCAAAATACCATTGACATTTTTCACAGAGCTACAACAAATAATCCTAAAATTTGTATGGAACCAGAAAAGACCCCAAATGCTGAAAAAGTAAGCCAGTGCTGGGAGCATCACAATGCCTGATTTTAAGCTCTATTACAAAGCTGTAATCATCAAGACAGCATGGTACTGGCACAAAAACAGACCCATAGATCTATGGAACAGAATACAGAAACCAGGAATAGACCTTCAACTCTATAGTCAACTAATCTTTGACAAAACATGAAAGAATATCCAATGGAAAAAGATCAGTCTCTTCAAAAAATGGTGCTGGGAAAATTGGACAGCCACAGGCAGAAGAATGAAACTGAACTGGACCATTCACTTACACCATACACAAAGATAAACTCAAAATGGATGAAAGACCTAAACGTGAGACAGGAATCCATCAAAGTCCTAGGGGAGAACATAGGCAGCAACCTTGGCCACAGCAAACTTCTTGCTAGACACGTCTCCAAAAGCAAAGGAAACAAAAGCAAAAATGAACTATTGGGACTTCATCAAGATAAAAAGCTTCTGCACAGCAAAGGAAACAGTCAACAAAACTAAAAGGCAACCGAAAGAATGGGAGAAGATATTTGCAAATGACATATCAGATAAAGGGCTAGTATCCAAGAGCTATAAAGATGTATCAAATTCACCACCCAAAAAAACCAAATAATCTAGTCAAGAAATGGGCAGAAGATATGAACAGACATTTCTCCAAAGAAGAAATACAAATGGCCAACAGACACATGAAAAAATGCTCAACATCTCTTTCATCAGGGAGATACAAATCAAAACCACAATGAGATACCACCTTACACCAGTCAGAATGGCTAAAATTAACAAGACAAGAAACAACAAATGTTGGCAAGGATGCGGAGAAAGGGGAACTCTCTTACACTGTTGGGAATGCAAGCTGGTACAGCCACTCTGGAAAACAGTATGGAGGTTCCTCAAGAAGTTAAAAATAGAGCTACCCTACGACCCAGCAATTGCACTACTAGGTATTTACCCCAAAGATAAAGGTATAGTGAAACAGAGAGGCACCTGCACCCCAATGTTCATAGCAGCAATGTCTACAATAGCCAAACCGTAGAAGAAGCCAAGATGTTTTTCAACAGATGAATGGATAAAGATGTGGTTCATATATAAAATGGAGTATTACTCAGCCATCAGAAAGGATGAATACCTACCATTTGCATTGGCATGGATGGAACTGGAGGGGATTATCTAAGTGAAATAAGTCAATCAGAGAAAGACAGTTATCATATGGTTTCACTCATATGTAGAACATAAGAAACAGTGCAGAAGACCATAAGGGAAGGGGGGGAAAACTGGATGGAAGGAAATAAGAGAGGGAGACAAACCATGAGAGACTCTTAACTATGGGAAAGAAACTGAGGGGTATCCTGGGTGGCTCAGTCATTAAGCGTCTGCCTTTGACTCAGGTCATGATCCCAGGGTCCTGGGATCGAGCCCCGCATCGGGGTCCCTGCTCTGCAGGAGGCCTGCTTCTCCCTCTCCCACTCCCCCTGCTTGTGTTCTCTCTCTCGCTGTGTCTCTCTCTATCAAATAAATAAATAAAATCTTTAAAAAAAAAAAAGAAACAAACAGGGTTGCTGGAGGGGAGGTGGGCGGGGGATGGGGTAACTGGGTGATGGTCATTAAGGTGGGCACATGCACTGGGTGTTATACACAACTGATGAATTGTTGAACACTACATCTGAAACTAATGATGTACACTATGTTGACTAATTGAATATAAATTTAAAAAGTATAAAACAGGAAATTAGGATCCAAGGTGAGTAACTGAATGATAATAAATTTTCCAGGTGGCTAAGGGATTATGGGAAATATTTGGAAAAATGGAGATCCGAGGTCTAGCCAAGCCCCTGCCACTATTGCTACCAGTACTTTCTTAAGTAGAAAGTTTTGGACATAAGTGTACCTGATGGTCATGAGCACTGATAATTACTCTTGTTCTAATACAGCAAAGATCTCAGAATTCACTAGTTTGTAGAAAATTATTTGTTCCTACAATGACTAGCCTCAGACTGATCTCTTTTCTAAGTTCGTTTTTTGATTTTGGCTTTGCTTGCCTGAGTTTTCAACCTAGTTGACAAACTCTCCACAGTCCCTTCTCATCTTTCAGCACCAGGAGGGAAGGAGAGGAGTCACTGCCCAAAGGAGGGGAGAGAGAAAGAGACAGATTAGATAGATAGATAGGTAGATAGATAGATAGATAGAGACAGTGAGGGAGAGAGAGACTGAGAAAGGGAGAGGGAGTAAGAGGGAGGGAGAGGAAAAATGACAGAGAGAGAGAGGGAAGAAGAGAGTGTTGGGGTTGGGGGAGAGCCTGTGTATGTGTAGTTTGGAAAAAGTATATGAGATTGCCATTTTTTGGTTTATTTATAGCCTCTGTTAAATTTTAGTTCTTTTCATTCTTTTCTCATGGCAGAAGTACTTACTTTGAAATCTGCAATGATATTAAAGAAGATGTTAAGATTTTTATTTGGGGTGCCTGGGTGGCTCAGATGGTTAAGTGTCTGCCTTCGGCTGAGGTCATGATCCCAGGGTCCTGGGATCGAGTCCCGCATCGGGCTCTCTGCTCTTTGGGAGGCTGCTTCTCCCTCTGCCTCTCTCTCTCTCTCTCTGTCTCTTGTGAATAAATAAATAAAAAATCTTTAATAAAAAAAAGATTTTTATTTGTACCCAAGGAGAACAGGGATTGCAGGAAGATCAAGAGATGCTGTTTCAGGGCAGCATTCCCATCTTTGCTCCCAATCCGCAGCTTCACCTGGTTGTGTACTTCTCCCCTGCCCCTTAGCCTTCACAGAATTCTGTGCCCAGGGATGGGCCCCTCGAACCCAATAAAGCAAACTGCTTGTGATATCAATGACATCTTCAGGTCTTCTTGAGCTTATGTCTTGGCTCTTGACTGTTTCAGGTACTGGTGTTTGGAACGAGTGAGGATGACAGTCACAGAGGCAGTAACAATCAGATACACGTGATTCCCAAGCAACCACACCAGTACTTATCTTCCCCGAGCTTTGTAAAAAATCTGGAATTTCACATCCTATCAGACCTATCATTCTGCATGTGGCCTATTATCCCTCCAGACAGATCTTTTTATTTGAAAAATGACTCATGAGGCAGTTCTCAGGTTGGATGAGAAATTGGCCTAACTTCCACTTGGTTTCTCATCATCTGTGTAAAGTCTTATGTGGGCTAATGTGACATAGATACACTATTTGCATAATCTCCTGGGATGAGCTGCAGGTATTTTTGTCCACCTGTGTAAAGTGTAAATGCATACATTTGTCCTAAGATGATCTCTTTTCAGCATTTTTATTCATTTTCAAGTGAGCCAGGAATGTGGACTATTATGAAAATATTCTACTTATATTTTCTAGTAGAGCTTAAATTATCCCTTCTACCGAAGTTCTGTGATTGTCATACATTTGCTGCCATATGGAAATAAATATCATTTCTCCCAAGTTGAGAGCACCTCCTAGGTTTCATCTGTAAATATACATTATATCATTAATGTACATTTCTTTTACTGGATTTAAAGTTCTTTGAGGGCAAAGGACTGGTTGCTAACTTCTTGTACTTATTTCCTGATCACAAGCCATGTGCAACAATGAGGCTCATTGTTGGTTCTCAAATAATGATAATTACACTGACCTTATTCACACCTTGCACGGTCTTATTAATTTGACTTTTATCCTTCCCTTGCTCTTCTCAAGCTACAGAAACCATATTTGCTTTCTGGATCAGGAAGGTAGGGGTGAAAGAAATTAATACGACAAATTAGCTAAGCCCAGTGAACCATTTAACATGCTTGCTGTCACACTATTTCTTGGGACAAGTAAAGTGGAATGGTCAAAACAGGCTCTGGAGCCTCACTGCCTGGGTTTGAAGTTAATCCAACTGGGTATTAGATGTGTGGCCTTGTCAAATTATCTAGCCTGTCTGTGCTTTACTCTTCCCATCTATAAAATGAGAACAATAATAATGCCTACTTCATTAGTAGCTAAAAGGATTAAAGGAAAAAAATTATGTAAATTGGTTGGAATTGGTGCTGGGCATACCAAAAATACTAAATAAATATTAGCTAGTGTTATTTTGTCCTACTGCAACATTGTGAGTTAAATGTTTGCATATTAATACCATCTACAAATGATACACCTAAAACTCAAGCACATGAAATAATGCAGTTAATAAGTGGTAGAACCAGTGCTTAAACTCAGTTCTCCAGGTTGGTAATAAGTATGATGAAGAAGGAATTGAGAATAACCACATTATTCACTGGGTGTTCAGTATGTGCCCAGTGATGTGTTACATGATCTACAGACCTTATCTCACATAACTTACAACAACAAAATGAGGTAAGGTAGTTTCCATCATTGTCCAAGTTTTATAAATGGTGACCTCTTGCCTCAGAAAGGAGACATAACCTGTCAAGTAAGTGGTAGAGCCAGGAACTAAAGCAGATGCGTCCGATTCCATAGCCACATACTTTGCTTCAACTCTACCAAAGTGCTGGAAATCCATTTCTTGTTCTAAAAAGCAAGGGGTTCAAATGATAGTGTGTACGTCTGGGGGTGGGGCTGGCAAAAGATGACTATAGACAGCATTTTGAAAGAGAGTCATTTATAAGCGAGATTATAGAATCTGTTTGAAGATTCTCCCAGAGGACACGTTAAAAAGATGACTTGCACACTACTTAACGAGAGGTTAGATGAAATGCACCGGGCTCTGTGTAGGCGGGATGCACACCGAAAATTAAATCCACGTTGGAAATGTTAATAAATGCAGACACATGTTCTTGTTTGTAATGTGCTTCTTGTTTTTCTCATTTTCTCCATGTTAGAACAGTGAGGGCATCTCTGTTGGGTCTCCTGAGGCCTTTTTTTTTCCCCCTCTCTGGTTGTTTTGCTTTTTCTCTGTATCTCTCCCCACCCCACATCCATGTCCTCAAAATGTGATTTCATAGTTGAGATGTCCAGGACCCAGGGGTGTGACTATGCACAGGAAATGAAGAATAAGGAGAGAAGACTCATGGGGCTTCCAGACCATGCATCACATGGTAGCCATGGTGATGTTAAAACCAATAGCATTGCATCACTCTCTCAAAGATTTCTCAGGATTTCATTTGGTGATCCATACAATGAAGTCCAGACACTTCTGTAAGATGTTCCCTAGTGTGTTGGCCACCCTCTGGGCCCACCTGGCCATCGTGACACTTCATGCCCCCTACCTTTTACCTGACATGTCTTCTTCCACTGGAAACCTTCATTCATTTTTCCATATCTAATTCAAATGTGATCTTCTTTAAGAAGTCTTTCCCTGCAATTCCCCAAGGAAAGTCAGTGGCCCTGACCTCTTGGTTTCTCTAGCACTTTACATTTATCCTTTCTGCCCCATTAATATTAGCAATAACAAGTTGAATGCTTAACATATAAGGAACTGGTATAAACATCTTACATGATGTTTAGTTTAATTCACTGAATAATATGTTAGACACATTTTATCTCCATCTAAAAACAAGGACTCTGAGACTCAGAGACATCTAGAAAATAGTTCACTGCATGCCAAAATGTGTTAGAGCCAGAATTCATGCTCTGATCTCTCTGCCTTCAACACCCATACAATTAACAATTACACTTAACCATCATTTTACATTCATCCATAATGGTTACATATGAGACTCACTTCACTACTACCTCCTGATATATCTGAAGGCAGAAATGTTTTCTTAGTCTTCTGAAGAAGGCAGCGTAGTGTAGTGAAGAGAACACCTATTTAGAGTTACACAGACCTGGTTGAAATCCTAGTTCATCTGTTATTGAATCACTCTGAAAACCCATTTCTACTTCTTTATAATGGGCACAGTAATGTCTAGTCAACGGAACTGTAAAGAAAGCAGGATACCTATCAATAATACTAAAGACTACGGCCACTCGGTATGGGCTGGTTCCTTTTTCTTTTCTTTCTGTATGTCTGCCCGAGATCCTGGCCCAGAGTGAAAATCCAATAAAGGACTTACTTTGTTTTGTTTTCTTGTAAAGGAAATAAGATAAAATAAAAGGTGATTTTAATCTCAAGGCCATGTCAAGGAAAAAAATATGGCCTATCCTCATGACAGCTGATTTATTAACTCAGTTCTCGAAAAGCCCTGGCAGTTGACAGCTTTGCATTCAAGGAAGAGGGTAGAGAGGGATACGAAATGGGAATATTTTGAATAGGGAATCTGGAAAGAGCCCAGCACAGATGGGAAGGAAGGCAGACAGAATACTCCTCAGGGAAAGGAGAAAAGAATTAAACATGTACACAGAAAGCAATTCCTGGGGTTCAGTGCCAAGAGTTTGGTCGAAAAGACTCTTGGAATTAAGATTAAGGTACTGGCATGTCATCATCATGTGAAAGGTGACCAGGAAGAGGGGAAAGTATACACTAGCTTTCTACAACTGCAATGAGATAGAGTGGAAAGTAGAATCTTTAGGTCCTGGATGTCAACCCTTATTCTGCCACTCTCCAGCTTCAGGACTTGACACCAATCTTTCCCCCAGAAAATGGAAGAAATGATATCTACCTTGCCAGAGTCAAATAAAAAAAAAAAACCTATCAATATATTTTTATCATAGGACTTAAATACAATGAGCACCTACTGAATAGACATTTATTTGGTTTGGTTTGGTTTGGTTTTTTTTCCCCATACCTCACTTCCTTTCTGTATTGGTCACATGCATGGGTAGAAAGAAGACATAAATGCACTTGTTCTATCTGAATTTTATCCAGTTGCAAAAATGCTTTCTACCATCATGTCTCCATGCAAAGCTTTCAGGAGCTGTGGACAATGTCAAGTTGCCACTCTCCTACCAGACGACAAAACGGGCCAGCCCAGCTTGTCTCTCTCCTCACCATTTCCTTTATTCATCACCCAAATCCAAGCCCTTTAGGTCCTCAGCCAGGATAACTCACAGCAGATAACCAGAGACAAGGATAAAGAGACTGATCCTTCGGCATTGTGACATATGCATTGAGTAATACTTACCTCCTCATTCTTTCGTTCAGCCATGGTTCCTGCTCAATGAAAGGCTATGCTGAAGACTGTGGAGGAACTTTTGCTCCAAATAAAATGTCTCTTGCTCTTGGCACAATTAACCACACCCAGCTTGAAACCCTTCTCTCAGCTTCAGAAATACCCTCCTCTTTCTGGCTCTATGTGCCTCGTTTTCTCTCATTTGTAAAATGGGGAGAAATACAAATACTATGTGAAGATTAGATGAAATAAATCTCAAGAAGTTGGCACAGCTGCTGGCACACAGAAATATTTAATAACACCAGTTAAAATAGTAGCAGTGACGACAATCACAACAGCAATACCAGGAGTTGTTCTAGTGGTAAAATACATGGCAATGTATTTTATATAATGGCAATTATTATTCTCCCAACGTCTATTGCTAATTTTCCTAAGTCTTCTTTCTGGAAGTACTAAGGAGGCAAGTACTGCTGCTTAATAACAGCACAGAGGAGGGGCAAGATGCTTCTCCATTTCTCATTGTCAAGTCCACAGCCCACTTGCTTCTATATGTCTGCCCAAGATCCTGGCCCAGAGTGAAAATCCAATAGGGGCATTTTCCCCTATCAAACACCAGCCCGTCTACATGAGTGCAGATCGTATCCCCTCTCCTATGTTCAAGGGCTTTTCCTATTTTCCTATACATACTCCCTCTTCCCTCGCTTCTACAACATCAATATCCCCGTCTACTGCCTCATTCCCCGTGGTATACATACTATGGCATTGTCCATTAGATGAAAGAAACCCTCTCATGACCTCATGTTCCCCTCCAGCTGCTATCTTGTTTCTCCCCACCCCCAACATTATTCATTTTCTAGCTCAGATTCTTCATCTTCCATTCATTGTTCAACTCACTCCATTTAGGTTTCTATCACCACCATGCTAGAATATACATGGTCAAAGTCACCAATAACCTCATGTTTAAGACCAATGGATATATTTTGCCCTCATCCTCCTTAGCACCTTTTAACACAGTCATTGACTCTCTCCTTTATACACACTATCCTCCCTCCATTTCCAAAACTGAATCCATTTTCTCCCTTTTTTTCCCCTCAACTATCCTCTTTTTGGCAAATGAGTCCAGTATAGACCTGGATTTTCAAGCCAGAAACAGAATCTCTGTGATTTTCATCCCCTTCTCACTTGCTCACTCTTTTTTTAAATTTTTTTATTGTTATGTTAATCACCATACATTACATCATTAGTTTTTATGTATTGCTCACTCTTTATTCATCTTTCTATTTCACTTTTATCACTCATATCCAATCCACTATCAATCCATCATTAAGTATAGTATCTCTTCCAAATGAATCCTGGATCTATTATTATTACTATTATACTATGATTTTTACCATGGCTGTCACTGTCCTCATCTAGGCACCCTGCAACTCCCATGGGAATGCCGCAACACTTCCTAACTGCCCTCCCACCTCTTCACTAGACTCTTCCCATCATTTACCTACTTCAATTCAAATCTATTTAAGCATGACTGGCTCTTCTCTTTGCTTCATACCATTTAAAGGCCACCCACTAGCCAGAACTCAAGTCCCAGCTCTTTAGAATGACATAGATGGCTATCCATAACCTGTCCCCTTGGCTATCTCTTCAATTTCTTCTCCTGATACCCTCCATTCCCTACTTTATGTTCAGGCAACATGGGTATGCTTAGGGTTCTTAAAGTGTCCTCCCCTCTTCCTCATTAAATCAAACTTAGCTTCCATCCCAAGAAATCCCATGAGAGCCTCTTCCAAAGGAGAGTTCATCACTTTTTTTTTGGTCTCTGCTACCTCTGTATCTTGTGCACATCTCTATTATTAATCATTTATTTATATACTCATATCCTTTAATATAGTTATTCTACAAATTAGCTACACAGCGGAAACACCTGGAATTTTAGAAACCCAACCAAAAGCTACTGTTAACAGTACAGTTAACAGTTGTACGGCTTTTGGCAAGTCACTTAACCTTCATGACTCAGTTTTCACATAGGTAAAATGGGGATAATAATTATGCCTTTCTCATGGAATTATAGTGACAAACAAATGTATTAATTTATGTAAAGTGCTTAGAAGAGCCCAGCACAGGGTAAGGGACAATAAATGTTAATTCTACCGTTACAGGTGTAGGAGACTGCCCACTATCTGGACAAGGCCAAGGCTTCCATAGGAGAGCGTTAAAAAGGAAAAGTGAGATTGTGTTCATTTAAGTTACAAATACAAAAACAGATTTCCATTTAGAACTAAATCTATAGAGATGTGTAAGGTGTGTTTGATCTCACACTCTCTTTTAGACACATACACACCGCCTTACAATTGTACTAGAATTACCAAATTAGTGAACCTTTAAAATGATTCTCTTTAAACCCTTAATTATTATCAAATTTATATATAATCTCTACCTTGGTTCACCAACTGTCGCCTGGGAGAGGTCATTAAGGTTCCACTGATTAGATAAGAATAATTTGCAATTAGCCTAGAAATGGTGAGCATGAAAATGGGCCCATCTAAATTTCTTGAGTGTTCTTGAAACTACTGTTCTCTTAGGCAGTCCAAACACTCATATGATCCTATTGATAGGGCTAATTAATTTGATCAGAATATTTTAATTTCCCAAGTTCTTTATATCAGAACTGCTCTATCCAAACGATCACAAATTATTTCTAACATAGGCCAAACTTATAGTTAGGTTTAAACTTTTCTATAAGCCTCAACATTTCACTGAGTATAACAAGTTATCAGAAGCAACATATGTATTTATTGTTACTAAAGTCTCTCCTGTTGATGCTTGCTCCTTTTATACATCTCTGAAAATCTTCCTCAAGGCTGCTAAACAGACACCTATTTCCCCGTGATGCTCATGAGCTGCTTTTCTTTCATGGAGCCTCAGAAGCACTCACAGTCTGAATCATACCCGTCAACTTACAGAAAGAAATAACGGACCCTATTCTAGTCCATGCGTCAGACCTTTGGTGAAATCCTTTTTGGTCATCTACTACTTGTTTGATCCTAAGCAAGTTAATGGAATTCTCTTTGAACCACTGCTGCCTGCCATCTTAAAATGGAAATGATAAGAACTCCTACATGGGAGCTTCTTGTGAGGGTCACCCGAGATCATGCATGGCATAGATGACAGCCCCAATATATGATAGCCATTATTAGCTTTTAGCATACACTTGTTGATTTTCTACCGTATCAACTTTGTTTCCTATGTTATATTGTAGTCTCTTAGAGGGAAGAACAAGTTTCTTCTGATTTAGGCTCTCCACTCTCATTTTCATGGCTCCTAGCATGAAGCATATAGTTGACAAACATTTCTTAGTTCTACTAAAGCTTCCAGTCCAAACAATTTCCAGTAGGTAATGCTCAACATAATAATCATTGTATATTTTGTGTAGTATATGTAGGAAATGTGTGTGTGTATGTGTGGTGCTAATATATCTGTACTATATAAAATCACATATATATTCAGTAACGTATCTATAAAGCACAATTATGCATGAAATAAACAAAACATACACATTTGTATATAAGCCACATATGTAGCTTCTATACATACACAGATGTATATACTTATCATAGATTTTGTAAACAGACACACAGATGAAATACAAAGAGATTCTTTAACTTAGCTAAGTGTTAAGGTCTAAACCTTAGAGTACCTGTTTTACGACTGTGTAAGTATAATTTGTAATTAGTTTATACACATAACGTAGATAGGTGTATGTATAGTAATACCCTGAGTTAAAATAAATGGATACTCTCAATTTATCCTTGTAGACTCCCCTACCTACAAGTTTGTCCCCATTTTTTGCCCTCCCCCCCCTCCCAATTTAGCGAGCTAACACATAGTCTCACTACTTAAGTCAGAAGGGAGAAGGACTCAGTGGTGTGCTACAGTCAGTTTGAACCAGCTCACCCACAGAATTGCAGATTTTTTGGAATTTTGCAAGCCAATTGTTAAACAGAATCATTAGTAAAAATTAAATTATATAAACTTGCAATTAAAAATATTAAAAGAAAGCCAATACATCCTCAAAATTCAACACTTACTAATTATTTTCTCTACAGTTTGCTGTCATCTATGTTCTTGACCTTGATTATGTCTATTTTATCTGTGTGGCATTTATCTGGTGCAAATACTGTATAAGCCATGCTGGAGTGCATTTCTTCCCACTTGTGTTCCATGATGGCTTCTTGGTAGCTTGCGATAAGTATTTATACCACAGAAATTGGCCAATTCTTAAGTCGGTGCCTTTTCTTTTTCCTGGAGAGTCAGAAGTTAAACATTTGCCGTCACAACCCTAGATGAGCCTTTTTGCCTGTATGCTGCATATTCCTCTTGGAGACTTGAGGATTAGTAGCTAAATAAGGTAGTTGTGAAAGAAAAGCAGTATTGGTATATAGACATATATGGGGAAACAAACCCCATATAAACATAGTTAAATTACATCCAATAAAGAAAGTACAGAGAGTGGAAGGGGGAAGATTTCCCTGGAAACTGTCACAGAACACACACACATGCTTTTGAATAATGAATTTAATTTCCGAGCTTCACAGAAAGCTCTTTCCTGCCTTGGCTCTCCCTTAACCTTCTTCCTACTGCCTTTCCCTCACTCCTCTACCTGAAGTTCTTAAAGAGCTGCAATTCTCACTCCTCTACCTGAAGTTCTTAAAGAGCTGCAATTCTAACCTGGTCCCTCCCTCTCTATTATTCCACTAATCTGTCTCCACCCACATAATTAAGGCAATCACCTCCTCCTGCCTCCTGAAGAACCGCTTTAATCACCCCTCGGTACTCTGGCACAGCGACCTTCAGCCTACACGATCTGGGGAACAATCTTAGGGGCCCTTCCCACACTGTCCCTGAGCCTGCCCACCTCTCTCTCTTCCCTCCAGCCCACCGCCAGGCCAGGTCTGCTGCTAAGAAACCATTCTCCAATCTCTTAGCTGTTTTCCACCCACTAACATGTTTATCACCTTTGGTCAGAAAATCAGATTTCTTTCCACCTCTGTTTTTCTCTAATTGCTTTCTCCCATCCTCTTCCAGGCTCCCAGGAGGCTGAATTAAACTCCTCAAAAAATCATTTGAGGAAACACTGAAGGAGTTATTCTTCAACATCCTCGAGAAAGGGAGCAAATGTGCTCTGTGATATCCACGAAGAAAGAACTGGGAACCATAGATTAAAAAAAGCAAAGAATATGACTTCAGGTCAAGGTAAGAACGGACATCCCACCCTGAGCTAACCATTAGTCCAGGTTGATGCCAAGACAGTGAACTCAGATGGGGGATTATTTAAGAGCCATCACAGAAGAGATGCCAGGGCTGAGCTGGGGATTGGATTAAAGGTTCTGCAAAGTCCTTTTCAGTCTAAAATCATCTTGTTCCATGAATCTCTGAGTTGTAGCCTGAAACACCAGCCATGGGACCAATATTTTCGACTTGCATTCATCTCTCACTTCTTTCCCCCTCCCCATGCTTTGTATAATTTACAGCACAATTTTGTGTCCCTGCTTGAAAACAAAGTGGGGCTTCTTCATTACCATATCCCCCACTGGATTTGGGGTGGTTCTTCTTTGAAGTAACCCTGCATTGCTTTCTTTCTTCTGGTGAAACGAAACGGTAAACTGTCCCCAGTGATATAGTGAAGTATTTCCCAAAGTAGAAAAAAAAAAAAAGACAAAGTAAAATAGTGTAAAAGAACCTTAATCAAGCATTTCAGAGACAGAGGATAAAACAGAAGAGGAAGGATAGGGACGTGAAATGCAGAGATTAACAGCTGTTCTTACCATGCCTTTGATCCCAGGCTCTTAAATATCATGTGAAGCAACATTATTGCCCTCATTGTTCATCTTATAATTATTTAGCATTTATATTTGCAAGGAGTTTAGGGTTCATTTTTATTAGCGACCCTTCATAATCTCATGGTGGGGAAGGCAGAGATGGGGGCCCCCTCTGGCTCTGATGAGATAAATGAGCCCAGGCAAATTAGAAGCTTTGATCCACTCTGTCAGTAGACTGGGGGCCAAGGGGAGATTCAAGCACTTGACCACAGAGTCTGTGTTTTGAGCAGGGGACATGCAGGCCACACACATGGAAGAGGGCAGAGTGTGTCGGAAAGAGCACTGCCTTTGGAATCTAATGCTGTGATTGTCCTTAGGATTTTTTTTTCCTCACTGAATCTTGGTTGTGTCTTTAGTAATATACAGAAGAAATAAATCCTACATCACTAAATAGAGTCATTTTGAGAATACATTAAGGTAGGACATTTGAAGCAGGGGTTGGTATTCTGTAAAATTTAGTTCTCTTTTCCCGTTCTTTTGATGTGGGCTTAGGGTGTGATTGTGATTCTACCAGCATGAAGACTGAACCTCAGGCAGTATGGTAAGTGGAAAGTGCTGCGGAAGCAGAGATGCATACAGCCAGGTCCTGGCTCCACAGATCCAGAGAGAGAACATTAAAGGTGGGTACAAATTCTGTGCTTCTCATCCCACTCAGAGGTAGAGTCTGATAGCATTCATGACTTGCTTGACCAGCAGAGAATGGTGAAAGTGACACTTTGCCACTTCCAGACTAGCCTTTAAGAGGACTGGCAGCTTCTACCTTGCCTCTTAGAATCCTGACCTCAGAGACATCGTCTGTATGTATACACACTCTAACTGACGGTCCCAGCTACACCCACTCTTACAATTCAAACAGGAGTAAAGCCATCTCGGATCTTCCAGAACAGCCCATCTGCCAATCAAATGCAACCAAGTATCCTTTGTTGGTACCATGTAGAATAGACAACTCAACCAACTGAGCCCTGACCAATTTCCTGACCCACACAAATAAAGGGTGGGTGTTTTAAGCCATTATGCTTTGAGTAGTTTGTTTAGACAGCAGTGGCTAACTGGAACACCAATTAAATTCCTACTGTCAAACTGGAAACCACAAAAGTGGAAAATTGGAACTCCAGTCTTAGCTACTCTCTTCATTTCCAACCTAATTTCCCTGAATACTTTGTATACCTTATGCTTTTCCAGAAAAGGTTCCTCTGTCTGGAAGGTACATCTACATATCATCCTGGCCCTGTGGAAGTCTTATTTCTTCACTGAGTATTTTTTGATAACTTCTATTAGTTAGGATAAGTAATGTTGTCTGTTCTAACATGTAATACAAAAATCTCAGTGACAGAGCTCAATAAAGGCTTATTCTCTCTCATGTCAGAGACTGATGGGGACTAGAATTTTCTCTCGGGTGGCTCCCCTCCAGGATGTAGGGCAGGATTCCAAGCTTACCTCCAATAGTTCCACTATCCTTTAGGACCTCCTTGGTGTTCCCCGCTGAATCCTCTACATCAGGCCAGATGCAAGAAAATCATGCATAAGCCAAGAGTCTCATGGGAAAATGTAGAGGCCATCACTGACAGTGACATATAGATTTCCCCCATATGCCATTATCTAGAATTAGTCACATGGCCCCAATTAACGGCACTGGCAGCTAGAAAATATAGGCTTCCTGTGGGCCCAGAAAAATAAAAAAGACCGGTAGGAATCCACTCAGTCTCTGCTACATCACTGCTGTCAGAGGTAATCCATTCTTCATCCTGCCAACGGTGTTCAATTGCGGTATGAGTGTTTAAATCAATCTTGATTTTAGAGTTGTGCCAACATACTTTTCTAGCTGTGTGACCTGAACAGATCACTTAACATCTCTGAGTTTCAGTTTCAGTTATAATGAAGTTAACAATGTCCATGCTGAGCAACACAAATAAAATAAAGGCATCATAAAAATACTCAAAAGTACACTTCATTCTTTCTTTCAACATGCCTTCTAAAACACTCTCTGTACCCAAGATGGACAATCTCTTCTTCTGTATTGTAGGCAGGCATTGTTAATCAGTTATGACACTTTATTTTCTACTCGTTCTGTTATTGGCCTCAGAATTCTTCCTAGTATGACTTTCCAGGCAGCCAAAACTGATATATCAGAGTTAGTTTTTAAAACAAAGCCTTATTTGTGATTTTTCATCTAACACGTTCATTAGGCAGAAAATCTTGTTCTTTGGTTTCCATCATGGTGTTTTTATATACGTGTGTTTGCTTCTCCAGTGAGTGGTTAACTCTTTGAAGACAGAGATCCTGACTTTATTATCTGTCTTTCCTTTAAGGCACCCAACACAGTGCACGGCACTTAACAGAGCACCTGTCTCTGAACTGGATATATAGTACTGGAAATAATAAACACTGTTTATTGAGAGTATATGATGGTCAAATGCTTTACATGCATGACTTTATTTAATATGAATTTAAAACATTATAAAGAAAGAACTATTACTATGCTGATTTTGATGATAAAAAACTGGGCGTTAGGAAGGTTAAGTAACTTGACCAAAGCTATTTAGCTAATGAATGAGAGAACGTGACTTTGAAACCCAGAGCTCCTGGGCTCCAAAGCCCATGACACTGACCACAGTGCTATTTCATCATCATGGCTCACTACATGCTTGCCTACTTCTTTTGAGGTCACTCATGGTTATGGAGAGAGAAGAACTGCTTCAGGGGACAAGAAAGGAAATGAGAAACACGGTGGAAATAGACTGCTCAGAGAAAATGAGGGAATGAGTGAGAGTCAAAAAGATGAGCATTGTGAACAAGGGGAGGGAGGTTCAGGTGGAGCAAAGGTAGAACCGAAGAGGAGACTATGAGAGACAGGTACTTTGATTAAAGTGTGGGGCTGGCCCAATTTGCCTTTAGAATCCTAAAAATTAATTTCTTAAAAAAGAAGGAAAAATATTATAGATGAATGTTTATTAACAAACTCAAACTTGAGTCCTTTACTTGGAAAAGGCTTTCTGCCACCGTAATTTCTTTACTGGACGTTTCTTCTTTGTACTTGCAAAACACAGACAAGAAACTAAAGCAATTTTCTGAGTGCTAAGTGTCAGACACAGAGCTAGATGCTTTTTGTGTATTTGTTTACTTAATTTTCAATAAAACCCCGAAGGGTTGTTGGTAGTGTCCAATTCCACAAATGAACAAATAAAACTGAAGCTTGAAGAAGGGATTCATTCATGCAATACCCATAGCTAGTAAGTGGGAGATCCATGCTCTGAGACTAAGGCTGTTTTTTCCCCCATAAATGACAGTTTTCTCTAATACCTATTATTTATAGCCATTATATGATCATACATTACTTGTTCACTTGCTTAGTTTGTATTCACAGAAAGAGGACTTTGTCTAGAACGCTCTCTGCCTATAAAACAGTTCCTGGCATTCAGTAGGGATATAATGTTGAATTGAGTGAATACAACACCTGGACATAAATAGCTCAATTTCTTTTTTTATGCATAGATGAAGGGATACCTGCAAACTACCACCTGCTGTTGGATCTGAAGATGATGGTGGGGCTTGCATGGGTAGTAGGCAGTGGAGTGAAATTTCCTGGCGTTGACAGTTTCTAACTGTCCTTTATCAGTCAGTCTATCATGTAAGTTTTCACTATCCCCACATACTGCTGTAGGACTTTTTGAGTCCTGTGCCTCTGCACTGTTCAGAAATGGAAGGGCAGTATAATGGGAAATGATTAAAGGGCTGAAAAAGGAAGCTCGGGATGAGAGATTTAAAAAAGTCAGCCTACAGAAGGGAGAGATGAGGGTCTGGCTTAACAGTTTTCAAGTGCCTAAGAAGCTAGTGTAAGAAGGAAGGTGACCACGTACACATCAGAAAAGAAAAAGTGGGCTTAGATTATAGCTCCGAAGACTTACAGGGGAATTAACGAAGAACTGCCTGGCTACAGGTCCTCAGACACAAAAGCAAGCTATATGGAGGAGGCTGTCCTCTTTCCTGTTAGAAAGAACCATTACGTGAACAGACATTCCCCTGCCTGGTATTGGGAGTGGTGGTGATTTGGAATGAGTTCAGTCATTACTTGTGCCTTGACTATGTGCCAGTTGTTGTGACACATTGTGATAGGCATTTTCTTGCTATCCGCTCAGGAAGGAAGAGTCGTTTCCATTTTTACAAAGAGCTGAGACTCAGAAGCAGAGAGGAATGTTCCCTAATAAAAGTGACAGGGTCAGGACTGAGAACCACGTCTGTCCAGCTTTAAGGCACAACGGCAGCAACAACAACAAGGATAACAACAATTAACATTCACAGATGACTTCCTAGATGACAGGTACATTGTGTTGTGCATTATGTCATTTTAACCTCCTGACAGCCTTATTTAGAAAGATTTTATATCCATAATTTTCAAGTGAGGAAGCACTGCAGAGTGGCGATGTTATCTGTCCAAGGTAATATTATCTCGTAAGTCAAGAGCCTGGATTCAAACTCAGATCTTTCTTGTTCTTAAGACCCTACTCTTTCTCTAACATGCCCCTTCCCCCAAGCTTATATATGAATAGATTTAAGAGTCTCCAGTATCAGTACCTGATATATAAGAGAGAGAGAAATAATATCATGTAGGAAGGAGAGAAGACTGTTTTCTGGAACAGACGTGATAAGATAACCAGAGAAAGAGAGAGAGAGCATCATCGAAAATGTGACCTTATAATGGAGCATTTTAGGATGGATGGGGTTTCCTCTCAGACACAGGGAAGGAAAGAAAGGATATGGATTAAGAAAGAAGTGAAATTGTGCAAAATTAACAATACTGAAACAGTTGACAGAACATAAAATGTGTTGAGTTGGAGCAGATCAAGTAATTTTGGGGACAAAGAACAAAGACCTTCGAAGTGACGAGTATGAATGAGACAATGGTATATACTTTCTACTTTCCTCCTAGGCATGGAGAAAGACCACATTCCCCAGCCCTCTTTGTGTCTAGGTAAGACAGTATAACTGAGGCCTGGCCAGGGAATGAGGAAAGAAGTACTGTGTGCCCCTTCTAGATCTGTCCATGGGATGGCTTGGCAACTTTTCCAGCTCTGGGCTTTCTCTCCCAGCCACGTGGTTAGAAGTGAAGGCCTTTAATATAGCAGAGCCACTGGGTAAAAGGAGCTTAATTCTCTGAGTTCACAGACTATTGGTAACCTCCCTGGGAGAATCCACCAAACAAAAACTTTCATGAAAGAGAAATCAGCCATTGAGATATTGGTGTTGGTAGTGAAGGAAGTATACCTAGGTTGGGACTTTATATTTTAGACTGGCATTTTCCAAAATGCATTTGTTTGCCATAACAGTCATCACAGAAATGCCCCATTCTAAATGACTTCTTTTTGTTAAATATATTTGAATATTCTATACATTACATCCCTTCTTAGAGACTCATAATGCATACCAGTGTATCAAGAACTCTGTGAAGTCCTGAAATAAAGAAATCTGGTAAACTCTTTAAGTCAGTACTTTGCAAACACATTTTCCCCCACAGAATCCTTTTTTGAAAGTAATGACTATGATATCTTGTGAAATTCATATTTTATGGAGCACAGCTTGGGGAGTATTGCTCTAGCCAATGTGGGCCCATTGCCCAGGTATGGGAAATAATTATAATGTTACAGAGAAGCTAATATTATATTCCTTCTCCCTAAGCCATGTAACTTCAGCCTGTGATCATCTTCTCTTAACTTGCCAATTTCCCTCAACGGAAAGAGAAATTGCTGATTTGATTCAAAATTCCAAAACTTTGTTTGAGCCATGCTTACTTATAGGAAGGGTCACTGTGTATTCAAGTCTGCACGAATAGTCTCTTCCAGTATAATTCTTGGTTCCTACACTAACGTGATAAACAGCTCTAAAAGAGCTGGGTAGACTTCTGGGTCAAGGGTGCTCTTTCTCTCCTTTCTCTCATTCTGAATAAGAATTCCAAGAATTTCAGAGAATTCCATGATTTGTATTTTGAAGGAAGGGGTGTGGACAAAAGTAGAAAGTACTTCCCAGTTGAGATCCAGAGAGATAAAATGATTTCCCTAAAGGCATTAGAGAAGTTGGTGACCTCCATCATCCCAACTCTGATCCCCTAAAGTTTCCTCTGAGGCAACCACCATAACTTTGTTTTTTTTTTTTAAGATTTTTTAATTTATTTGACACAGCGAGAGAGGAAACACAAGCAGGGGGAGTGGGAGAGGGAGAAGCAGGCTCCCTGCAGAGCAGGGAGCCCGACGCGGGGCTCGATCCTGAGACCCTGGGATCATGACCTGAGCTGAAGGCAGATGCTTAATGACTGAGCCACCCAGGCGACCCTCTTTCATTCCTTTTAAATATAAATGATTAATACCCAATTATGAAACAGGTCCATATATTAGTAGAGGCTGGTCTATACAATGATAATAGTTTACATTTGCAAATCATTTTTGGATACATTGTCTCCTCTGAGCCTCAGATTAACCTGTGAAACAGAAAGGGCAAGGGATCATCCCTTTTTCTGCAGGTGAGATAAATCAATAGACTGGTAGATACGATGATTTTCCCAGGGTCACAAAGCCAGTAAGATCTTGAGCAAAACCTACAGTCAAGCCTCTTCTTAGATTCATGCTCTTAATTCCCCACCATGGCTTTCATGTGGTGAGGGCAGTGGAGAAGTGTCCAGCCTTTGGTGTACACTAAGTCGAGGTGGAGAGTCTCTGGTTCCATCTGTATTACTTCTGTGACCGAGGGGAAGTCACTTCCCCTCTCTGAGCCTCTATTCACTCAACTGTAAAATCAGAAAAAACAAAAACAAAAAAAAACCTTTGTTTCCAGTCTTAAATGAGACATTATGTGTCAAATGTTTGGCATAGAAAAAGTTCTCAGCACATATTAGTTCTCTCAAAATGGCATGAGTCTAGGATTGTCCTTGAGAGAATTCTGATTTTAATTTTAAGGGGAAATAAGCTTCATTCTCTCTAGTCAGCTCTAGGAGGACAGAGGTATTGTGTTGCTTAAAATCTTTCTCCTTTGCCAGGTACTGAGCATGGTGCATAGAAGGTGCTAAGCACATTATTATTTTTGAAGACTGAACTGGGGAGCGCCTTGG
Source organism: Callorhinus ursinus (assembly GCF_003265705.2). Classification (NCBI taxonomy): domain Eukaryota; kingdom Metazoa; phylum Chordata; class Mammalia; order Carnivora; family Otariidae; genus Callorhinus; species Callorhinus ursinus. The sequence continues at coordinate 11,954,532 of NW_027397086.1, forward strand.
TGGCTCAGTCGTTAAGTGTCTGCCTTCGGCTCAGGTCATGATCCCGGGGTCCTGGGATCGAGCCCTGAATGGGGCTCCCTGCTCAGCAGGAAGCCTGCTTCTCCCTCTCCCACTCTCCCTGCTTGTGTTCCCTCTCTTGCTGTGTCTCTCTCTGTCAAATAAATAAATAAAATCTTAAAAAAAAAAAGAAGACTGAACAGGGAATATGGGGGTAATGTCTTCTTCAGTGTTTGCTTAGCCTCATTATGGTGAAACTGTCCAAAGAGCTATGTGGAGCCAAAAAGGTCCAAAACAAGGTCCTTGGCCTCAGGGCTAAACCAGGGAACACATGATGAATTACAAGTATAAGTATATCGGCTCTTAAAAGCATATGACGAAACTGGCCCAACAAGGAACCCAGAGCATGACAATTCAGCCATCTCTGTTCTTGGAAGCACCTGCACAATCTACTTTTCTTTTTTTTTTTTAAAGATTTTATTTATTTATTCATGAGAGACAGAGGGAGGGAGAGAGAGAGAGAGAGAGAAGCAGAGGGAGAAGCACGCTCCCAAGGAGCAGGGAGCCTGATGAGGGACTTGATCCCAGGACCCTGGGATCATGACCTGAGCTGAAGGCAGATGCTTAACCATCTGAGCCACCCAGGCGCCCCAGAATCTACTTTTCAAGAGGCCTCATCTGTCAAGCTCCCTGGCCTATCCTTCTGGCAGCTATATCTCTGGAACCTTACTCCAAAAGCAAATCCAAGGATCTCAGCCTTCCAATCCTTGATAAATAAACCCCTCTCTGAGAGCTTCAGTGACAGATAAATCTGTCCACCCAAGGACATTTCCTAAGCAGGACGGGCTGTTGAAACTCCTTACCAGATTGCAGCTGGCACCCGCCACGTTGATTTTCCCCTCTCCTTATAATCATAATGGGATCTCAGCAATAAAGATGGATTTGTTAATTTCCATCCCCTTCTCACTTTCTCTTTTAATCACTGTCGAGCATAAATTAATTTCAGCTTAAAGAGCTTTCAACAAGATTCCGTCATTGTCTAGGGCAGTAAAGGTCAAAAAACAGGAGCCTCTGAAAATACTCATCAGCTGTTTGCCAGGAATAAACTTTAGTTATTGACACTTAATTATTTCTATTTTGTCCATGGCAAGCTGGAGTTAGTGAAAGAAAGGGAGGGAGGGAGGGAGGGAGGGAGGGAAAGAGCGGGAGGGGGGACAGAGGGAGTGTGGGAGGAGAAAAGGAGAGGGAGGAGAGAGAGGGAAGGGTGCAGGGAGAGAGAGGGGAAACAGAAGGAGGGACGAAGACAGAGATAAAGAGAGACACTATCTAATTTGATCACCCACCTGCTGGTATGTGGAGTGTTACATTTTCTCCTGAATCTTTGATAAAATGAACTAAAGTTTCAATACCAGTCTTGATATTGTTTGTCCATTTCTTCAGGGTAAGATATAGTTAAGTATTAGGTCATCAGCCTGTTTAAATCCAAATTCTGCTATATATCAGCAGGAGTGACCATGGAAAATACTTAATCTCTGAATTTTTACCTGTTAAAATGCAATAATGGCACCATTGTACAGAATCATCCTGTGGAATGGATGAGAGGAAGACTTTAAATGTCTAAGTACTAAGCCTGGAATGTCAGGTATCCCACAAAGTGTAGCTATACTTAGCGGTATTTCCTTTATAGGTCTGTCACTTTAGAGTCTACTATGTGAGCCACGGACTGACTGTGTTAAAAGGCAACAAACTATGGAAATATATAGGACCATAAGGGAATGGATATTTTTTCCCCACCATGGGTGGAAGAGAGTCAGGAAGGCAGTTTATAAAAAAAAAAGCCTTCTCTAGGAATCCGTAAATACAATCTTCCATGCTCTTTAGTGAAGATATTGGAGTGAAGTTTGGAGTTACTGAGATCAGGATTAAACCCCATTTCTGACACTAAGTATGTGGGATCTTGGCAAGTTAATTATGCCTGTGAGCCAAACCTTAGTCCCTCAACTGTATAACGGGAAAAATGCCTCCCACATTTGATTGCTGATGAGGATTAAATGACATGATATATGGAATCAATGAACTTAAGACATATTTAGGAACACTGATAAATGTGTTTTATAATCAACATGTAACAATAAAAATGATACAATTATTAATACTAATAATTAATGCATATAGCATGTTCTATGTGCTGGGGACTTCTCTGGCACTTACATATAAGAACTCATTGAACCCTTACTAAAAACCCTAGAGTGGAGGTATCAATATTATTCTCATTTTACACATGAATAAACAGAGGAGGTCAGAAACATTATGTAACTTGTTCAACATGATATATAAGTCCATTATATATGGACTGAAAACCCATGAAACTGGATCCAGAGTCTAGGCTCTTCATCATTTTACTACCCTGTTTTGATGGGGGCAAAGGAAGGAGATGGTAGGCTACCTGTCCTAATAAAGTGGTATGTTAATTCTCTCTCTCTCTCTCTCCCTCTCTCTCTCTCTCTCTCTCTCTCTCTCTCTCTCACACACACACACACACACACACACACATACACACTGGTATCCAGATCATGGCCAGGAACTTCAGGGATGGAATTATAATAAAAAAGCACAGATTGGGAACTTCTAGAGCATGGCCATATGGCAATGCAATGCTCTACGCAAGCTTCTAATAACTGCAGGTAAGGAACTCTGTGATTTAATCCTCAGGACAACCCTGGGAGGCAAGTATTTTGCCTATAAGGAAACCACTACTTAGAAAGTTAAGTCACTTGTATAAGAACATACACAGGAAGTGTCGATGCTAGATTTTGGACTGAGGTCTGTCAACGCAGGACCTGGGAATTTTAAGGCCCTGTCTATACAACTTCTCATTTAATTGCACCATTTATTTAAACAAAAGTAGCAGAGAGGGAGGATACTATTAAAATCATTGTCCTTAAGCCTTTAAAAATAAATTCTGTCTTTCTACACTTTTATATCCTTTCTCTCCTCAACCTCAGCACCATTCCAACTACTGCACACACCCACGATTTGGAGATTCCAGAATAAGCAGTTTCAAAACTATTTCTAACTGTGCTCCAACTCAACAGCATCGGGCATATGTGTGATTTCTCTCAAGGGTCTGTAAATAAGGATGCAAGGGGTGGAATATATTACTCAGGAGCTGATGAGTCTGGGGAGATCTATGGGAAGTGAGACAAGGGCTTCACAAACAAATTTAACTAGTATTTGGTAATTGGGAGGGGTGGTGATTTGGTTTTGGATCTATCTGGACTTTGGCTGGTTTTACTGAACCAGAGTCCACAAGAAAGACAATTAATGTTTTTATTGCATTTTATAGCAATCACATTTGGCTCAGACCACTGAGTCCAGGATTCTAGACCAGCTTTTTAAGGAGAATTTGGGTAATGGCCATATTCTACACTTCTACATATGACAAGGACTGGTAACTGTTTTTAGAGGTTAAAATTTGTGTTCACATGCATTATGTCATCTTAGTTGATCCTTACAACAACCTTTGTGCTTTCTCATTATTATCCCCATGTTGTCAACGAGGAATGATAAAATTGAGATAATGGGCCTTTCCCCCCCCCAAAATATACTGTGTTGAACATCAGACATTGAGCTAAACTACTCCAAGGGTCACTAAAGAAAGAAGAAGATGACTAGAAATCTCCCACTCCATTTGCAACCAGAATAACCCCGCTTTAAGTTTCAAGCAATATTTATTGAGTGTCTACTCTGTGGCAGACACTTTGTGCGATACTGAGGATAGAATTTTAACTAAGAATTATGGGCCCTTTCTTCTCGGAGTTTATTTGCAGTGGGGAGTCAGATAACTGCACTATCCATTATTTAATTATATTTCTAACAAGTGTCATGAAGAAAAAGATTGAATTGTAATAGGAGCTGATCTGTCCAGGGGAAGGGCATGGGTCATCAATGAGCTTGGGCTTCAAGTCTTGGGCTTTGAGTCTTTAAATACTTTGAAAGCCACTAGATTAAAATCAAAACAAAACAAAACAAAACAAAAAAACAACTCCACATTTAATGAGACATCCTGAATTACTTTCAATGATATCTAAGCCTTTCTGAATCTTCATTTTAGTTTCCATCTTAAATTATCTCAATTTGGGGGGAAAGAACTCTGCAAGATATTTTCCCCCATCCTTATCATATTATTTCCAAGGTAGTTTATGTCATTCACAACAGTCTGCACATCATCCCCACTTCTGACCACACAGTATTCACTGTCTGAAATTCTATTCCATCCCTTTTGTTGACAACATTTGATTACTTTTTCATGACCCATTATTGCAAAAATCTCTTTACTCCACCTATCCATGTCATTCTCATTTCTCAGAATTCCTATTGTTCTCATTATCCAAACTACTCATTTACCTATTTTTATATACTTCCTTGAGTTGCTGGTTATTTTTTTCTTTTCTTTTTCAGAGATGCCTCATCTCCCAAACACGAGAGTGGTGTCTTAACATTTGATGACTTTCAAAGCTCCTGGCATCAGATTGGCTTCATAGCTCTTTTGTATCATCTTATCAAACCCCATCTTGTGGCATCCCATTCTCACTCCATTCCATTTCTTTCTAATCAATGACTTACTGACTAATTATTGGGCACTGTGCTGGATTGCTTCACCTTAACTTTAAGGAACTTAAATTTTGAAGTAAAGGTGGGGAGTTGGTATAGAGGCAGGAAGAGAGCAATGAGAGAAGACTATATGCAAGAAACAAAACATCTTTTAAAAAATACTTTTTATTGGATGTTAAAAATATTAGAGAAATATGGTGGGAGGAGGGTTTGCATAGAAGTTGGGATACCCTCCAGCTTTTTGAGAGACTTCAGAGGGATGTGGGATGTAAAGGAGGACATTCTAGACAGGGAAACCAGAGTGAGCAGAGATACTGAGGCTTATCTAGGAAACAGTGCATAGGGGACGAAAATGTGGGTTGTGGGTTAGTTAAAGATTTGGGACTTTACCAGAAAATGATATTTTAATTTTTCATGAAGTTATGTAAGGTATCTATGAGAATTCTTTTTAAAAGTATTTATGTCCAATTCAATGATAAATATAGTTTGAATCATTTATGTAATCATCTTACAACCAAGCAACCACCACTCTATTTCAATGCCTATATCTTACTGTCCCATTTGTGCAAAGTTAGGGGTAAATGATGATATGACATGCTGTAGAAAAACAGAACTTTGGATATTTTGAAAAGAGAAAGAAGGCAAGGTAAAATTGAGTTATCCCATTGTGCAAGGTAGTACCATCATATTGAATTAAAAAGGTTTGCTCAGAATGATGGTCATATTTTCAAAGGCTATATAATCAGAACCTCTCTTTATATGTATCAGCATTTCATTAAAAGTAATATATCATTAAGTGTGAAATATGATTTTCTTCCTTAAGCTTGATTAATTGTATAAATATTCTGTGGCAAACCTATTACCTTGATTTGATCAATCAGTATGACTGGGTATTGAAAATAATACTAGGATTAAAAAGAAAAAAAGTCTAATAATAATGACAAAGATTCAAATGATGATCTACTCTATCAAAATTTAAAAAATAAAATTTGGATAAAGTAGAAGTTATCAGACAAACACAGCCTTCTACTGATAAATCATATATATATATATAAGTTATTTATTTATTGGAGAGAGAGTGTGCACTGGGGGAGGGGCAGAGGAGAGAAAGTCTTAAGCAGACTCTGCACACTGAGCATAAGCCTGACGTAAGACTCGATCTCACAACCCTGATTACCACGATCTCAGTCAAAACCAAGACTCAAATGCTTAAATAACTGCACCACCCAGGCGCCCAGAGGTAAACAGATACAATTTCAGAGAAACAATGATCATATTTGACATTTTTTTCTTTTTGGTTTCACTATGTTGTATTTCATTTATAAATTTGATTTGGTGGTAAACTGCAAAAGTACTATTATTTTAAGAAGTATATGTCTAGACTTATGCCTGAGTTCCATTATGATGAAAATAATTGAAACCTTCATTGGTGGTCCACAAAAATATTCTTTACTCTCTAAATAAGAACTACATATTACCTTAATTTATGGTTGAGAAGAGGGCAAAATAAGATCTGTACTTTAAAATACATATTTCAGCCAATACAGAGAATGGATTGAAGGGAAGCAGGGAGACCAGAGAGAAGTAATTATATTGTCTGGGTCAGAAAATACAGGGCCTGAATCAAGACAGTCATGGCTAGAATGGAGAAGTAGACAGATTCTAGGAGACAATTTGGTGCAATAATAAACTCTTGTTACTACTAATGATGATGATCATTTAGCAGCAGAGAAGTTGTACCTCTGTGCCAAATGCTTCTAGGGTCTAGAATTCAGGCCAGAAATTAGTAAAGGGGCAGTTTGTCAAGCTTATTGCCTTGTAATAGTTATCCTCAATGGGTATTTGTTGATTTGGTTTGATTACTTTGTGTGGAATACAAACCAATTAAACCCAAGCCATATCTTCACAGAGAGGCAGTTCTATGTAGACAACACAACAAGGGAAATTTTCAAAATATCTCTACCTCATCCTCATAATCCAGGACAAGAAGCCTGATTCAGAAGACAGTGGTCAGGAGGGCAGTAGAGAAGACTGGTGAGTGATGGGAAGGTGATCAGCCAGAATTTTTTCTCCAAGTACTGTAGGTCTTGAGAACTATAGTGTGAGAGAAATCACCAAAGGGAAAGGTTGTTCCCTCTTCACAAATATGAATAACTAAATGGCAATTCCTGTTCATTAAAATTCTATGGAGATAAAGAATGAAAATCTGTAGATAATTAGCCGATTTCTCTATTTGCAGAACTCGGCTGAGCATAAATAAAGAATGGGCTTGCTATCGATGCATGTGGTCATCATCTACAAATGGAAAAATCTGCTCATCACCATTAAAGAGGATTTTTCATGTCATTTGCTTTGAAGCATTAACAAAAGGAAATGTACAATTAGAAGGAAGGATACTGCTTCTCTATTCGCTGCCACTGACTTCACCTCAGACACAGCATAATCAGAAAAGATACTATTGTCTCCAATTTTGAAAACAGGAGCAAGAGTACAGAGAACCCCACCTTGACAAGTTCCCAACATCATGTCTTTATCAGTAGGTCCCAGGGTGACCCCAAAATGAAAAGGTGGTGCCTAAAATCAATCTTAATCTAATCTCAAATTTGTAAAATACCATGCACTTTTCCAGTCATCCCATACTTACGTCACGTATCATAATTAAATCTTCACAAGCAAAGGGGAGCCTTTGCTAATTCTGTGAGAGTCCACACTCTTAAAGTTTTGTTTTTATTCTTCCTCCAGCCATGAATGACTCACGAATCTATACGGGGCTCCTCCTTCGTCTTCAACCTTGGCCACATCAAAATGATGTATTTTATCTGAAGCCACCTTTGATATATATATGTCTGTTGGAGTTAATCATTGCTTTCTCTGCCCTCTCAAAATTCACAAGTTATTACACACTCCTTCTAATTTATTGTTATTTTTATTCATCTTGGCTGATAAGAAATTGAAGGTAGTGACTGTACCTTTTTATTTTTCTTGGACTCTTCCAAAGAGTCCTGAGCAAAGCCAGGCTCCAAAAACTCAACAAGTTTTCCAGCTAACAGAGATATTCTGTATATGTTTTGCTTCATTTGATTCTTTCAGAAAATCTGTGGCATACCAGGTCAGCTATGATTTACTCTAATGTAATAATTAAGGTACAGAAGTCTCAAAGTAGTGTTACAAAGACCCCAAATCACATCGTTTATAGGTGATATGGTAAAAACCCATCAAGTTTATCTGATGTCAAGCTACCAATACTCTCTTCTTTACACCATTTGGGAAAACTTGGAAACATGAATATCAATGACATCACAGGTTTGGGCCTTGGTTTATATTTTCTCAAGTCTTTTCCAGTTCCATTACTCAGAAAGTTCAAGAGGTCTTGTTGTTATTGCTGTTTTATAATAGAACACATTTCATCTTTGTATGCTTGCAACACTTTCATTTTCTTGAAGAGGTGGTGTGTATTTAAAAAAAAGACAATTTTATTGTAAAATTAGATGGATCAGTTAAGATAAGTAAAGACCTCTCAAGTGCTTATAGAATCAGGTCTGAGAATCACGATCCTAATATCCATTGTATTATATAGGATAAGACAGAAGTGAAGATATTCCAAAAGACAGTGGTTGAAACGAGTTATCATTTCTTTCTCAAAGAAAGTTCAGAGGTCAACAGAATATGCCATAGTAGCCTTCCAAATTCCAACTCACAATTCCAAATGTTGTGGTAGTTATTGCCACTGAGCCTATACCGGACATGTGATGATGTGTAAGTCCTCACCTATACAAGGGAGAATACCCACATCATAAAGATGCTTTGAGAATCAACTGGGATAACATTGGTAAAATACTTTTTTGGTGTCTGACACATAGTGGGCACTTGATAAAGCTTATTGTTTAGTCTCACTGTTTTTATTTGTTATAGTAATGATGGTGGTCATATCTTCCCCTTTTCCCTTCTTTTCCTTCTCTATTTATTTTTATACCTCTCACTTCTTAAGACCCAATTAGATAATATACTTTCTTGGATAAGGGTTTTAACATCAAAGACAGAGTTAGGCATTCAACCAAGTGTTCAAGAAATTCTTAGTCAACTTTTACCTAGGATTCCCCACCAGCAATAATTTCCACCCCTCCACCTCATACCCAATATGTCCAGAGCCTTAGTAATTATGATGCCCAGTGGGTTAGATTCTGCCACTTTTACTAGAATCATTCTTATACCAGGCTTTTTAATCAGTGTAAAAAAAAAATCAATGTCAGATGCAAGGTATGGAGAGAGTCAATTATGCATTCTTCAATTACATTACTGTTCCTCCAATGTATAGTCATGCTAAGTTCTTCTTCCTTCCCTATATAAACCTATCACCAAAAAACTTTTTTTTAATTTAAATTAACGTAGTGTCTCTTGTTGCATAGTTTTATCTATTCTTCCTAAGAATGCAAATTCTGACCTGTATCCATACCGTTTTCTCTAGATTTCTCCTTTATTCCCTTCTACTTAAGACTAGATTAAAACATAATGATATGCTTTCTTAGAATGAGCCACTTCTCTATTCTTTTTCTTCAAAATAGTTGTCAATAACTGCAGTGTCATGGAATCTTGAGCAAAATTTAGGTTAAGGGAAAGAGGATTAGAATCTTACTCTAGTATTTGGAGTGTGAGACCCATGAATTTTCAGGGACACCATAAGTGATTTCTTTTGAGAACTATCCTTTTTTTTTTTTTTTTTTTTTTTTTGGCCAACAGAAACATGAAAAAGTGCTCAACATCGCTCGGCATCAGGGAAATCCAAATCAAAACCTCAAATGAGATACCACCTCACACCAGTCAGAATGGCTAAAATTAACAAGTCAGGAAACGACAGATGTTGGCGGGGATGCGGAGAAAGGGGAACCCTTCTACACTGTTGGTGGGAATGCAAGCTGGTGCAACCCCTCTGGAAAACAGTATGGAGGTTCCTCAAAAAGTTGAAAATAGAGCTACCATACAACCCAGCAATTGCACTACTGGGTATTTATCCCAAAGATACAAATGTAGGGATCCGAAGGGGTATGTGCACCCCGATGTTCATAGCAGCAATGTCCACAATAGCCAAACTGTGGAAAGAGCCAAGATGTCCATTAACAGATGAATGGATAAAGAAGAGGTGGTATATATATACAATGGAATATTATACAGCCATCAAAAGGAATGAAATCTTGCCATTTGCAATGACGTGGATGGATCTGGAGGGTATTATGCTGAGAACTATCCATTTTTAAATATTCATTTCTTCTGAGCCACTTTCCCTGTGCCCTATGTCAGGTGTCATCTATCTCAGACTATGAGATAGATAACAGTTTGCCATGTGATACTTAAGTGGTTTTGTTCCATGAACCCCATATGCCAAATGAAGGTATCTTCCTGGTTAATTTTTATCTCTCGTAATCTAGAGGAAAACAACTGATAAATATTAAGTGTCTAATAAAAGTCTCATAATGAAAGTGTTAAATGGTAGACAAGGGAGTCAATAAACTATAGGCCCCCCTGGTTCTCTAGCAGTGGTATGGGCAATCTTATGACTTAATGATGTCCCATGAAGAAGTTTTCAAGTTGAGATTAGAGAACCATTCTAAGAAAAAAAAAAAAAAACATATAATCTCATTATATCTGCCATTCTAAATTATTGATGGGCTAAAAAAGTACTTTCAGTGAGCTGTGAACTGAAATAAAAAATCATGTCCATCCAATACTTCAAGGTGAATGATGAACAATTCCATATTTTTCCAAGGTTTACTTATGAATTACACTCTAAGAAAACAATGATGGTCACCAACACTTGATCTTAATAAATTAAAAGTACCTTGCTAAAACTGAGTGACCCCCTATTTATTTTCTATGCCTGACCTTCCAGTCAGTTTTCCTAGAGTTGGCTTTCCTTAGAAGAGGAATGAAAAAATCTGACCAAACATAAGTAGACCATAATCAAGTATTGCTTGATTGAAAGTATCAAGAGATACTTTCTCTATCATTAGACATTCAGCTTCCTCGAAGCAGTCACAGATCTATTTCTTGCTGCTTCCTTGGAGTTAGAAGTGTTCAGCACATAGTAGATGTTCAATAAATATTTATAAAATAAATTAATACATACAAATAGAGTCATAAAAAGAGATACAGGTACCTATTTAAATATATTTTAAAATCTGTATATTACAATCCTCACAACAAACTTACATAGTTAGAAGAGTCAGCTAATGTTATGATTATGTACATTTGCAGATGATGAAAATGAGGGCTGAAAATATTTTCCTGAGATTAAGAATCTATTTACTAGCAGAATTGAGACTTCAACTCAGATTTCCCTAGTCTTCTTCTGGTGACTCTTCTCACTAGCTTCCTCCCACCTCTCAGATTTGGTCATTTGAAGTGGAACCCAGGATGGCTTCCTGGATCAGCTTGACCCCACTTTACTCTCTCTGGTCCCTTCCAGAGACATCCTGAGCCACCCTGAGGTTTCTCCAACCAGAGCATCCTCAAGTGCTGAAAAACACAGCACTGCTGAGCCTACTCAACAGCCAGTTGGCACTTTTTCAAATGAGCCACTGAATGGCAAATGCACAGATAACACTGGGATAAAATGAGCTCCTCTTATTGATTTTCCAAACCAATATGGCACGGGTGCTCCCTCTTTGTGCCATCTCCTCCCTCTGCCTGGAGGCATTCTCTATCCATTCATCATTTTAATTAGACATTACACCTGGCACAAATGCTGAGTTGATTAACCTTAAAGGAGCTGAATAGGTTCTGTGATCGTTAACACGGGGCCCCTGACATATTATAACTCATGTTAACATGTGCTGTTGCACAAACTCACAGCTTCTTCAGCCCACTTTCCAAAGCTGCCGTGCGGGGTAATAGCATCTACAGAGAGCGCTTCATGAAGTGTGCTCCCATAATAACACCATGAAAAGCAAGATTTAAGAGATGGATTGGTGTGGACTCTGCAGATACCACTTTTTAATGTTTATATAAATGCACCTTCTGTGTCAAGGGGGTGGGGATCGAAGGGATGGTCCTTTGTGTTGGAGTACTGAAAAGGAAGGAACACTGCTTTTGGAGATGGAAAACACGGGGTTTCATCCTGTGCTGACTGTGATCTATGAATAGTCTCTTAATTTCTCTGGGTCTCAAACTCACATGGGAAATGGGAGATTGAAAAGAACATGGAGCATGGAGGTTCCCCTGCGTTGTCTGTAACGGGGGCCCGTCAGCATACCTCTCATCTGGGGGGGTCCTAGAGACAGTATATAGAGAACACTAGCCAATTCTTATTCTTCAACCTGGGAGGTTCCCCTGCGTTGTCTGTAACGGGGGCCCATCAGCATACCTCTCATCTGGGGGGGGTCCTAGAGACAGTATATAGAGAACACTAGCCAATTCTTATTCTTCAACCTGGGAGGTTTCCCTGCGTTGTCTGTAACGGGGGCCCGTCAGCATACCTCTCATCTGGGGGGGGTCCTAGAGACAGTATATAGAGAACACTAGCCAATTCTTATTCTTCAACCTGGGAGGTTCCCCTGCGTTGTCTGTAACGGGGGCCCGTCAGCATACCTCTCATCTGGGGGGGTCCTAGAGACAGTATATAGAGAACACTAGCCAATTCTTATTCTTCAACCTGGGTTAAGTGGGTTTTGCCTTAAATAATTGATCCTTGCTGGTAAGACAGTATGCCATAAAGATGTCAGGAGCCCCCTTTCTTCTCCCTGACAAACCACAAACATCAGCCTTTAAACATCCTGTCCTGACTTAAAGCCCTCACTTCTCCAAAACTAAAGCATCTCCCTAATAGAAGTCAAACCTGTACCTCACCTCCTGTTATATTAGGATGGAAAGGTAGACAAGAAATAAGTCCAGGAGGAGGAAGAAGGGAATTTTTAAAGATCCTTTCATGCTCTCAAGAAAGCTACCTCCTTTTAGTCTAAGAAAAGGATCACTTTTCTCGGGCAGGTGTGGGGTTCAAGTTATAGATCCATTCCTCTGGTTTGCTCTGAGGATCAAAATAACTGGCAAGTTAGATTGAGTTTCAGGATAATAAGGGCTGTTTTTAACTGATTTATTGGTATCTCTAATGCCAAGAGCAATGTCACATACACAATAGACACAAAATATGCGTTGATTGAATTGCTTAAAATAGTTGGGATCTCAAGCACAAGCAAAGACTGATGAAAAATATATTCATGTCTGAATATTTTTATTTCTCAAATAGCATTATTTTGGTGGCAAACTATTCTAATTTACCTTTGGCCAAGTATTCTACTTATAATTATTTTTGGATAGGGGAAGAAACTCCTATCTGTGAAAGACAATCTATCTCACTTGTTAGGCCTGTGTGCTGGTATTAGATCTGGGTTTTCTTAGCTGTGTGACTTTGGTCAGGTTACTTGTCTTCTCTGAACCTTATTTTCTTCCTTATTAAGTTTTTGTGAGAATTAATTGAGTTAATATGTGTAAAGCCCTTGGGACAGAATCTTACACAGTCAATACTAAATAAATAGCACTTCATTTTAACATTAAAGTGAGAGAGAGAAAAAAATGAAGTAAAGAGAATTCTGTGAGTCACTGTCCATCAATGACATAAATAAGCAGAGGGTAGGAAAAAGTTAAGTTTCCTTGCTTTGCCTTAAAATATAGGGAGAAATCAGTCTCTTTGGAAGTTCCTGGAAATGAGAATTTGTGCTCTGATACAATGATCTTATTTCTTATATTCTTGTCTGAGAATCAAAGGCAGGGCCCAGAAGATAGGCCTATGAGCACCTCTTTTTATCTGTCGAAACTTAAGGACTTCAAAGATGGCCCACTTAAACAAAATCCCTGACCTCTAATCCTTGTCCATTTCTGTAGAAAGGTCAACCTCTCTCTGGCTTATGGCTCATGGCAAGCGGAGAAACATCCAGCCTTGCAGAGAAGCTTCACAGATTGGTGCCTGCACTATGCTCAGTTAATAGGCTTCATCTTAGAGGACTAAAGAAACTGGGATCACTCAAAGAGCTCTCACCATGCTACCACCCTTGCTAAAGAAATGTCCAGTTTTTCCTTGATTGCCACAGTACATACCCAGGACCACAGCTCCAGTGTCACCAAAATGCGTCAGTGTCCTCCAGTGCACACATACATTTCTGTTAACACCTGCCATCTGGCTATGATCATCTAGCTAATCCCTGATTTAACTGTAAGTTGTGACTCATCCACACTTTATTATCTTCGCCTTGCTAGCACCAAGCATGGTGCTTGACATGGGAAACTTTCAAAGAAAGACTTTTGTTTGAATAACCAAAGAAATGAACAAATTAACAATAAAACAAGAAGGTACATTGGAAAAGATGTACTTTCCATTGAAGAAAAGCTGAGTTCACACACTGGCTCTTCCACCAACTGACTGTGTGACTTGTCCAAACCATCCAGTCTCTCCAAATCATAGCTTTATCCTTTGTAAAATAAGGATAAATGCACAAACTATATGAGTTATTAAGCTATGGTCTCTCGGCTCCAACCTACCATTCTTTACTGTGGAAAATATTTATTTTCTTTGCCATCTGGAGGTGGAGATGCTGGGAGAGGCATCAAGACAAGAGGTGGAAGAGAAGACATAATCCATCCTACGTAGTTCTTATTCCTGCCAGTCTCACTCAGCACCCCTCATTCCCTCTGGCTTCAGTAAGGTGTTCCTGCAGCAGAACTTGGTTTTGGTTTGTAGTTTCCCAACACCCTCAGAAGCAGCCTCACCACATGTCCAGAGCTACCAGCCCCCGCTGGTCAGTGGCTCCTCCTCAGTGGTCTGAATCCCAGCTTAGTGGAGCCCTTCTGTCAAGCTTTTTAGTTTTAATAATTCTGACTTTACTTTGGCCCCCACCCCAGAAGAGATACCTCAGTCCTATTTAATTTCCCATCCCCCTTTGCTCTCTTCAGTTCTCCATAATATGACAAACAATTTTTCATATTAAATTCTCTCTGTTTAAGTAACTGGCATGGTTTCTAATTGGTCTGACTGAACCATAACCGATAACCCCACCTTGTAGGATTGTGGTATGTGTGAGATATATCACTATCATCAGGCATTCAATGCAATGCTCTACTTGCAGAAGTGACTTGTAGAAGTGACTTAATAAACAGCTCTAAATTATTATTGGTTATAACATAAACTTTACCATTTTAACCACTTTTCAGTGTACAACTCAGTGGCACTAAGTGCACTGACATTGTTGTATAACCATCATTACCATCCATCTCAAGAACTTTTCATCTTCCCAGACTGAAACTCTGTACCCATTCCCTCTTCTCCTCAGACCCTGGTAACTGCTATTCTACATTCTTTCTCTGCAAATTTGACTATTCTAGGTACCCCGTAGAAATGGAATCATTGTGTCTGAATTCAATGAGCACAATGTTTTCCAGGTCCCTCCATGCTGTAGAATGCATCAGTATATAATTAACTTTTTTAAAGATTTTATTTATTTGAGAGAGAGAGCGAGGGAGTGAGCACAAGCAGGGGGAGCAGCAGAGGGAGAGGGAGAAGACTGCCCGCTGAGCAGGGAGCCTGATGAAGGGCTCGATCCCAGGACCCTGAGATCATGACCCAAGCCAAAGGCAGATGCTTAACTGAGTCACTCAGGCGCCCCAAGAATGTAATTATTTTTTTAAGGACAAATGATACTCCTCTGTAGGTATATACTGCATTTTGTTTCTTTATTTATACATTAATGGATATCGCAGTTGTGTCTACCCTTAGGCTATTGTGAATAATGCTGCTATGAACATAGGTGTACAGATATCTGTTCAAGTCCTTCTTTTCATTTCTTTCAGAGAAGTGGTATTGCTGAATCATAAGGTAATTCTATGTTTAACTTTCTGAGGAACCACCATACTCTACAGAGGTTGCATGATTTTTCACTCCCGCCAACAATGCCCAAGGCTTCTAATTTCTCCACATCCTTGCCAACACTTGTTATCTTCTGGGTTTTTTTGGGGATAAAAGCCACTCTAATACATGTGAAGTAGTATTTGACTGTGATTATTGTTTTTGTTGTTCTGTTTCTAATTCACAAACACCTTGAAAAGAAAGAGCTTCCCATATTAAAACTGCATAGATGCTGTCACTTCAGAACTGGAAAGACTAGGTGAAGAAGAACAGCTTAATTGATGGTATCACCACTCTAATTCTGACATACCCACCTCTATTATGTTTGCTAGGAATGCATAAAATCTTTTTTTGTTTGTTTGTTTGTTTCCTTTACAAAACATAGGTAAGCCAAAATGGAAAATTCTCTGATAAATTTGAAGGGAGAGCATACGAAATTAACCAAAAATATAAGAGACAAAAAAACAATCATCTAACTCTCATTTGATTTTACAGCTTTATCTTACTTGGTTAAATTTTAGTTTGATCTGATAAAAGTTACCAAGCATCCAATAATGCACCAGATTCTATATTATATACAGACTCAATCAGACAGGAACTTGCCCCCCACCCCCTGCAAGAGATCACCACCACCTAATATCAGACATAAAATTTTGACTATTGACATATGTCTAGGATATGCCATTATGAGTCTCACAGGAAATTCTCCACTCACTGACTCTATGAATTCTAGCCTTACAACCTATCTCAGTATGCCGGGGTACCACTTGCCATCCTGCCTCCATATGTCAGGAGCATGTTACTTAATCTGGGCCTTGGGGACATGACCAGAGAAATGAAACAATATTTTTATTTTTTAGGATCTTATTTTAGAGAGAGAGAGCATGAGTAGAGGGAGAAGTAAAGGGGGAGGGAGATGAGGAGGGAAAGAAACTCAAGCAGACTGCATTAAGCGTGGAGTCTGATGCAGGGCTCGAGGTCATGACCCTGAGATCATGACCTGAGCAGAAACCAAAAGTCGGATTCTTAACCAAGTCACCCTGGTGCCCCATCAATATTTTTAAAGTAGCATTTGAAATCCTTTTAGAGTGAAGACTAAAATAGGAAAATACCCTGAAAATCTTCCTGGGGTGGTTGATACTGTCTTAAAGATATAGGGTGTTAGGAACCTAGGAAACTAAGAAGTAGCTAAACTAATTTCGACAGAAACTACGAGGTGAAAGTAAAATGGAAAATAAAGAAGAGAGGATTACAGAGAGGAAATGAGACAAAGGGCAACCAAGAAATGTGCTATGAGGATGAACACTGACAAGCAGAAACAAGTGAACTTTCAGAAACAGAATAATTTTTTTAAGGTTTGTGTGTGTGTGTGTGTGCTGAAATAGAAATTCCTTTTATGACTTGATTCTTCAATAATCTACCCATATACAAGCCTGTCTTGAGATTTTTGTTTCATTCCTCTTTTTAAAAATCAAAGAAAGGGAAAAAATTGGCTTCTACATCTAAATTGATCCATTGCAGAACAGGGAGAGATCATAGTACAGGATGAGAAAATATTCCCTAAGCTGTTTTGGTAGAAGGAGAAGTTCACAGCCAAAGGGGGGGTCAAGATAAAGGAAGAGCCCAGGAAATACACACACACACAGTGGAGAAACCATTAGAATAGCAACAACTATGGCATATATATTTGAATTATTATTGCCTTGTTTTTTTTTAAGACAAGGTGACTATGTGCAACTGGGATTATCTAAGAACATCTGAGATCCCAATATAATATATTGTGTAAGGTAATGATTAGAATCACACAATTTAGATTCAGTAAGAATCAAATTAATTTCTTATTTTTGCCTCAGGGTTTTTGGGCACGTTAATTCTCTGAGCTTCAGTTTCCTCATCAGTTACACCAATAATAATGTCAACCTTCTGAGGTGTTCTGAAAATTCAATAAAATGATGCAAATCAAACCAAGAGGTGAATCTTGACTTTACCAATAAATCACAGATGTTGTTTCTGACTCTTTTTGGCTTATTCACCATAGGATTTATGTTACAGACCTGTTGACTCTCATCCTTCCAGGAAGATGAACACCTACTAAATAAAGCAAGTTCTCTCTGCACACTTTTGCTAATATATGGCAAACATTTTCTTAAGTACTTGCCTCCCTACAGGACTGTGAGCTCCCGGGGAGATGGCAGTACCTAATACATCTGTGTGCCATCAGTAGTTGTCAGAGTCTATTGGCTATAATAGATGCCCACAGCAGATATGCTGACTAGATGGATGGATGAAGAAACGAATGAATCCTGACAGACAATGAGTTATAATCCATGTTCACCTGGTGTTGGCATTTCAGAGGAATTCTAGGAATGTATAGACTGACCCAGAGACTTTTAAGCATGGACTTCAAAGTCCTTTATGCACTGACCCTGCCTGCTCCTGAGTTTCATCTCCCATCACCTTTCTCCAGGGTTCTGTTCCCCATCAATTCTGACTGTAGTGGAAATAATAAGCATTTTTACCTGCCTTGTCAGCTTCCGTTTCTCCCCTTCTCATTAGCCACAGTTTCCATGATTGGTTCCCTGTGGTTCTGGGCCATAGTTCTTGTTTTGTAGTTGGGCATAAGACCTAAGACTGTCACTGCAGAGTGAATCTTAGGACTTCACTTGCAAAGCTAGAAGACAGAACAGATTCTTTGTCTCTGGACTCCATAATTTGCAGATGTGAGGCCTGGAGGTGCCATGGTCAGTCTTGTTAGCATGAGGAAAGCCAGGTTAAAGAAAGACAAAAGACGAGGAAAAACTCTGCATCATGTGGAGAAATGGTGCCAAATCCCAGATGGCATCATGAATCTCCAATTCAAACTATTCTGAGGTCAACAACATATCTCATTTATTAAGTGATGTGATAAAACAAACTTTGGCTATAGTTAATTTATCATATAAATCAGCTGGAGATGGGCATTCTGTTGGTTGAAACTGGAAAATTAACTGACAGAGAGAGGCTATTGTTTTTAATCCCTGCCAATCTTTCTTCCAACCTATTTTCTCTGATGATACGACACCTATTTTCATTTTGGAAACTATTCCTTCTCCCTAATGGTCTTGTGAATTTTGCTCTACCTCCCCCACAGCAAATCAGAGCTCTGAGGGTGAGAAGGTCATCCTGGAGTTAGCTAACTGGGGACACAATGAAAGCCTGAAGCTTCCCCATGGAACTCTGCAGGACAAGAAGAGAACCCATGTAATAATTAAGCTTACAAACTAAAAACTGCATTGAATGTAGATGGATAGGGTCTTGATGACATCCTTTGGACACCTAGCTCCAATTGTTTCTGAAGTTAGATCTGCCCCTTGCAATCACCAGCTATGAGAGCCAATAAATTCCTTTACTGACTCAAACTAGCTTGAATTGAATTTTCATCACTTGTAGCTAGAACGATGTTAATGAGGACATTGAACCTCTCATAGATACTTGAAGTTCTTTTGATGGATTCCTGCCTCAGTGCTCTTGCATATGCTATCCCTACCCTCTGGAAGGGGATATCTAAATATTTAGTTTCTGTAGCTTAACAAAACCTTCCAAAATTTAGTGGTTTGAACCAACACTCATTTATTTGCTTCATGATTCTATGTTAGAAATTTGGAATAAGCCAACCTGGATGGCCCTTCTGGTCTTGGCTAGAATCACTAATGCAACTCTGCAGCTAGGTTCTCTGCTTCTAGGTTTGGCTGGCTATTATCTCGAGTGATTGAAATGGCTAAGCCACATGGCTTTTATCATCCAGTAAGCTAGTCTATACTTATTTATATGGTGGCTGCAGAATTCCAAAGAGAAAATGGAAGCTTGCAAGGTATCTTGAGGTTGAAACTAAGAACTGGCACAACATTGCTTCTTCTATATTCTCTTGGCCAAAGCAAATTCTAGGGGAGCCACCCTAGATTCATGGAGGGAGGGAAGAGGAAGAAACAAGGTAGACATTATTGCTTTATGAGAAGAGATACAGAGTCTGATTTCCAAGAGTCTTGGATATAGGGAAAGGAACGATTGCCACCACTGTTGCCAACTATCTACCACAAGGTCTAACTAGTAAAGTTCTCTTCACCCTCTAAAACACTGCTCAGGTGTGACTCTGTCTTCAAAATACTTCCTGACCCCATATCTGAGAAAAACTCATTTTATGTGACATATTGTTAGCACTCATGAAATATTTAGTGAATAAATGAATGAATGAATTTCTTCTCTGTGAAAACTTATTCATACTGTTATTATTACACATATTACCTTTCATCGCAATCATCTGTATTTCCTTTGGAGTGGAGAGCTTTTTGATGAAAAAGGCCATCATATCTGTTTCATCTTGCTTTCCCCAGTGCCTAGAACTGTTGTTTGCAGAGTAGCCATGTAATTGTGTCAATGAATCCATCTCTGCCTAGACTGAACTTTAGTTTACCTTCTTTCTCACCAAAAATGACCTGCTGATGTGGCCAGAGACTGTTCACTGACAAATCCGATTACATTAGTGGTTCAGAACCACAAAAAGTATAAAACTCACAGTAGATAGTTAATCATAATGAAATTAGCTCAGTGAGTCTCCATCTAAATCAAATCAAATATCCGTTTTAAAGGCTTATGAACAGATACAATCATTCTTGCAACCCAAAGAGAGCTAGGGAGAGAGCGAGTGCCAGCGAGGATGTGAATGGGCTGATGTATCTTTATGTGTCACCAGGGGCTGAGAGGTAAAAATAAATAAATAAAGGCTCACGTAAATGAATTGCAGTGGTTTGGTATAACGTAATCAATTTGTGACTGGGTGGATGATGGAATTCAGTAGGCTGTGCCAGAGAGTGGACAGAAATAAATAAATTCTTTCATTTCAGATGGAGAAATTATCAGAGATATATGAAATCTGATGAGAGACTCAGCCAACAATTTGTAGCACTGAATTTTCTGTGTTAGCTTATTCTTTGTCATATATGTGTGTGTGTATATATATATATATATATACTTACACACATAATTCTAAAATATATATTTATAGGCTTTTAAATTAAGCCCCTATTTTGGCATTTAACCAACATGAAAAAGATGCTTAGAAGAGTTCCTCCATCTTTGTTCATATGTGTGGGTAAATGGCAGGGTAGAAGTTGGAAGCGGGGCAAAGAAGGGGAAAATAAAAGTTGAAAGGTTGAAGAATTCTTGCACAGGAAGACAGAGGTGATTTTAGATATCAACGTCCTCGGTAAAGATAATTTATTTAGTACTCACTGTGTGCTGCACACTGTTTAGAAGCAAGGATACTCAATAAATCTTATCTCATTTCTTTCAGATTTGAAGATTATGCTACCATGGTCAACACTTTGTAGCAGACTGCCAACAGAGAAATCTGGGGCAACAGTGCTAATGTTCATAGTTCCTCAACTTTTATTACCCACACTGGCCTTTGTACTGATTGTAGTATCCTAATGATAATAACTAGGATCCTCACTTCTATGGCTTATACAATTTTTTCATAAATGTTATTGTACTTTAATACTCACTACTGGGCTATACTGAAATCAATATACCCATTCTATAGGTCGGAAAAAAAACTAGGCTAATTAACATGGCCAAGATCACAAAGCTACATTTATGTACATAACTGATCCATACCACAAATTGCTTTAATTGCTTTAGGTAGCCATGTTAAGCACAGTAAGTATTAGAAAAAAAGAGCTGATTAGGGTATTAAAACATGTGTCCCGGCAAATATTTTTTATAATTTTTTCTACCAGCTTAATTCAGTGAATATATTTCAAATAAAATTTTATAAATATAGATTGATTTCCTTCTACCACCTCTTAACGCCTTCTATAATTCATTCTCTCTTGCCATACTGGTCTTTCCAAAATGCTTATCTGATCATTTCTCCTCCCTGGTTAAAAATATCCAATGGCTTCCTTGGGCACCTAGATGGCTCGGGCAGTTAGGTGTCCAACTTTTGGTTTTGGCTCAGGTCATGATTCAGGGTTGTGAGACCGAGCCCCAGCTTGGGTTCTGTGCTCAGTGAGGAGTCTGCTTGAAGATGCTCTCTCTCTGCTCCTCCCCCACTCTCGCGCATGCGCACTCTCTAATAAATAAATCTTAAAAAAAAAAAATCCAGTAGCTTCCAATTCATTTTCTAGGAGTTTAACAATTCAATCTCCCTAGCAGAGCATTTATATCTCATAATTATTTCCTATTTCTTTTTTTTTTATGATTTTTTTTTTTTTATTTGAGAGAGAGGGGGAATGAGAGATAGAAAGCACGAAGGGAAGAAGGCCAGAGGGAGAAGCAGACTCCCTGCTGAGCAGGAAGCCCGATGTGGGACTCGATCCCGGGACTCCAGGATCATGACCTGAGCCGAAGGCAGTCGCTTAACCAACTGAGCCACCCAGGCGCCCTTATTTCCTATTTCTAAACTAGCCATGCTGTTGCTCAATTCCTTGATTTTTAGAAGCTCCTCTCTCTTGTCCACTGGGCATATGTCTAAGCTTCTTTCAGGTTTCTACTTGAAAATTATATTTATGTACTCAGTCATTAAGTCAGTCACATGCTTCATTACCCCTTCCTTCATTACCCCTTCACTCATTAAACTAATGTTTTTTGAATACCAACTATGTACCAAGCACCAACATATACAGACACTAGAGATGTAGTGATAAAATGGAAAGACAGAGTCTGTGATACTGGAGAACTCCCCACTCAAACCATGCTTGATTCCTGCTAGCCACAATTACTTCAGTCTCTCTGGTCTTCTAACTCCCTCTTTTGAGCACCACAAATCTAATTATTATTAAGATGTTTTACCATCCAGCAGATACTTTGTATAAATATATTTCTTTGACTTCAGATTGTTAGCAATTCAAAAGATCAGATTCATCTGTTAAACTACCTCAGTGTCTAGAATTGGGCCTTGCATATATTAGGAGTTATATAAATGTTCATTCAGTGAATTAATTATAAAATTGACTCTGTCTTCATATGTCCAGTTCTTCTAGTGAGCACCATATGGCTGAAGGTTGAAGTTTTCAACTGAGGCCTCATGGGTTCAAATACTGGCTCATCCATATACTAGTTGTATGACCTTTACTATGTTATTGAGCCAATGTAGGCCTTACCAAATGTAAGCAATGTAAGTATTTTTTATGTATACAGCAGGGAAAGTAGCACCTCCTCATAATTATATTATGCGGCTTAAATAACTATCCAATATATGATTTTTTTTTATCAGTACAGCTGATATACAACATGCATTAGCTAAATGGTACCTAACATTATCAAAGAAAAGGAGGCATTTATGCATTGTCACAAGACAGATTTTAAAATAGCAGTTGCTAAATATCAAGCTCGTGGGTGAGGAGTAGAAAATTCCAGATTTTAGATTTTCACACAAGCAAGAGTTTTGTTTTTTTCCCCTCACACATGTGCTCTGGCTTTGTTTATCTACTTCTTAAGACTGAGAACCCTTAGAAGAGCTGGGAGTCCCCCACATTGCCCTCCTCCTGCACCACCCTCACTTCTGTTTTAAGAGGTCCATCTCCAGGGCCATGAGACAGACTGCAGAGTGATGGAAGTAGGTCTCATTAGCAAAATGGTCCAATTATGTCCAGCCTTTCCCACACCGTAAAAGCAGTGGCGCCTGTTTCACGGGCAGTACAAGAGATGTAGGGGGTTTCAGGATTACAATAAAGATATTTATGTTCAGGGTCATTGGAAGAGGCTTTAAATGGAAAATATCAAAAGAAGAGAGATCTGTGAGTAGCATCCTTGGGCTCCTGCTAAATGATGACTCTGTGTAATTAAAATGAACAAAGTGTGCAACGATGTTCCATCTCCGCAGTCCCAGCACCTTCTCTCTCCCCCTTTGTTTAACTGCTTTGTTCAACTGAAACTGGTGTTAAAAAAAAAAAAAAAGAAGAAACAGAAATAGAAGTTGAACGTATTCCTACAGGGCTGTATTTTTAGTAGCTCATCACTCCGTGGAAGGGGCCTGGAGGTTGCAGAGTCTAATTATGAACCGAGAAGGTGGTGTTGGGGAGAAGAGGAGTGGAGGTGAGAAGGGTGTTGGGCAGGTGTCAGGGTGTGGGCTGCTTCCTGCTAAACTCCAGCCAGAACCAACCACCAGCTCCTGGGAGTGGTGGATTAACTGAGACCAGGAAAAAGGAGATGCTCTCTGGTTAAATGTCACTAGTGTAAGTTTTTGATGGACGAGTTCCCTAACTGTACATAGGAGGAAAAGCATACTCTCTTCTACGCCACCCTGCAAATGATAGCCCATAGTGAAGTGCTTCCAGAAGGAGATGAATCAAATGAAAGCAGACTATCAGGGAGACAGTAAACAGAATGATGAGGAATGGTGCAGACAACCACATACAGGTGCTCAGAGGGTAACCGCAGAGAGGGTGTTGGGGATGAACTTTTTATATCTTTATTGATGATCACGAAGAATTAAATAGCACTTGAACACAATTTATTATTGGTAATGATTTATGAGTTAGCATGTATATTTATAGCTCTTTTATATCTGCCAAGTTCTTCCCCATCATCATTTTTAGTATTTTATGCCTCAAAGACACTGCAAGGAAAGTATTCTGGCAGGTGGTGATTGGTGGGTGCCATTCATCATGTTAGAACTTTGTCTAAGGGTAAACTGAGGCATTTAAGTAGTGATAAGATAGGTCACAGGGAGATTCTGAATTAAGAACTGGGACAGAAATAAGTGGGTCAAATGAAAGAGAAGTAAAAAAAAAAAGTTAGCTGTATTGATCTAAGTCTAAGAGGACAGAAATAGGCACTAGGAAATGTGCAAGGGATGCAGCAAAATGAACCAAATTACAGCCAGACAAAAGATGAAGAAACCCAGGTATTGAGCTGGGGAGCAGGGTTTTGGTCAGAACAGCTAAGACTTGATAAACTCAGCAAGTGCTTTTTAATGCCAGATGACAAAAGTGCTTTATTCTAAAGAAAGCACCACTGTGTCCTGCTCTCTTTAGCTGATTCTACAGTAAACAGATGCCTTATTATAATAGACCATATTTTAAAGCCCCTAATTAATATTTCTGGCTTGATTTATTTCACCTACAGACTCAGAGTAGGCATTTATCAGATGATTATTGAATGAATGAAGGAAGGAAGGATGCAAAAAGCTACAGTTAACAGGCAACATGGAAGAAAATAGGTATGTTTGCTATTGCTTTCTTTTAAAAAAAAGATTATTTATTTATTTTAGAGAGAAAAAGAGAGAGGGCAAGAGTGGAGTGGAGAGGCAGAGGGAGAGGAAGAAGCAGACTCCCTGCTGAGTTGGGAGCTGGACGTGGGGTTGGATGCCAGGACCCCGGGATCATGACCTGAGCTGAAGGTAGATATTTAACTGACTAAGCAACCCACGCGCCGTTCGCTATTGCTTTCTTT
Source organism: Callorhinus ursinus (assembly GCF_003265705.2). Taxonomy (NCBI): domain Eukaryota; kingdom Metazoa; phylum Chordata; class Mammalia; order Carnivora; family Otariidae; genus Callorhinus; species Callorhinus ursinus. The sequence continues at coordinate 11,979,460 of NW_027397086.1, forward strand.
TTTTTTTTAATTTTTTATTGTTATGTTAATCACCATATATTACATCATTTGTTTTGGTGTAGTGTTCCATGATTCACTGTTTGTTCATAACACCCAGTGCTCCATGCAGAATGTGCCCTCTTTAATACCCATCACCAGGCTAACCCATCCCCCTACCCTCCTCCCCTCTAGAAACCTCAGTTTGTTTTTCAGAGTCCATCATCTCTCCTGGTTCGTCTCCCCCTCTGACTTACTCCCCTTCATTCTTCCTCTCCTGCTATCTTCTTCTTTTTCTTTTTTCTTAAAATATGTTGCATTATTTGTTTCAGAAGTACAGATCTGTGATTCAACAGTCTTGCACAATTCACAGTGCTCACTGTAGCACATACCCTCCCCAATGTCTATCACTCAGCCACCCCATCCCTCCCACCCCAACCACTCCAGTAACACTCAATTTGTTCCTGAGATTAAGAATTCCTCTTATCAGTGAGGTCATATGATACATGTCTTTCTCTGATTGACTTATTTCACTAAGCATAACACCCTCCAGTTCCATCCACGTCGTTGCAAATGGCAAGATCTCATTCCTTTTGATGGCTGCATAATATTCCATTGTGTATATATACCACTTCTTCTTTATCCATTCATCTGTCGATGGACATCTTCGCTCTTTCCACAGTTTGGCTATTGTGGACATTGCTGCTATAAACATTGGGGTGCACGTACCCTTTCGGGTCCCTACATTTGTATCTTTGTGGTAAATACCCAGTAGTGCAATTGCTGGATCAAATGGTAGCTCTAATTTCAACTGTTTGAGGAACCTCCATACTGTTTTCCAGAGGGGTTGCACCAGCTTGCATTCCCACCAACAGTGTAGGAGGGTTCCCCTTTCTCCACATCCCCGCCAACATCTGTCGTTCCCTGACTTGTTAATTTTTCATTATTGCTTTCTTGATGTCTAACTTACCTATTGTTGCATAACAAGCCACTCTAAGAAAATTAACGACTTAATCAACCACCATTTAATATTATTCATGAGTATACACGTTGACTGATTCTGGTTCTGTTTTCAGGTAAGCTGACTGATTTTAGCAGGGCTTGCTCATGTGTCTATGGTCATCTGGCAGCTTGGCTAGAGAGGGACTGCTCTAGGGCCTCATGCACATGTTTGACAGTGGCTGACTGCTGGCTGGTGTTACAGGGGTGACTGAGCCACATGATTCTTATCCCACAAGCCAGCCCAGGTTGTTCACAG